>NC_069661.1:204492196-204795227 GCF_027244095.1 Hemicordylus capensis
CAAGGCTGGCTGAAGACATGAGCTTAGTGGGAGCTAGTAAACCAGCAGAGAGCTGATCACTGAAGGTCTTTTAGTTTGCAGGGGCTCTTCCTCTTCCTGAACTCCTAGGACAGCCTTCCTCCCAAGGAAGTACCCAAGCTAGTTTGCCCCTCCAACCAGAAGACCCATTAGGAGGGAATCAGCCCCAAGCAGCCGGGCTTGTTCAGAATCCAGCATTACCTCTAATCCTGAGACTCTAAACTAGGGGCCAGAACTTCACCTCAGTAGGTCCTCAATGTTCTGGGACTCCTCCAAGGGCATGGCTGACTCTGGCTGTTCCCATTCTAATGGTAGTTATCAGAGGCAGAGTCCCAGGCTAGGGTGAAATCTCCCTCTCCTCTCCAGGGTAGATGTCCAGGTAAACCTGTCAGAACAGGATATCTAGAACGGCAGCAGCATGGGGAAGATGGACAGGGCTGTGATACAGTCTATGCCCATGGATTACCAGAGAGCTGGCAAGTGACAGAAGATGGCACCAGCTCAAAGAAATCCAAATTGAAAAGTCTGCCTTTTTTCTTTTCAATGGTGTGAAAATAGAGATTTTTTAGGCATAAAATACACTAGTGGAGCAGAATTCTCGGTTCTGCTGCTTCAGCTGCCCACCCAAGTGATAACATGGAACAGAGAAGATGCTGGAAATTCATCTTGTCCTACAAGAAAAAGCAAAGCCATCAAGACAAATAAGAAAAATGCTGCCATCCCAACAATCTGAGTGCTAAGGAGCTTTGGACTGCTGCTATCTCAAATTTCAAATAAACTTTGAAAAGGGTTAAAAAGTACCATATTTAATGCCTAAACATACAATGTTAATGCCAGCGTCTGGAGGCCAAATATAAGTTTCTCAAATAAGGAAATTAGTTAGACTTAGGAACTCATGTAGCTAGTTGGACTCAAATGTTGTCAAAAGGAACATGACAAAAGTCCTTGAGTCTATTAGGCAATATGTTTGTGAAGAGTCTCTAGATTATCCTAGCAACTCATAACCTTGATATGGCCACAAAGATTCCAAAATTGCTCTTCCCAAAAACAAAGGTAATTTCTATTTACCTCAAATGCCACAGGCCCAGTTAGAGTTGTCAGCTTAACAAAAATGATCATATTTCTCAAGCCGGGGGAAGGGGCTTTTTCACAGATATTTATTTACAGAAGCAGCCCAGGGTGTAACTATAATAGGGCAAGGGGAGACAGTTGTCTGGGGGCCCACTGCCTTGGGCCCCCCCCGAGGCAAGTCACATGACTGACTCCCCCAGCCGCGCACCCGCCCGGGCTTCCCTCAGTTGTATTCATCCTCCGAAATTGATGTGAGTGTTAAGACCTGGAGCTACCAGAACAGCATGTCTTTCTCTAGTACCATTAAATGACTTGCATTGTCCACAATTTACAAAACCTTTTTAAAAATAATGTAGGCTGATGTTCTATTGTGGCATATAGGTTATACATACACACACACACACAAATTTTACTATGCTTTTTGTTACCACTATTCAGCCTTATTTAAGATTTCTTTACTTCATGAGTGAGCTTCAGTGATGGGGGTGGGGCATTTTAAAATCTTGTCTCTGGGCCCACTCCAACCTTGCTATGCCCCTGAAGCAGCCTATACAGGTGGGGCGGGGGAGTGGTAAATGAGTCACAGGTGCAGCTCCTGCTCTTTTCTCCCCACTCTGGCTGCCACATTTGGCCTGCCGCCATATTAACCCCATGCGCACAGGCTGGTTATTCACCCAATAGGGAAACCAGGGAAATATCCAGCCCACACACCTGGGGTTATGACGGCAGCAGGAGAAACAAAGGCAGAACGTAGCAGCTTGGGGAGGGCAAGGAGAGCAGGAACAATAAATAGATAGACAAGGTTTGGGGGCTGCCGCTGGACTCCATCCTGGTACCAGATTCCAACCCCACACCCCCACTTTTCAAGAGATAACGCTGGCAGTCTTGTGACATCACCAGGCCCCACCTCAGGAATCTCAGGTTTGGGGATCCAACCTGCCATCCCTGGTTGAGGCCCACATTTGATGAAGCTAGTCGGGTCCCTAATGAACTGTTTCTAACTGTCACAAATCTGACTAAGAGGCCATGACCCATGTGGATTTAGGCTGATGGTTATATTGGGGAAGGGGAATCATTCCAACAGAATTTCCCTTGACGTTACCACGTCATGATGAATATAGCTGGACCACTATTCAAAAAGGCAGCCTTTGTCAAAGTCCTAGAAGGACCAGTCTCTCCTTTGTTAAACGTTTCTTCATTCATAGTGTGCCAGGTAACCAAGCAACAAGTACAACAGCCCCGATACCAGGAAGCATTAGTTACCTTCTAAACAAGGAGTTGGCCAATGTTCTTAAGCCAACAGGCACATACCAAAGCCTGAACATGACTGAGAGCACGCAAGACACACAGCCCTGATGGCTGCCACCACTACTTTGTCCTCTTCAATAGTCCCACAAACAAACTTTGCTCCTTCGACTACCAGCAAGCTCCTGTTGCTGCAGCTTACTGTTTTTGCTCCTACCCAACAGTTCTACCAATCCTATTGCTTGCTGCCATTCCTGCTTCCTTCCTCCTTTCTCACACTTGTCTTCATGCACAGACACTCTTTGATCCCTCAGAGTCTCTTGTTTGAAGGACCCATAACTTGAGAGGCTGCTACTGTTGTCTTCTCTACCCCCACCCCCCAGTTCCCTTGTGGCCCCAGGATGGATGGCACAAAGAAGAAAATATCTGTGCTGTACCTAATGGCACAGTGGGGGAAATGACTTGACTTGCAAGCCAGAAGTTGCTGGTTTGAATCACCACTGGTACGTTCGGGCGGCTGCGATATAGGAAGATGCTGAAAGGCTTCATTTAATACTGTGCAGGTGATGGCAATAGTAAACCCCTATCAAAGACAACCACAGGGCTTTGTGATTGCCAGGAGTCGACACCAAGTTGACTTCACTTCCAGTACACATGTGCTCTTGGGGTCTTTCAAAAGAAATTAATTCACCTTTTTGTACTGCTCAGAAGCCAGGTGTGGCCACCTTTGCCAGGGATGAAAGACAGTGAAAAGATGGGACAGCTTCAACAGCAGAACATTACTGTATTTTTAACAAGGACCTTGGTTCTGCAGATTTTGCACACCCTGACTTAAAGTGTTTCAATGTACTGAATTACACAGAGGAACTTTACTATCAAATGAGGGGTGTTCTCATATACCCAGAGTGATGCATAATTGCACTCAAGACATTCAGGTCATGCTGCAACAACAAGAAAGAAATCTCTGAAGTACTAAAAAGCTCAGGGTGAACTTTTAAAGGTTTTTATTTATTTATTAAAAATGCACCACAAGCATCCATTTTAAGCTGAGCCTCAGATGTTTAACCAATTGTCCTTGGACAAGGTTGTTGCCTGGAACTCACACATGAGTTATCTGCTGAAGATCATATCAGCCTCAGAAGAAGGAAATAATTAGTCAAGGTAAGTTCACTGCTGTATTAGCAGTTTGCTACAGTGCCAAGGGATGAACAACCACCCACCTCCTTTCCCAACCACTTACTGATAAAATTCTCAAGTAGATTGGTCCCCAGGGCCAGCATAAGGGGGTCAGCATCAGCATAGTTGGGCAGTTGGTTAGGGCCCAGCATCCTCAGAAGAGTCCACTGCTGATTAATGGGATTACCTATGTGCAGTGGTGGCAGAGTGGCTCTCTCGGACCCTGTCCAGGTAGGAAGGGGCCCATGGAAATGTGGTGTTTGGGGTTAATCCATTCCTTCATCCAGGCCAGCTTTTGAATGGGGCTTTAGTTACTTGTATTCCAGTCCGGGAGTAGAGGTGGGTCTAACAAACAGCCAGCAACAAGAGCACTGAAAAGGCAGTCTGCACTTGCCTATCTATACATAACATCCATTTCATTAAACTATTAATATTCCTGATTCCACCCCACTGTCTTGTCCTTGCATACCACAACTCTTTCCCTGATTCTTCTCAATGACTGTCAGATCCAGTGTATTATGTGCTAAATGCCTATCAGTTTATATTCGAAAATCCCAAAGGATTTTTGCCTCCTCATTTTCTGTGACCTTCTCAATTGGATGATTCCACCAATTCTTGCTTGCTGGCAATCTGTAAGGTTCCAGTGGATCATCACAGCAACTTTATTGTGTCTTTCCTTATAATCAGTCTGCGCAATTTTCTTACAACAACATACAAGGTGCTCAACCGTCTCATCCGCTTCCTTGCATATTAGACATTAATGTTTGCTTGCACATTATAAACAAAAGTGAGCATTTTAAAATATTTTATGGCCATCCTTTTATTCATCGAATGGGACAGATAATACAGTGAGCCTCTGCAAATCAATCTAGTACACTTCTCACATTTCTCCTGAGAAAATCAGAACAAAGAAAGGTGGCTTGAATAGTGAAGTTCTCACTCATATCCAAAGCCCACCATTTTGTAGTGTTCATTGATTGCTCAGGGGAGGGGGACAGTGGAGGAATGCATGTTTTAAAAGATGTGAGTTCACCTCATTGACACACTATCAATAAAAGTAGCTAATACAAGCATATGACAACAGAATTACCTCACCATACTGATTTAGAATCACACTAGCCCATCACACTGATTTTCACTAAACGAATTCTAGGCACTGGTAAGGGGCCTAAAACACTAGGCTGGAGAGCAGGGGCGCAACTATAATAAGGCAAGGGGAGACAGTTGTCTGGGGGCCCACTGCCTGGGGGCCCACTGGGGGCCCACAGTTGTCTTGGGGGGGCAGAGGCAAGTCATATGACTGACTCTCCCAGCCGCGCACCTGCCCGGGTTTCCTTCAGTTGTATTCATCCTCCAAAATTAAGGTGAGTGTTAAGACCTGGAGCTACCAGAACAACATGTCTTTCTCTAGTACCATTGAATGATTTGCATCGTCCACAACTTACAAAACCTTTTTAAAAATAAGTAAGGATGATGTTAAGATTTCTTTACTTCATGAGCTGAGCTTCAGTGAGGGGGGTGCATTTTTAAAATCTTGTCTCTTGGCCCACTCCAACCTTGCTATGCCCCTGCTGGAGAGCCTTGAATCTCTACCTAAAGTAGCCAGCCTATAACCCTATGCCTATAAGAATAGATTGAAATGCAGAAGTATACGTTTTTCGTACTACTTATCTGCATGCCAGGAAATTTTTCTTCATGACAGTTTAATTTTAATTTTATTTTTATTTTTAAGGCAGATTACTAATAAGCTTTACTTGCTTGCTGTTCTTGAATGAGGAAATCTGTATTTACTTTGGAATTCTGCTATCTGCTAACTGAGCAAGAGGCATCTTTTTAAAGCGGTGATTCTCTTTATTCAGCAGGGGGAGAGCAACTGGCCCTATCCACCCCCAGCACAGCATCCTTCCAGTGGCTTTTGCTGATGTCTATCTTATGTTTCTGTTTTAGATTGTGAGCCCTTTGGGGACAGGGAGCCATTTAATTTATTTATATCTATGTAAACTGCTTTGGGAACTTTTGTTGAAAGCGGTATATAAATATTTGTTGTATTCGAATTCGTATCTGGGAGAGGCTTCATTCCTGTAGAAATATAGAAAAGGAAGTGCCATGAAGTTCCTGTACAGAGGTGAAAGGTGTGTGTTTCCTCATCCTCCTTTGAAAAAGGTGCTCCTATTTCTCCTCTTCCCTGGCATCTGTGAAATTGAAATTATTACCATCAGAAAAGGAAACAGTCAGGTATAGTCTGCTAATAATACTTAGCATTTGTAGAGTGCTTTCTGAGTGTGCAAAGCCTCTCATAGTAATCTTGTGGTAATCCTCAGAATACAGTAACATCCTATTCCGACATTACATTATACATGTGTACAAGTGTCTGTGCATGTTTTTGTGTGAATGGCTATCCATGCATTCATTTTGAAAGTGAACCTGGTTAGAAACCCCTTCATACAGCCTACAGGTAGCAAGTTTACTGCTGTGTGTATGTTGAACAAAATGTGTGAATAACTATATGTGTACATGCATATACTGCACACAGATTGTACATGCATAGAACATGACATGTAAATAGGAGATCTATCGTCTTTAGGATCTGAGAACTTTGCAGCTCTGAAGAAGCAATGCTATAACATCACTTTGTTGACTCCAGTATAAAATTAGAAAGATCTTTCAGCCTTTAATGAAAGAATTCAAAATATTTCACAGACAAAGAAATGTCTTTGGTTTCTAGAAAATATGAAAACGAAGGTCCTCATCATTTCTAGAAACATAATGAAACATTTCTGTTGCAGTGAGATCTCATGTTCCCCATACTCCAATCATAATATATTGTTATTCAGAAAAGGCAATATCCTCACCCACCTTATCCATCAATTGTGATCTGGAGTGCTATGTAGAATGTGGTTGGATGAAAATCATGTACTTATTGGATATTGTCTGTGACATCACTATTGACAAGAAACACAACTCTTCCACACGGCCATGCCTTTTTGTGACTTCTAAAAATAAATAATTGTTTGTAAAATCTCTAGATGTTGAATGCTATCACTGAGGTATGCAACCTTGGGAGAGGAGAGCTGGTCTTGTGGTAGCAAGCATGACTTGTCCCCATAGCTAAGCAGGGTCTGCCCTGGTTGCATCTGAATGGGAGACTAGAAGTGTGAGCACTGCAAGATATTCCCCTCAGGGAGATGAAGCAGCTCTGGGAAGAGCAGAAGGTTTCAAGTTCCCTCCCTGGCTTCTCCAAGATAGGGCTGAGAGAGATTCCTGCCTGTAACCTTGGAGAAGCCACTGCCAGTCTGTGAAAGACAATACTGAGCTAGATGGACCAATAGTCTGACTCAGTATATGGCAGCTTCCTATGTTCCTAACCACTGATGCAGCTAGCGACAAAAAAATTCAGTGTCAGACAGCACAGGCTGCTCATCCCTAATGGTCTGCAAATCTACTTGTGATTTACACTGATGTGTTAGATCAAGGCCCCCTTGACTTCTTTTTCTCTAGAAAAGTCCACGGTCATCTTCCAGATCCAGTTCTTGACTATACAGCTATTTATATCTCCTCCATAGGTCAGTTTCTAAAAGTACTGCTCTAATCAATTTTCTTTGGCACCTTCTCCAGTTTCAGGATAGATGATAGTGAATCTGCTAAGCACGGTTGGGATTAGCTATTTGCTGACTGGGTTATGGATGGCATTTGCTTTCAAATGGCTTGGACATGAGTTCAGTGCATCTCTGTCATGAACATATGACGCTGCCTTATACTGAGGCAAACCATTAGTCTGTCTTAGCTCAGTACTGACTCTACGCTGACTGGCAACAGCACTCTGGTAAAGATCTTTCCCAGCAGTGCTGTCAAAGATCCTTTGTAAACTAGAGATGCCAGGGAGTGAATCTGGGGCTTTCTGCATACAAAACATGCACTCCATCACTGAGATATGGCCACTTTCCACACTAGCTGAATTTGGATTAACATCCCCAGCATGGTTTGGAGGACTGGGATTGTAATGCAGCTCACATTCTCTGTCCTCCTGCCCCCGCTCCCCCATTCTGCATCTATTTCTTGGTTCCAATAACCACACTGCATCTAGGGTACATTGTCCAAATTAAAGAGGATTCATTACAGTCACTAAGTTCACAAAGCACATACCTTTATTTTCTGATTCTTGTGTATTACTGGCAGCTGTACTAACTTGTTACAGGATAGCTGATCTAAATTCTCTGTATACCGAATGCTTTACCGAACCTTGGATATGGTGGAGAATTTGGATTCTCAAGTTGAATTTGAGAATCTTGTGGGGTCTAACCTGGGAATGTATATGTCCAGCTCTGTCTGTGCAGGGATGAACATGCATAGTTTTTCACATGCCCAGCTCTTCTTGCACAGGAATGCACACACAACACTCTGCACTGGTGGGAAGGGAAACAGCAGTGGAAGAACAGCAGGGCTTTGTCAGTCTCCCTCCTTGCCTAGTTTTTATTTTTATTTTTAAGAACTTAAAAGCCCTCCTTTTTAAAGAAGCTTTTAAAAACCGGCTGTAACTGTAAGAGAGCCAGTGTGGTATAGTGGTTAGAGTGCTGGACTAGGACCGGGGAGACCTGAGTTCAAATCCCCATTCAGCCATGAAACTAGCTGGGTGGCTCTGGGCCAGTCACTTCTTTCTCAGCCTAACCTACTTCACAGGGTTGTTGTGAAAGAGAAACTCAAGTATGCAGTACTTCAGCCCTCCAGCTGTGGTTGGACTACAACTCCCAAGATCCCCAGCCACAGTGGCCAATAATCAGGGATGTTGGGAGTTGTTGTCCAACAAGTTCAGCCCTGGTGCAGACCCTCTGTTTTGGATTTTAATCTATGCTGTCTCAAAAGACTTGAGATGAATACAAACATTTAGGAAAAATAACATATTCATAAATCTAGTATATTAAACAGAAAAATAAAGTCTGCCATTCAAAATATCTGTTTAAAGAATCCCCTTTGCCATAAAACACTAAAGAAAAAAATGTTTTACATGCAACCAGAAGGTGCTCAGGCTCAAGTTTTGTCAGAGTTACGAAGGAATTCTAATGCTGGAGAGAGGATACTAGTACATGAACATTGGTCCATCTAGCTCAGTATTGTCTACACTGACTGGCAATTACTCTCCAGGGTTTCGGTCAGAAGTCTTTCTCAGCCCTACCTGGAGATGGCAGGGATTGAACCTGAGTCCTTCTGCATGCAAAGCAAATGCTCTGCCACTGAGCTACAGGCCAATGTTTGAGAAAGCATCTCCTTGACACTATATCAGCCTTCTGAGTGGAGGATACCACTAAGATCATTGTCACATAGGGTTCTTGTGGCAGACCTCATGTGCATTTAACAATTGCACAACATGCAGACACTGCAATTATGAAGTTTTCCCCATTACTTCATCTCCATGCAAGATAAAGATTAACCTGCAGGCTTTCTCTATAATATAGAGAAACCACCGGTCCATGGACCGGTGCCAATCCGCAAGGTGTTGGATGCCGGTCCGTGAGCCATCGCTAATAAAAACCACCCCCACCCAAAAAATGATCTGCCTGGAAATGAGCTCCAGAAAGCTGCCCAAAATTGTTGTTTGGGGGGGGGCTGGCTGGGTGTTGGGTTGAGGGTGAAGGGGGTGACCCCCTTACTAACTGCCTGTCTGGGAAACTGCGCATGAATAATGTACCGGTCCATGACTCCAAAAACGCTGAGAAACACTGCTCTATATCATGCATCTGTTAAAGGCAAAGGCACTATACTAGAAAAAAAAAAGTTTACAACACTACTGTTGGCTAACCATAGAGACCATGATGGAACATTGAGAAGGTGATGGGTCCCTCCAGGCTTTTTGAGCTAAAGCTCAAAGCTGTCTAGGACTTTATATATGAGTCCACACAAACAGCAAGCTCTTCAGATGCCAATTGATAAAGACATTGTTGAGATTTCCAAGTTTCAAAGGCATATCTAGGGAAAATAGTGCCTAGAGCAAGCACTGAAATTGTGCCCCCTGTCCAAACATCTGACACCCATCTTTCAGATAACTTTACCATAATATTCGCTCAAAAGTACAAGTCAAGCTCATTAACCTTTTACTATTTCAAAAACTATTTAGCAGTGGACATAGCCAGACCAAAAAATGCTGGAAAACTACACATTTCAGTATCCTGGGGCTCATGAAATACCCAAATACTATGTGGAGGTGTACTTGGAAAACTAAACAAAAGTGCCTGTCTAATTCTCTACTATGCATTGTAGCATCACTATTACATAAGTTTTAAAGATAAATGGAGAATTTGACTTTTCCCAGATACTGTGAGAAGAATTAAAGGATATGCAGAGTAAACTGTGTCACTGCTTGGAATATATTCTAGTCTTTCAGAAAGACAGTTAAAATGAGAGAAAGAGAGCAAGAAATTCCCAGTGGGCCTTAATACTAAGTATTTCACACTGATTCAAAGACAAACTCACCATTAAAAGCCATATTATTAAGACATCACATTTAACTCACTCATCACAAGAAGCAAAGAAAGAGCAAATGAATACAATCCTAACTCATAAGCTTCAGCTCAGTATTCATAAGCCCTGATTCTCTGTACATAGTGCCAATCTGAATATGTGTACAGTGACATATTATATTAAATTATTTTTTTTTAATCTGTAGCCCCTTTGGGGGGCTTCCTAAAGGCCAGGGGGGGTCTGCAAAGGGTTCCCCCTCCCTCCACTGGCCTCAAGGGCCTCTCAGGGACCATTTGACCATGTGCAGTGGCCATTATTTAAATTTTTTTTAAAAAAGGCCACTGAAAACAAAATGGCTGCTGCACATGCTCAAATGGCCTCTGTGAGGCCTGGCATTGCCTACGGCCTCACAGAGGCCATTTGAGCATGTGCAGTGGCAGTTTTGTTTTCGGTGGCCATTTTTTAAATTTTAAAATTTTAAAAAATGGCACCTCCCTTCAAGTGGCAGTGGCACCTGGGGCACATGCCCTGCCTGCCCAACTCTAGATATCCCCCTGCCCATTTTCCATTGTGTATAAGTGTGTTGACACACTATATTTTGAAATGTGGTAATCCAAAAGTGTTCTAGCATGCACAGTATCCAAGAACTATTTCTGGTTTCCACTCTGGATTTACAGTGTTTCCTATACAGTTTATAAAGCTGGTAAGTTGTGCATTTAATTTTATTATCAGCTTCACTTCTTCACTCTCCCTATCACTCCCTCCAATAAAATCTTTTCATAGTAGAATTTTTAAAATTTTAATTTTTATGTACAAGATATGGGGACTGTATATTATTCTGAGCACAGAAGAATTATTAGTAGATTTACTTGTCTAGTTTTTAAGCGAAGACCTGTAATAAACATCACGGACCTAATATTTACAGCAGCACATACTAAAAGTCATATTAAATAAATGACTGTATGGGAAGCGTAGGAAACGGCTAAAGCTTTTGAAGCCTGACTTAGTATATACACGTAATAGTTTTTAAAAGGCCTCCTGTGCAGTGGTGCTTTTTCTGTCTCGCCTTAGGGAAAAGAACAGAGCTGTTAACACCTGTTGTCACCCAGCAGTTTGGCATCTGAAACTGGCTGCACTGTGTTAAATTTAAGCCTGACTGACAACATCTCCAAGTATCGTCATTGGCTTACCCTGTCCTATTTCCCAAGTACAACAAATAAACTTTCTTGCTACTAAACCTTTTTTAAAAAAATCACATCCCATTTTCCCTCCAAGTAGCCCATTGTGGTGTACATGGTTATATTTATCCTCACAACAACCCTGTGAGGTATGCTAGGCTGAGAGATATGTGACAGACCCAGAGTCATTCAATGAGTGTCATGGCTGAATGGGGATTTGGACTTGGGTCTCCACGGTCCTAGCACAACCACTACACCATGCTAAACTTGATCTATTTGTCTTGAAACTACATCAGAAAATAAATTCCAATGTATGTTAACAGCACATCTGTGGCTGTGACTCTCAAATGCATCATGGCAGCAGACAGTGATCTGGAACTGCTGCCTTCAAGTGTTATTTTTGAATGTTTTAAATATTAGTTATGGGAATAGCTGGGGATTCTGACACCCAAAACTTACATTTTCACAGAGGGGATCCTATACACATATTATTTCCAACTAGGAAATCATAGGGCACTAGAAAGAAATTATTTGGGCACCCACTCAGTATGGAACTGCTAACCTTCATCAGGAAAAAATACCACCAATGCATGTACTCTGCTCTTTAAGGCAATTCAAAAATTCTGCACCAAGAAAAGCTGGATTCTGCAATCTGCATAAATTGTGCAAATATGCATATACTTGCTTATTTTCCATAAGTCTGTTTCAAATGAAGCTGCCTTGCAGTCAGATCACCCCAATTCTGTCTAAGAGCTGGAAGCAACTCTCCATGGTGTCAGGCAGTGGTCATTCTGTCCACTGTCCATTGATCCAAAAGCTGGATCAAGCAGCAGGACGCTTAACTTTTACCTTTGTGAGTGACTGCCTTCATCACCTCATGTCGTCCCCTTCACTCAAACACCCGCCCCCCCCCCCAAGCGATTTAAGAGGCAGGGAAGTTTAAAGCAGAAATCAGAGCGTTCTCTCTGTCATGAAGAAAATTGCAAGCTAATGGACTCAGCACAGACAAAAGGCTCAGCTTACATCCATTCTGCATATCTCAAGCCTATGTAAACTCCCCTTCATTGAGTTTTGAAAAGCCAAATTACTGCCAATGGCAACTCCACACACCACAGAGAAACTGTGGGGCATAACAGAAGCCTCAAGGGGTGGAGGGGTGGGTCTTCAAAAGCCACTGAAACTAGAGGATTTCTTTTAAGCTGGACATACTTTGGGCTAAGCCAAAACGCACAGCCTCAATTTCGGGGAGGGGGGACAGAGTCCTGTCTGACCTGGTCCCTGAAAGCCTGAAGCTAATTTGGGATAAATGCAGCTGATATGTGGACTGGCCCACTCCATTCCATAAAAGCCCTGTATGTAAAGCCTCCTGATCTCTTTTAACTGGAAATGCCAAGAATGGAACCTCTTAATACATGCAAATCAAGTAATCTCCATAGCACTCTGCTGCATTCTTCGCAGCTGGAGAAAAGAACTGTTGTTTCTGCATACCCTTTTTGCATCTTCAGAAGCTATAAACGCTTCTGGATTTACAACATTTTGCACAGGTTATGAGTCAGCACTTAAAAATAAGTTGCAACATTCTCTTGAGGACCCGTGTCCTGGCCAAGGACCAATCAGAACATGATGCGCTCAGGCTTACCTCTCCCACACTTGGCTCAGAGAGGGTGAAATATTATTAAAGTTGGATTTTAAAATAGTAGGTTTCTGGCACAAGGTGACTCATATCTGGATTTACAAATACAGATAAATATAAAAAATTTCCTCATGCAGCTTGTTCCCTCTCCATGTTTAGTGCAACAAAGCTATATAAAAGCAGGAAACATGATGTATCCATTTTAACAAAGTGACTCAAACAATAAAGCCTCAAAATTGTAACAGTGAGGCATGCAATAAGATACAAACCGCCTGTAGCAAGACAACGGTAAAAACAGATATCCATCAACTGCAGTAGCTGAGGAAGATGAAAGGAAAGAAAAACGTTAATATGGAGATCAATGTAATTTGCAATGCAAATGAAAGAGAACTTCATGGCATCTTGAGGTGCAAGATGTATTTTGTCCATGAGGAACAACAAAACCCTCCTTGCAATTAGATTCTATACATCTAAATATTCAAATATACATCTTCTCTTCGTTCCCTTTAATCCCAAAGAGGAATGAGAGACAAATGATTTACTGTAAGAACTCCAGTTAAAGGGACTCAGTTTCTATTAAATCCAAAACTTCATGTTCTTTTTTGCCAAGGTAAAGCCCTCTGTTCTGAACATCAGATGATTTCATGCAGTTTACTCAAACGAGATAGCATCCAAGAAGGCTAAATGATTTGTATTGCATGCAAAGAATAACTCACATGTCATAGGTGCTATATCCTCAGAATTTGTTCATTCAGATTGGTGATACTTGGACATTAAACCCATTGGGTAAAAAGACCATCATCTTCTGCCAGGTTCGGGTCAGGATTGAAGGCCTCTTCCCCCATTCCCAGAGAGGGCCCTTTTCTGCTACTGGTAGGGCTGGCACGTAGGAATGGGCACAGAACTGGGCAGGGGTGGTTCGAAGGCAGGGAGGTGCTGCTTTAAGGGCGGAGAAGGGTGCATTTACCCCTCTCGCTGCTCTTCCCCTGCCGGGCTCCGGATTTCTACAGTCCCTCGGGGCGGCAGCATACCTCCCTGCTGCCCCATTGCCCCCATTTACCAGAACTATCTGGAAGTAGCCAATGTGCCTGCACACACCTGATGCATGCACCGGCATGCCCGAAGTGTGCACGTCAGCACATGCAGGCGCGTTGGCTACTTCCAGATAGTTCTGGTAAATGGGGGCAATGGGGCAGCAGTGAGGTATGCTGCCGCCCTGAGGGACTGTAGAAAACTGGAGCGCCAGCGGAGGAAGAATGAAAGTGCACCCTCCCCCACCCTTAAAGCAGCACCCCCCTGCCTTTGGACTGGCGGAACCAGCCACCATTTGAGCTGGTTCGGAGGCCCATAAAGGGAGAAGCCACTTCTTTATGGGCTCACAGACTTAGTCAGCCCTACTAAGCTATTCCCAATACATTGATTCTAAATACTATAATAAACTATACTAGCTGTTGTCCGCTTTTGTGATCAGCATGCTTCTCGTTCATCTAACAACATAGACTAAATTATTCTTCTAGAGTTGCATGCACCAAAGTCCAACAATATCAATCTGGCTTGTTACTTGCATGCATACCAAACCCGAGGTATTGTTGAGGCAGCACTCCCTCACTAGGAGACATCCTCCTCCCCATTTTTGAGTAGGGAACTTTTCTTTGTAAAATGCCCCCCTTGTGGTGAGAGCAGAAATCTATTCTCCAGGATTCAAGACATATTTTATTTATCATGGTGGACATTCCGACTAGCACTGCTCCCAAGCAGCAGCCCTGAGATCTAGACTACTGCCGCACCATTTTGTGAGTAGGGAAGGTGCACTTTAATGATTCCTCTGTAGCTCACTGTGCATTATGAAAATATGTCCCTGAGGATCGCATGGCCCTCAGATAATATTGTTTTGATGCACAGTGGGCTTCAGAGGGGAGATGGTCTAAAATTGTCCTTTCCCCCATTCGCATAACACATTGGTGGTAATCTGGATCTCAGTGCTGCTGTACAAGTGTAGTTGTGCTAGTGTAGATGTCAGCCTATATTTTTACCCCAGCCTTACTCCAGGGATTACAGGACAACACACAAAGTTCTCCGCCTGCACCATGTTATCCTCACCACCCTGCAAGAGATAACTGGCCCATAGGCTTCATGGCTGAGCAGTAATTTGAAACTAGCTCTCCCTGAGCCTAGTTCAAAATTTGGCCATTCTACCACATTGGCTCAAACTGTAAGTACCCATCCCATTGCATGGGTTTGCTATGTGAAATTCTGTCAAGAAGTAGCCTTGGACTCACTGAAGCTTTGAAAAATGTAAGAATCAGGCCAAAGCAATTAGAGATGTGCTGTCCAACAAGCTTCTGTTCTTTGTTCTTGTTGTGGCTACAGATTTCATCACTATCTGGTTTCACTTTCAGCCATACAAAGCAAGCTTTATAGCACACAAATCATAGAAAGGGAAAGTGTTAACTGATCCAAAAAGCCCTGTTCCCACAATAATCAGGTAGCTGGTTTTGGAAATTGTACAGTTTACTCACCATTTTTCCACTGGAAGGAGAAAGGGACATTTGTAACAAGTCTTATGCATTCCTGGTTGACTTTCCAAGTCAGCACACTGCTGCTCAGGGTGACTTGTAATAAAAACAGAACAATAAAATAAATGATAATAAAACAAACATTTAAAAAAACAGGCAGCAAAATAAAAAGGCAAATGGTATCAGACAATCTGATTAAAACAATGTTTACGATGCTTCTCTAAAATTGAGAGTTTTCAAGTTCCGTTTGGAACTCATCCAGGTGGTAGACTGAAGAAGCACCCCGGGGAGGGCTTCTATCTTGACATTTTTCTAGAACCAAGGTCATCAGACATGTCCCCTACGAGCCATGTAAATGGAATATGTACGGTGACATGTTTTGTTTACGTTTGTTGCTGTTGTTATTGAACAAAATTGTCTAATTTCGTGTCACGGATTCACAGGGATCAAATTGCATGGTTTTGGCAAGCAGTTGACATTCAGGGAGAGAGAGGCAACAAGGCCTAGGACTGCTGCATGGGAAATCTGAAAAAATCTGACTAGATCCATATGTCCATAGCCCAAAGAGAGGAGAGCTGGTCTCGTGGTAGCAAGCATGACTTGTCCCCATAGCTAAGCAGGGTCTGCCCTGGTTGCATCTGAATGAGAGACTTGATGTGTGAGCACTGCAAGATATTCCCCTCAGGGGATGAAGCCGCTCTGGGAAGAGCAGAAGGTTTCAAGTTCCCTCTCTGGCTTCTCCAAGATAGGGCTGAGAGAGATTCCTGCCTGCAACCTTGGAGAAGCCGCTCCCAGTCTGTGAAGACAATACTGAGCTAGATAGACCAATGGTCTGACCCAGTATATGGCAGTTTCCTATGTCCCTATGTTCCTAAGCCTACAATCCACCTAGTACACTCAAGCAGCCCCTATCCATTCTGAATAGTCTGTGGACAATCTTGAGCAGACTACGAAGGGGACATGCCTGATACTTTCACAGGATGCATCTGAACAATCCATAGTATAGACCAGGGTTTCTTAACCTTGGGCCCCCAGATGTTGATGGACTACAACTCCCATCATCCCCAGCCACAAAGGACATGGCTGGGGATAATGGGAGTTGTAGTCCATCAACATCTGGGGGCCCAAGGTTAAGAAACCCTGGTACAGACCATTCAGATTATCATGATTTGCAATGCATTACCCATTGCAATGATAAAGAGTACAACGCAGGCTGGTTTGGACAATACCACTTACTGGCCCTGCTCACTGTACCATTAGGAACAAGGGCACACACACACATCCCTCCCTTGTGCACCATTCTGCTGCACATAATCACATGTGAGAGCAAAACTTCCAAATGGCCCCACTCGTGTTCAAATGCTACTAATATAATATTTAATTTAAATAGTATTACTGGTGTAAATACTGCACGTACTGCTTGTATTTAGACCTAGCAGTACGTGCATTCCAGCTAAGTAGGGGCATTCCACATCCCATGGGACTGGGGAGTGTAAACAGTACACCAGTTGAGAGACAAGATATGTGCATCCTCTTAATAAAATGGTGGGCAGGGCTGGTGAAAAGTATCGTTCAAACTGGCCCAATGCTGCAGTAGACGTTTCAACACACATTCATTGCATTACATGGCTAGTTCAGACAATACATCTGATCAGCTACACCCACCACATTACTAAAACCGAGGGCATGCACATCTCCTCCTGAGCAGTCCACTCCACCCTACATGCTCATGTGGAGGAAAAGCATCCAAAAAACTGCCCCTTAATTAGATTGTTCTGATATTACTTAGTATCAGAAGGATGGGAGTAGGGCAGTAGAAATCCCACCTCATCTCATTTATTGAATGTCCAAAGAGAACGTGTTTGAACAACAGGACATGTAATCCAAAAAGAATATATTTATTCCATTTCCTTCAGATAAATGTTGGCTGATCCAGGAACTGCCCCACCCCCTGCAAAGGAAATGTGCAGAAAAGGTGTTTAGCAACATTTGCCCAGGCCTATAGTTTATAAGCCAAACTTCTGTTTCAGCTGCTCTGTTGGATTCAGTGAGGTTGTCTGGTATAACTGAGACAGGAGTTTAGCCCAAATAATCTCCATTCTACTATCACAAGTTTTAACATACTCAGCATTACAGCGGGATCTGCTCAAAGGGCAGAGTGCATTGGGTGCAAATTTCGTTCCTGCCAGATAAGCAGTCATTAAATCAAGCCACTGCTTCTTCCATCCACAGTAGGAGAATGCTGCTTAGGAAACATAGCCATTTTCTAAAACAGATGAGGGTTTTTCTTGGTTAAATTATAGAGTTGGAGAGAGGTGCTTGCACAGGCCATCTAGTCCAACTTCCTGTATGATGCAGGAAATCCAGAGCTAGTGCATCATCCCCAACAGATCTTTCACCAGCCTCTACTTGAAGACATCCAGTGAGGGAGAACCGCACCCCAACATCTCACCATGTTCAGCTTGTGATCAACGGCAATCCCGTAATGCTTCCAAGCAGATATTCCCCACCTGTCACTTGATTTTCACAAGAGCAATGAATACGTTTGAGTCTGAAATTGTGAAAGGCATGGTGACATCCACATTACACAGAGGTGTAAAAATAAATCAGCAGGAATTGCAAGTAAACAAATTCTAACCTCATCCCTTGCAATTATAATATGTGTATTTCCCTTAAAGCCCTTTTTTAATGAATTTATAGCTGCGCAGATATAAACCTGGAAAAACCTGAGTTGCTGATCAGGGATAAATGATAATTTCTGCTAGAACCTGCATGCTGCTGATGCTGGTAGTGAAAAACCCAAAGGCATGGAAAGGAGGACGTGAGACCAGTTGCCAAAGACATCTGAAACCAGGACTCTGCCGCAGAGCTGACACAGTGGCACACACTGATGAGTGTATAATGAAGGCATGTTTTGTTCAACTGACAGATTAATTGTAAAAAGTTACAGCTAAAGAGTTTGCATGCAAATGCCTGCGACATTTGTCTAAAACGAGTAAATCCAACTGGAGAAAAACTGAAGTAAATTTGTCTAAATCTGACACAAAGATTGGGTGTACCATTACGTGAGGATATTTGGGATTCCATTCTTATCATTATGCTGGGAGGGTTTTCAGACAGCAGGCTTCACCACGTGTTTACTGCGAAGCTTTACTGCGAGTTCAAAGTTGCCCCCAAAATGGGCTACACTCTTAACGCGGCATAGAAAGGAAGTGCAGAAACTTAACAATAAATAAATAAAAATAAATAGCATGCAATGAAAAACCCATATCGTGTATGAAGTGCTTCCTGATAGCTCACAGGGATTTCAGGGTAAATCTTGCCGATATGTGAATGCACACCCTCCATTCGAGCCAGATGTCCTGTGTGAAAAAACACTTGTTCACTGTGCATGAACGTCAGGGGAAATAATTACAAAATGAAACATGGTTGGTTTTGGGCACCGATTAGCATCTATCATTCAGGTTATTTAAATTATTGGGACATACCTGGCAACATATTCCTATTTCCCCATTCAGGTGAATGGGGAAATAGGGACATGTTGGCAGGTATATTGGAAGTGTCAGCATCCAAGTGCTGATTATATTACTCCTTTTGCAATGTATTAATCGGCTGTAGTTTTTAGTATTTTAGTATTTTCTTTGTCACTGCTATGCTTTATTGTTGTATTGTTCCTTATTGTTTTAAGGATTGTAATGATGTTATTGTTAACTTTGTAAGCTGCCTTGATATTAATTTGGATAAAGTGGAATATAAATTCATTCATTCATTCAATAAATGGCAAGACTATGTTAGAGTGAAATCCTTTTGGGAAAAGATTTTATTCACTATTAGTGCTATGGTCAGGTATTCTCTGCACATGAACCCATTAAGTATTCCTTTGGGATATTTAAAGGATATCATGTATTAACATACAATTTGCCAAAATATTGATTGCCAGATATTGACGTAGCTCAAATTTATTGACATTGCAGTTATGGCTTTATCAGTTGTGGAATGTGGCAACAATATTTAAACTGATGTAATTCATAAGACTGGGCAATGGCAAACTATTTTAAGGTTATTTGGTCCCCCTTTGTGGCATTTATGGCTGCTAATTTTCATTTGAATATTCACAGATTTCTTTTCTTCCCCGGTTGTAGTTTTTGTCAAATTATTTATATTTTTCTTTGTTATAAAATTGGAGTAAATCCATTAATGCACAGTGAAACAAGGTTTCCAAACACACAGAACTTAATATACATCTTTCTTCTTTTTTATGTTGCCTAAAGTGCATAAAGGAGTCCGGATTTGTACAGCCAAGCATGACAGCAGCATTCCTGCAAGTAGCTATTCATGCAATGCACTCTTAGGGTTTCTTATGGCTGCATTACACAGTCCATCTACTCCACAGGCTTGTAAAAACAATAACTTCTTAGATGACAGAAGAGCAACTACCATGTATTTGTTGTAGACAATCAAGATATCACATTCCAGCCCCAATCATCCCTAGAGCAGGAGGGCACTCCATCCTTCACTATGCACGTGTGCAGGACTATAGCAGGATTGTCTCCCCTTGGTGCTAAAGGTATATTAGCATTCAAGGGAGAAAAACTAAGGGAGGGAGCTGGTCTTGTGGTAGCAAGCATGAATTGTCCCCTTTGCAAACCAGGTCTGCCCTAGTTTGCATGGGAGGCTACATGTGTGAGCACTGTAAGATATTTCCCTTAGGAGATAGGGCCACTCTGGCAAAAGCAAAAGGTTCCAAATCCCCCACCCCACCCCCCGCATCTCGAGATAGGAGGACAAGTTTTTTTTAATAGGACAAGGTTTTTTTTATTGAACCAACAAACTACCAAAGCATACAGTACATTGCCAAAGTACAATTATATACAAAGTGGTTGTTTGTACATGATATATCTACAAAGATTTACACACAAGGATTTGGAGACCCACAGGGTTATAGAGTATATGCAGGCAGTACTGTAACTCGGGGGTGGGGGATTACAAGGCACATCAGGTAATCAGGGGGAGTTATGTCCAACGTCCATTTCCATAATTTGTACCATTGCGGTTTAGAAGAGATACACTTGTCTTTTTGCACATAACCATACAAACTTTTCCAGAAGAGATTTACTGTTCCATCCACATGAACCTCTTGGTCGCGTCTTCCCTCCCTATTCCTATGCAGGAGCATTGCATACATGCAGAGGCGTAACTAGGGGAAACGGTGCCCGGGGCAAGCACTGAAATTGCGCCCCCCACCACGCCCCCCGCCGCCGCCCCAACATACATCTGACTGACACACATGTTTCAGAAAACTTTTATTTTAAAAATTACAAAAATTACAAAAATTACCAAAAATTTCAAAATGCTCTACATACTTAGATTTTTCCTCACAACAACCCTGTGAAGTTGGCTTGTATCTCAAACATCAGAATTATGATGAAATAATGATATGATTATGATGCCCCTCCCTTACGGCACCCAGTGCTGGATGAGCAATGCCAATGGGGGGGCGCACACCAGGACGGGGGGAGGGGGACTGCTCTGCAAAAAATTAATAATAATAAATAAAATAAAAAAATAAAAAAATTTTTGGCAAATCGGCGGGGGCACTTTTTGGCGCCCCCTGCCAAGTGGCGCCCGGGGCACATGCCCCCCCCCTATATTTACGCCTATGCATAAATGACATATAGGTTTACTAACCTGATTACGAGAAGGGGAACGTTCCAGTTCCCTGGTATGAGGGCACCTGTTCTGTCCTGTTTCCTTGAAGGTTTCTTTCTGGGACCTCGAAAAGAGGTTCTATCGTTCAAACCCGAGTTAAGTTCTTCCCATAGGGCTAAGAAAGATTTCTGCCTGTAATCTTGGAGAAGCCGCTACCAGTCTGTGTAGACAATAATGAGCTAGATGGACCTATGGTCTGACTTGGCAGTTTCCTATGTTCCTAATCTACATGGTAAAGGAGATGGGACAAACCATAGATCATGACAAATGGAAAATGGGGCATGCTGCATTGCAGCCTCAGTGATCATGGAGGAGCAAAAGCAACCAAATACATAGCTCTTCAATCAAACAGTAAGGAAAACACAGAATGAGGCAGATTCTGCTGTCAAAACAGAAACCTATCCCACCACAGTCAAGTAGCTGCATACAGAAGCAGGAGCCCATCACTGATAAAGCTATTAACGTCGTGTCTAGTTTGAGCCTCAAACCAGTTTCTTGTTGTTGGGGAAATGTAGTACCCTCCACTGTTGGAACATTGGAACATAGGAAACTGCCATATACTGAGTCAGACCATTGGTCTATCTTGCTCAGTATTGCCTTCACAGACTGGCAGCAACTTCTCCAAGGTTGCAGGCAGAAATCTCTCTCAGCCCTGTCTTGGAGAAGCCAGGGAGGGAACCTGAAACCTTCTGCTCTTCCCAGAGTGGCTCCATCCCCTGAGGGGAATATCTTGCAGAGCTCACACATCAAGTCTCCCATTCATATGCAACCAGGGCAGACCCTGCTTAGCTATGGGGACAAGTCATGTTTGCTACCACAAGACCAGCTCTCCTCTCCAAATTTGGAATCTCATTGCTGAGATTTGGGGTGTTATTGTGTGAATGACACACCACTTAATGAATAGTCTATATCAGTGATCATCACTATTTTCCAAGCAGGGGTGGTCACTTTGGTGAAATAAAAATTCAAACCCCTGCTAACTTGGCAAAGAGGCACCTTTTAACATGGTGATTCTTTTTATTTAGCAGAGGGAGAGTAACTGACCCTACCCACCCCCAGCACAATACCTCCAGTGACTGTTGCTGGTGTCTATCTTCTTTTTAGATTGTGAGCCCTTTGGGGACAGAGATCCAACTTATTTATTTGTTATTTCTCTGTGTGAACTGCCCTGAGCCATTTTTTGGAAGGGTGGTATAGAAAGAAGCCCTTTAAAGGAGCTGGGCAAAGTGCAGCAGGGCACAGTGGGAACAGTTGCCTTTGCATAGTGCCAAAGGAACTGTGCAGAGTATTCGGCTTCGGTCAAAAGTTTCACACAGGCCCAATACACCAAATGCCACACTTTTGGTTGATGACTGAATCCTGGGCCTTACAGTGAAGCACACTGGTCCACATGGTGTTGATGATGAGCACCAGCTCCTCCCTGCCTATGGCTGACACCAAGATTAAGTTACTCAGTAGTACTACTCAGGAGTAACTCTATAGGACTGCTTAATTTCAGTAGGACTTCTGCTGAGTATTTTAGTCAGGAAAGATATCAGTCTATTTTTAAATGTCCTGGTTTTCTTTCTTTCTTTATTAGGCTATTTACACACAGTCTGCCAGATGTTATTGACTGGATTTGGTACTTTAATTATCGGGCCCTTTCCAAGGGTCTAGGATAACCAAAGAAAAATTAAAGATAGCGTCGTAGTATTTGTGCTATCCTGAGTAGTGTGGCCTTCTGTAGCTGATGTGTTGTAATTTTATCGATGCCCAAGGTGTCAACTGCACCAAGGGCACCAACAACTATTTGCACCACTACTGTTTTCTTTTTCCTGAGCCGCTCAATTTCAATCTGAAGGTCATTAATTTATTATTAATTTATTATTAATTGTATTATTATTATTATTTATTAACACAGTCAGACAGATGTTATTGACTGGATTGTTTTATCCAGACATTGAGTCCTTCCCAAGGACCCGGGATGGTTGAATTTTATTATCAATGTTGTTGCTGTTATTATTATAGATATCGTCGCAGAATATAGGCTGTTCCCAGTAAAGCTGCTTTTTGTAACTGGCTGATGGTGATTTCTGTGGCCCCTATGGTGTTGAGGTGCTCTTCAAGTTGTTTTGGAATTGCACCTAGGGTGCCAATTACTACTGGGATTATTTTGGTCTTTTTCTGCCACAGCCTTTCAATTTCAGTTTGTAGATCTTTTTATTTTGTGATTTTTTTTTTCTATTTCTTTTTCTTCTATTCTGCTATCCCCTGGTATTGCTATGTTGATTATTTTGACTTGTTTTTCTTTCTTCTCGACTACAGTTATATCTGGTGTATTGTGTGGCAGGTGTTTGTCTGTTTGTAGTCGGAAGTCCCATAATATTTTTACATCTTCATTTTCTACCACTTTTTCAATTTGATGGTCTCACCAATCTTTGGCTACAGGTAGCTTGTATTTTTTGCAGATGTTCCAGTGTATCATCACTGCAACCTTGTCATGCCTTTGTTTGTAGTAAGTCTGTGCGATCTTTTTACAACAGCTGATTAGGTGGTCCACGGTTTCATCTGCTTCTTTACAAAGGCGGCACTTGCTATTTGTTGTTGACTTTTTGACTTTTGCTTTTATTGAATTTGTTCTTAGTGCCTGTTCTTGTGCAGCCAGTATTAAACCCTCTGTTTCTTTCTTCAAGTTGCCATTCCTAAGCCATTGCCAGGTCTTGGCAATGTTTGATTGACTTTTCTACTTTTGCTCTTATTGCATTTGTTCTTAGTGCCTGTTCTTGTGCAGCCAGTATTAAACCCTCTGTTTCTTTCTTCAAGTTGCCATTCTTAAGCCATTGCCAGGTCTTGGCGATGTTTGATTTTCCACGTATATTGTGCAAATATTGACCGTGCAGTGGCTTTTTTTTCCATTTTTCTGCTCGGTTCTTGACTTGTTCTTTCTTGTAGGCCTGCTTTCTTTCATTGGTGTTGAATAATTTCTCGTTATTGACCATTTGAAGTGCATCTTCTTCACTGTCCTTGATATATTCTTCAAGGCCTCTTTTCTCCTCCTCTACTGTTTGATGGACTTGTAGCATTCCTCTTCCACCTGAGCTGCGAGGGAGGTATAGCCTATCGACATCACTGCGGGGGTGCAGAGCATGATTGATGGTCATTATTTTCCTGGTCTTACGATCTAGCGTCTCTAGCTCTGCCTGGGTCCAGTCTATTATTCCTGCAGTGTATCTGATAACAGCTATAGCCCAGGTGTTTATGGCTTGTATGGTGTTCCCGCCATTGAGTTTGGACTTGAGGATTTTTCTAACTCTCCTGATGTATTCACTTCCAATTTTTCTTTTAACTTCAGTGTGTGCGATGTTATCAGCCTGGAGAATGCCCAAGTATTTGTAATGTTCTTTCTCTTCCAGGTTTTTGATCTTGCTTCCATTGGGCAGTTCTATTCCTTCTGTTTTTGTTATTTTCCCTCTGTTCATTATTAATGCAGCACACTTATCTAGTCCAAACTCCACTGCTATATCGCTACTGAATATATGGACAGTGTTTAGCAGCAATTCAATTTCTGACTGGGACTTTGCATACAACTTCAGATCGTCCATGTACAGCAGATGGTTGATTTTACTTGATGTTTTAGATGTTTGGTATCCGAGGCCTGTTTTGTTTAGTATTTGTGAAAGGGGGGTCATGACGATTACAAACAATAGAGGGGATAGTGAGTCCCCTTGGGAAATGCCTCTTCTAATGCTAACCTGTCCAAGTGTCTCACCATTGATTGTTAACTGTGTACTTCACATGCTCATTGCTTTTTAAATAAATATCTGAATGTTTTTGCTGACACCAGTTGTTTCTAAACATTTTAGTATCCATATGTGAGGCAATGAATCGAAGGCTTTTTTGTAGTCAATCCATGTAACACTTAGATTTGTTTTTCTTCTCTTGCAGTTTTCTAAAATCATTTTGTCAATCAGCAGCTGGTCTTTTGTGCCTCTGGTGTTCGGGCAATTTCCTTTCTGTTCAACTGGAAGCTGTTTGTTAGTTAATAAGTGTTGCATCACTTCATCTGCTATTATTCCAGTTAATAATTTGAACATGGTTGGCAGGCAGGTTATCGGTCTATAATTACTTGGAACTGCACCTTTTGCTGGGTCTTTCATGATGAGATGAGTTTTCCCAATTATTAGCCATTGTTCAATATCAGCTCCTTGCAAAATGTGATTGAACTGTTTTGATGGTTGCTTATGAAGGCTTGTTAGGTGTTTAAGCCAAGCCATGCAGTTCATCGTTGTTGTTGTTGTTGTTGTTATCATTTGCAGGATACGCACAAAAGTACTCTTCTGGAAATCTAACTGCCATGCTCTGTCATATGGTTCTACATGTGACTGCTAACAACTTTTATTTATTAGGGGGATTTTTTTTTAATTTGTTAGGGCAACTTTTACTTATTAGGGCAGCATCCACACTAGTCGGTCATTATTAAGTCACCATCACAACTAACTTGCCTCATTGGCTGACATTCTTACTCGTGCAATGAGCAAAGTTGCATTCGCACAAGAAAATCCCATGGCTGCACAAAGGCATGGGAATTTTCAAGATTGCATGGTTGCACAGAAGTTCCCTTCAAAAAATATGAGGTGTGCCACAGGTTGTGCACAAACATACTTGGGCAAGCACAAGACCAGTCTGGAACACAAGCTCCAGACTTCATGCAAGTAGCTAGTGCAGCAGCCTTGCACTACACATCATCCAGGAGGAGAGCTGGTCTTGTGAAAGCAAGCATGAATTGTCCCCTTTGCTAAGCAGGCTCCACCCTGGTTTGCATTTGAATGGGAGACTACATTTGTGAGCACTGTGAGATATTCTTCTCAGGGGATGAGGCCACTCTGGGAAGAACATCTGCATGCTTGCATGCAGAAGGTCCCAAGTTCCCTCCCTGGCATCTCCAATATAGGGCTGAGAAAGACTCCTGCCTACAACCTTGGAGAAGCTGCTGCCAGTCTGTGTAGATAATACTGAGCTCGATGTTTCCTATGTACCTATTCTTCCTATGCTTCCTATGTACCTATGTACATCTATGTAGCTATATACACCTATGTATACCTAATAGGTGTACACCTACACCTAATCTATGTACCTATGTGCACCTATATACACTATGTACCTATGTCGCTAATCATTCCTATGTACACCTATGTACCTATGTACATGCTTCCTATGTACCTATCCTTGTGCAACACCCTGTTAGTCAGGATGTCAGCTACTTATTGCAACAGGGGTTCCCAATTTTTTTAACAAGTGTACCCTTTCTTTTGCAAACCTTCATCTCAGATACCCCATACAGTTTGTTTATGTGTGTACACATATACATATACATGTTCACACACACACACACACACACACACACACACACGTGTTACAGTATGAAACAGGCTACTCCAGTCACTGGCTTACATCCAGACTAAGTGACTCGTAAGTACTCCTAGTGAAACAAACTTTTTGAAGTTACTTTCATTTGAAGTGAACATGTCCCATTAATTTCAATAAGACTGCATACTGAATAGTGCTGCCCTGCTGCAGCATAGGGAGGCAGGAGGACTCTGTGCCCCATGGGAGCCCTTCAGGTACCTCTAGGGGTTCTAGTACCACCTGTTGGGAATCCCTGGATTACCACTCTGCTTAGTCATGACTAACTCATCTGGATACTGCTCATTGCATAGATTAGACTTCGGAGGCAAAGAGGAACCATGCAGGATTTTGTTTGTTTTTTCCTTTTCCTGTTTCGAGTCATTAAGAAACATATCTTGCTCTTTGCCCTGATAGCCTTAAAAATTCTGCAGCCTTGGACATTGATGTGTGGTAACCCTAAGGATGCACATTTCTGTTGATGGGAGAAATGACATACTTGAGGAGGAAATGCACATCTGCCACAAAATTGCTGGTAATTGCTGAGAGACTCTGCAGTCTCTCAGATTTGGATGGTATCCTGCAGCCGCTGATCGCCTTTAATTTGTCTGCTTTCAGTTTCAATTTTTTGCTTACTGTCAGAATGCCATTGATAACTAGGGCTGCCCAGAAATTATTCAACAGATGGAAGTATTCAACAGATGAAGTGCCTTTCTGGCACTTTCATGCCAGCAAAGGTTAGATCAGTTGAATCTGCTTGCCACACAGCTGTTTAAAAGCAACCATAAGGGGAAAAGGACAGTAAGCCTACTGTGACCACATCTTCTAAAATCAGAATGGTCTAAAAGCAAAACACCCTTTCTTTGCAATGAAGACCAACCCCAGGGAAAAGTGAATTCAGCACAAGCTTAGTCTTGCTTAGAGCATATTCTACGTGGAATGTATGCCTGCAGACTTCACCCTTTAAAAACAAAGGTTGGAAGCAGAAAATCTTGTTCTTGGGAAGGCAAGGAGAAATTCTTACCATAGTGATGACAACATTGCTGTCAGGCGTTAACTCACAGGGCAAGAGAACTCAATTTCTTTGAAGTCTGAGGGGGAAAGGCCTCAGCAAGGTAAAGGGCTGAAGCAAAAGAATGGAACTTACCCAGTTGTTGAAACATTCTAGCACTGTTCGAATAATCTGTCACCATGGACGGTGTATACAGTTACAATACCCACTTCAAACCCCATCTCTTGCACCAATATGCTCCACAGCCCCTTCCCTGTTCACCATGATTATACCATTTGCCTGCAGAGACAACTGCTGTGTCCGGGGAGAGATCCTTCCCATGATCAGGAACAGTAGGCCACTGTCTGGACATGTGACAAAGAGAATTCTCATTGTTTACAAAAGCATGCTATTGATATGGGAGGAGAGCTGGTCTTGTACTAGCAAGCATGGATTATTGTCCCCTTTGCTAAGCAGGGCCCCTCTGGCTTGCATTTGAATGGGAGACATGTGAGCACTTCCCCACAGGGGATGGGGCCACTCTGGGAAGAGCACCTGCCTGCTTGCACGCAGAAGGTTCCAAGTCCCATCCCTGGCAGCATCTCCAAAATAAAGCTGAGAGAGACTCCTGCCTGCAGACTTGGAGAAGCCACTGCCAGTCTGTGTTGACAATACTGAGCTAGATAGACCAATGGTCTGACTTGGTATAAGGCAGCTTCCTATGTTCCTATAACGTTATAATGGACACTGTAACCTGCCTTCTATCTGTTAGGAGAGAGGCAGAGTTAAAATGAAATTTTAATTAAATAGTTTGTTCTTAGCTCCTCGCCTTACACTGGCTCCCTGAAGGGTTCTTGCTTTTTTTGAGCTGGAGGTATAGTGACAGCCCGAGGTGTTTTGCTGCCTGATGCAAAGGACAATAGGAAAGCCCCTCCCCAGATGCAGAGGTGTTCAGCATTCTCAGGCCATGCTGCCAAGGCAGTGGCATGCAAGCATTTTCATACTAGGCCCCCAAGCCAGGCAGCAGGGCATTCCTAGCTTGTGTAAGGGAGGGAGGAAGAAGCATCTCCTGAGGACCAAGGATGGGGAAATGAGCAGCCTGCCCTGATGGGGTGAGGAAAGGTACTTCCAGGGAAGCCTTTGGGGGTGGCACCCATGATTTTGGGCGGCTAGCACTTGCCACCTCTAGCACCCCTCCTCATGCCCATGCCTGAGGCAACTGCCTCACCCTGCCTCATGGAAGGGCTACATGCCCTGGCTGGAGGAGCCAAGATACAGATATGTAGATGACAAATGCAGTAATGTGGGCGGGGAGAATGAATGTCTAATCCTGTTTAAGCTAGAAGGCAGAGATAGCACAGCTGGGATAAGCCAAATAGGAAATGCTATCAGGGAGAACAAATGAGAAGGCAGCCAGTGTCAAAAACTAGCCATACATCCTAGGCAACAAAGCATAGCAGGAACCAGAGCATGGCTAGTGAATAGTCAGAAACTGGTAGCAAAGTCCAAGGATGTGGGATGAGTCAGATAGGTACGGGAAGGCCGAGAAGCAAAATGCAAGGACAACCCCAGAGCAAGCCAAATAGACAGTTGATCAGCAAAGCTGAGGACTAGCTAGGAAGCATTTTAGCCTGAACTTATACATGTTTACTCCAAATTAAGTCACAGTGAGTTTAAAGGGCAGTACCCTTAACTAAATGTTATAAATCCCATGCACATTTATCCCAAATGAATCATGGTCATTAGAATATATATTATCATCATCAAATAATAAAAAGTACAAACATGGAAAATGAGGTGCAGATCACACTAAATGCACCAAGATCAATCAGAAATAAAGAATTAAAAATAAGCCAGCTCCAACCAAGCTAGTATAGAAAACGTTAGGGATGATATACCTCTGCAATCACCAATAAACAGCACCCTTCCAAAATGATTTGTGACTAAAAGGAAAATGGGCCAGATACCAACTGACCTCTGCTGGTATAGTCTAGAAAACATCAGACCATGTAAAAAGAATATGGTTCCACCTCCTCTCTAGAAAGCTGGATTGCATGTGCCCATTTTTTCAGAAGGGCCATAGGAACATAGGAAACTGCCATATACTGAGTCAGACCATTGGTCTATCTAGCTCAGTATTGTCTTCACAGACTGGCAGTGGCTTCTCCAAGGTTGCAGACAGGAATCTCTCTCAGCCCTATCTTGGAGAAGCCAGGGAAGGAACTTGAAACCTTCTGCTCTTCCCAGAGCGGCTTCATCCCCTGAGGGGAATATCTTGCAGTGCTGCTCACACATCAAGTCTTCCATTCATATGCGACCAGGGCAGACCCTGCTTAGCTATGGGGACAAGTCATGCTTGCTACCACAAGACCAGCTCTGCTCTCCATCAGCCAGATGGCAAGAGTAGCAGTTTTATATCAAGAATCTGTCTGAAGACCTCTAGTGATGTAAGTGTCCATATTATGTACCTCCACTAACAAAAAGTTGATAAGATCTTTTCTTTTTTACTCACTACTTTTAAACTGACTAGCAATAAGCCTTATGAAAAGTGAACAAATCCAGTTAAATTGACCTGAGGAGGAAGGAAAGAGAGACCTTGGCTAGTGTCACCTGTGAGTCAGACTGGAAGGTTAGCCATTTACAAAGGCCAAGGTTGTTATCTCAAGCACTTTTCAGGTCTGATAGACAGTGGAAAGTCCAGATTTGGAGGTCACTTCTTCTCCTTGCTATGTTGCTGTCAACATGGGCTACATTCCTCCAAAATCCATTTTTCCATGAAACCTTTTGACTTAACCACTTAATTACCATTCTGGTCTGAAATGAAGCCCAAGTACATTTAACTGCATGGTCTCCTATTAATTCCTTATTACCCTTGTCTGCCATCTTCTCTGCCTTCTGTTCCCTCAGTGTGGAAATTACTTAAACTTCTTGACCAGAGGAGAACAGAGGAAGCTGCCATATACTGAGTCAGACCATTGGTCTATCTAGCTCAGTATTGTCTTCACAGACTGGCAGTGGCTTCTCCAATGTTGCAGGCAGGAATCTGTCTCAGCCCTTCTTGGAGAAGCCAGGGAAGGAACTTGGAACCTTCTGCTCTTCCCAGAATGGCTCCATCCCCTGAGGGCGATATCTCATAGTGCTCACACTTCTAGTCTCCCTTTCATATGCAACCAGGGCAAACCCTGCTTAGCTAAGGGGAAAAGTCATTCTTGCTACCACAAGATAGCACAGCAGGGACCTGGTTTTTCTGCCTGTGTTACTTCCTAAATTTCCATGTAGAGGATGATGCTATAAAAAATATTTTTTTAATCTATTCAGCCTCACTTTCATAATCAAATCTGAAAAGAAGTTGAACCAATTCAAATGTATAAGAAATGACATCATGAAATCTAGCTATATATGAAGCCTATTCTTTTTTCTGTGTGAACTACTTTGGGAAGTTTTTAGTTGAAAAACAAAACAAAACAAAGTTAAAACACTGTTGTTTCTTCCCAAAGCTAGGAAACAAATATTTCTGACAGGTTAAAAATGCTAATAAATGCAGGACCTTAATATTTTAAATGTTCTCTCCCCCCGCCCCCAGATACACGTTTGGCTAACAGCCAAAAGAAGCAGTTTGTTCTTGTTCTGAATTCAGAGCAAAATTAGATTAGGAGGGTAAGTCTTGGCTCCAGTACAAATATGCCTAGGAGAACAACCCATGTTAAATAAAATTCAAGCAGATGCTAACATCCATCATGGAGGTTTGATAGCAAAACCTTGACTAAGGAGTTTGTAAAAGTTAAGTATTGTAATTGAATGCATCTGAAGTTTGTCCAAACAGATTTCCCACACTCCTAGTTGAGGGTAGGAAGTAATATCAAGGAGAAATGGAATTTCTCCTAACCAATATCAAACTTTGGTATTTGGGTCAGGATGCAAGATAAATAGTAATCAAACAAAAAGAACACCTAACATAAATATTGTGTTTTTATTAATAGTATGAAAGATGTGATTGAAATATATTTTCCAGTACAAATCATTTATCAGCTAGTGAGCAGTGAATGAACTATTCTTTCCCCATCTATTATGCAGCAATAAAATAAAATAAAAATTAGAATTTGAATACATACTTAATATGTCTTCAATGATCCACTAAAAGTGAGTCAATAATTTTTTATAAAGTCTGTAAATGTTTAAACTTTGTACCTTCAGACTCTAGCAGCAGTGGGGAGCTTGATAATAGTGACACTGAGGTAAATGTTGCATCACTCACAGTCTTAGCTAAAACTTTAGGGTTTGTAGATTTGTTTGACTACAGTGGCTTTTGAACCTTTGTTACATCATTGTTGCATGAATCTGTGAACTTTTTCTAAATATACTGGGGCCTTTTCTGTCAATTTATTGAAAGTCATTATTTGGGGAAATGCAACACAATGCAACAGTTCAATGGGCTTGCATCCCATTGCTGCTGTCTTCCATATGAGCTTGAGGATTGTGTTTTGGAGCATTTTAAGGTGAGCCCTTTGAAGAAAAGGAAGTCCCCATAATTGTAGAGGATTTCGCCTGATTTTATTCCACTGTAGTTTTCCAAAATATCACATTACATTTCAACCATGCCTTTTTAACCACTTCACACTGCAAACTCAGAGCTCAATCCAGTGAAATGTTAGCACCATATTTGCATGCAGAAAGAAGATATCCACAGAGCAGAATACAGGCTAGTTTTCAGGCATGCACATACAAGCACTTGGAACACCAGGCTTTACAAAGAATGGGGAACCCCATGTCCACCTCCTATATCCCACTGGTGGGCTGAAAGAAAATACAGGAGGTGTGCATAGGCCTTCCATTCCCTGTAACAATCTGTTGCAGTCTCCTCCTGCACACAGTATACACACACCTCAGTGGGAGGAAAACATACCGTAGGCTCTGTTATGTCTTGTAGGGATTCCTCTAACCATGGACACTGGGCCTACAGGGGACTAGATCAAGCCTTACATTGTCCATGTGAGCATTACTGGCATCTTGATAAAGAACAGAATTGATTCTTAAACCTTATTTGTATGTAGCTCGTTTTAACACTATAGAAATGAAATAAACCTTACAAGGTCTGTAACCTATCTACAAGCCCTGAGTTTCTAGACAGATTACAGGGAATGGAAGAATTGTGCACACACCCCACATTTCCATTCAGCCCACCATAGAGGTATAGGAGGTGGACATAGGGCTCCTATTCCTTGTAAAGCTATTGTTTCTACATGTTTTGATCAAAGAGAAGCATTTAATGAAAATGCCATACATATATTTCTATGCAGACAAGTACACTGTCTGTGACTAAATGCACTGAGATTAAGGGAGTATTTCCCTCACAAGGATACCTAAAACTCAGGGCTTTCCCTAGGGTTGTTTTTGAAGATCAAGTGGGACCTTTCCATAAACAGGGCTAGGATCCAAAGAGCTGCAATAAGCATACCCAAGAGTTTGCACCTGACCCCCACCCCCTTTTAACAGTAGATCACCATGTTGTGTCACAAACTGATAACACATAAACCAGTTCTGTAAATCTTACCAATCCTGTTTTCTTTCAATGAAGTTCAACCCATAAGGGAACATTTCAAGGGTAGAGTGGATCCAGCAGTTAAGTTTTTATTAGACAGATAAAATATAAATCTATGGTAGAAATGAGTTTAGCCCCATAATAACATACTGCAAATTATTCTGTATTAGTGACGGAGCATAATGGAAGAGACCAACTCTTGTGTCACAGATTGCTCCATCTACTGCCCAGTGACCCCTCAAATCTTTCTTCTGATGCTCATACTCAGCAAATCTGACCCTCTCAACCTTTCCTTGGTCATGAATGAATAGGAACAACATCAAGCAGTTTCTTCATTTTGAAAGTATGAGCACATGTAATTACTAGGGTAGCTGTGGTTATTCCTCACTCCTTGTAGGTCAATTGTGTGTGCGCATTGATTAAAACAGGAGTGCTAAGCTACCATGGGTAGCAGTAAGCATTTTGCACCTGAAAACTCAAGGTTGGAAGCAGGACACCACCACCCTCTTTGGAATCTAATGCCTAAAACAACTGTTGTTTTGTAACACTGTTGGCTCTGTAACCTACAGCTCATCCTCCTTCCGCTCCACATGAGTGGCTGTGTATGTCCTCCACTACCAAGATTCAAAGGGGAAAATTACTCTTGAAGAAACTACCTTGACATATAACTTGATGCAGTGGCACCATGGAAACAATAAACAAATAAAATTGCTCAATACAGACAAAACAATTGGCCAATATAGTCCGGTCTACTGCAGTTGTTGGTGGCTCTGTCCAGTCTTGAGCAGAGATCTTTCTCACAGACCTGCTACAGAAGATCCTTCATGGCTAATTAACACAACATAAATGCGTCAGTGATAATTGTGCTTTTCTGTAAACAGACATTGATCAGAGGGCATGTTCTCAAAAGATAGTACTTCAGTGCACTTTTTACCACTGGCAAGCTCCTCATAGCAACACAGTCTTTTGGCTCCCAGCATGATTAGCGGGTTGCTTGGGTTTTTGTTTGTTTTTTCCTCTCATGAGGAAATATTTATATTCCATACTTTGATAAATTTAAACACAGTGTGGAGCCAGGTTGGTATACGATAGCACACACCTAGGAGTTCCTCCCTCGCTAATGAAAATAACTCTGATCTGACCTTGCACCTTAGTTTGTGCTGAAGCACAGCTGGTGTCACTCCTCCCTCCTTCCCCAAAGCATGTACTGAAGTCCTAAAGCATGTACTGAAGTTGTGGGAATGTCAATTAGATGACAGGAGGTCTTAAAAAAAAAAAAAAAAGACAAATTCCTCCTGCCTAAATTTTGAAAGCTGAGATTTGCTTCCACAGATTAAATCAAGTTGTTCTAGTAAGAACTAATCTGCCTACTTTCCTTTCACTAAATTTGGTTGAAATTGAGGTCCACAAGTTAGATCTCTTGCACCTCAAATGTTCACACATTCGCCATATTGGATCAGGGTGGATGGCATAATCATAAACTGCACTACTGGAGCATCCCTATGACTCCCTACAACTGTAGGAAATTTGGTTCAGATCAGTCAGGCAGTTCACAAATTAGCCGAGTTGTGTCTCAAAAGTTTACATATCCACCATCTTGAATTGGGGTAAATGACATAATCACAGACTATGCCTTAGGGGCATCCCCATGTGTCCCTACAGCTGTATCAAATTTGGTTCAGATCAGTTAGGCAGATCACATGTTAGCTTACTTGTGCCTAAAAAGTTTACATGTCTGCCATCTTGAATTGGGGTGGATGAAATCATCACAAACTACACCACTGAGGTGTTCCTGCATGCCACTCACTACAACTGTACCTAATTTGGTTCAAATCAGTAAGTCCACAAGTTAGCCCACTTGCATCTCAAACATTCCCGCCTCCACCATCTTGAACTGGGGTACATGACATCATCACAGACTATGCCTTTGGGGCACCCCCATGTGTCCCTACAGCTGTAGCAAATGTCATTCAAATCGGTTAGGCAGTTCACATGTTAGCCCACTTGCCCCTCAAAAGTTTACATGTCCACCATCTTGAATCAGGGTGGATGACATCATCAGAAACTATGCCGTTGAGGTGTCCTTAAGTGTCCCTACAATAGTATCCGATTTGGTTCACATTGGTCCAGGCGTTGTGAAGTTGATATGGAGGAACACACACACGGAATGCCGGGTAATCTCATAAGCCTACTGGAAAGTAGGAGAAAAATCACATCGAATCATATTCCAAAGGGCTGTGTTAGTTGGTTAGAGCAAGAGAAGCAAGTAAACACAAACACACAGTGACTTGTAACAAGCAGCTCCAGTGCCACTGAGCAAGAGTGCAATTGCACAGCTACTTAAAACAGTGCACCCACAGTTGCACAGCATTACTTACATTGTCCCCACTGGATAGGCCCCCTCCCCTGTGCCATTGTTTGTATTGGTGGCAGCTGAAACACTTCCTGCTCCTCTTCCCTCACTCAAACTCAGAGAGTAGGCAGGGCAGCTAAGCAGGCAGGCAAATGGTGGCTGCAAGGAACACCCCTCTCCTTCTGGCAAGGTCACCAGTGGCAACTGGGCCCACCACACTGCCCAAAGGGAGATCACATCTACAAGAGCAAGCAAGAGGCAGCTGTTCCTGCCTTTGTCCATTCAATCACTCGCTTTCTCTGGACTATGCAGCAAGGAAGACTGGGTGCAGCCAAATTGGGGAGAGAGAGAGGAGAGGGGAAGCTGGTCTTGTGGTAGCAAGCATGACTTGTCCCCATAGCTAAGCAGGGTCTGCCCTCAGGGGCGTATCTAGGGCAGGGCAGGCAGGGCACGTGCCCCGGGCGCCGCTTGAAGGGGGCGCCATTTTTTAAAATGAAAAAAAGTTCAAAATGGCCACCAAAAACAAAATGGCTACCACGCATGCTCAAATGGCCTCTGAAAGGCCTGAGTATCTGGGGAAAGTCAAATTCTCAATTTATTTTTAAAACTTATCTAATAGGGATGCTACAGTGCATAGTAGAGAATTAGACAGGCACTTCTGTTTAGTTTTCCAAGTACACTTCCACATAGTATTTGGGTATTTCATGAGCCCCAGCATACTGAAATTTGTAGTTTTCAAGCATTTTTTGGTCTGGCTACATCCACTGCTAAATAATTTTTGGAAATATTAAAAGATTAATGAGCTTGACTAGTATTTTTCAGCTGATATGATGGCAAAGTTATCTGAAAGATGGGTGTCAGATGTTTGGACGGGGGCACAATTTCAGTGCTTGCCCTAGGCGCTATTTTCCCTAGATACGCCTCTGTCTGCCCTGGTTGCATATGAATGGGAGACCTTATGTGTGAGCACTGCAAGATATTCCCCTCAGGGGATGAAGCCGCTCTGGGAAGAGCAGAAGGTTTCAAGTTCCCTTCCTGGCTTCTCCAAGATAGGGCTGAGAGAGATTCCTGCCTGCAGCCTTGGAGAAGCCACTGCCAGTCTGTGAAGACAATACTGAGCTAGATAGACCAATGGTCTGACTCAGTATATAGCAGTTTCCTTCCTATGTTCCTAAGAGGGAGGAGGAGAGCGAGAGGATCTCATGTGCAGCAATCTTTCAGTCATTTAAAGGAGATCTGATGCCTCTTATTCCATTGTCTTTGTTCTGGATAGTGTGAGAAGAACTGGACTCACTGGTACCACGCAGAGTGTGTGTGCTGTAATTTTAATTTCACCATGTTGCCTCTGCCCTGACACAGAGTTGCTCCAGGAAGACTGTGAAATCTCCATTCAGCCATGAAACTCACTGGGTGACTCTGGGCCAGTCAAGTATCTCTCAGCCTAACCTACCTCACAGGGCTGTTGCGAGAATAAATTAACCATGTAGACACTCTGGGCTCTTTGGAGGTAAAGGTAAAGTGTGCCATCGAGTTGGTATCAACTCTTGGCAGCCACAGATCCCCGTGGTTGTCTTTTGGTAGAATACAGGAGGGGTTTACCATTCCTCCCCCCTCGCAGTATGAGATGATGCCTTTCAGCATCCAGAAGCATAGGGAGGTTGGCGGAAGCCTGGGTGTGGCAGCTGCCACAGCTCCTTGACCCCTAACATCAGATGCAGGGGGCCGGCTAGCCATGCCCCACACATCTGTCAGACATGCGGGGCGTGATGTCCCTTCCAAACGGGGCCACACAGCCCCGCTTGGCAGATCAACTCATGCTGCGCTGGGCAGCGCGGGCCAGAGCAACTCTCCCTGCCTCAAAGGTTGCGCGGCCCCATTTAGGAGGGAGATTGATCGGCCCCGCTGTGTTGGCAGCGAGACCAGGAGTGGCTCTCCCTGCCTTTAAGGCAATTTTGGTTCCAAATGGGGCCACACAACCCTGTTTGGGACCGAAACAAAGTGCCCCCATGTCTGATGTCAGATGCAGGGGGCGTGTCTGGGGACACACTCATGGCCCGATTGGTGGCAGTCCGGGTTCTTTGAACCCATTCGCCCAGAGGTGGCTCCGCCCCTCCTATATCGCTGCTGCCCTATATAGGTAGGAGTGGAGATTCAAACCCGCAACCCTCATGCTTGCTAAGCAAGTCATTTCCCACTGCACCATTAGGAGGCACCTCCTTGAAGGAGGTGGAGGAGCATATAAATGTAAAAATAAGTAAAACTGTAGTATGCCAGCACGGCTGCTACCCACCCACGAAGATTATGATGACAATGGCAGTGACAAGAGGATGCCACCCACTTCACCTCCTAAGCAAAAAGTGACCGAGCGAAAAGGACGGTGGAGGAGAAGGCCCCCGGCTCCCTTCTTCTTTCCCCAGGCAGTGTGGAGAGGATTCGGCTCAGGGGCGGGGCCGTTGTTCGCTCATCTTCTCCCTCTCTCTCTAGGCTGTGCGGATTGGGCCCAGTAAGGCAGCCGGCAGAAGCCCCGCAGGAGAGCCAGCTTCTGCCTCCCACATGCCTTTTCTTCCAGTTTGAGCAACACTGTGTGCGGAAGGAGGAGGGACCCGCCGTCGCCTGGCCAGCAGAGCACAGCGAACAAGCCAGACGCGGCCTTTGCCGGCTTGCTCGCCAACCCTCTTTTATGCACATGCGCACTCGCTTATGCTCTTTGGGGACGTCGCTGCTGCAGAGAGGATCGGGCGCCCGCGACAGAGAAGCGCGGAGCCAACAACCCAGGAGGCAGCCGCGACTGCTTTCAGAGTTGGTCGCCTCCTCCCCTCCCTCGCCAGGATGGACGGGAGAGGAGGAGCCCCGCCCCGAGCGCGTTATCCAGGCGCGCCCCCACCCTCGGCGCATTCCCTCCCCCCTCCCACCCTCCGTCCCCTCGCGCCGGCCTCGCGGTCCACCCATCCCGCCCCGAGGCGGTACTGGCGCCTGCGCAGTGCGGCGGGGAGGCCGGGACGTTGCGGGCGGGTGGAGGAATGTGCGCTACGGTTAAATAGTGGGTACAGCGGCCGCAGGAGCGGCGGGCGGCGCTTCTCAGAACTGGAGGAGGCAGAGTGACTGAGGGAGGGGCTGTCGCTGGCGAAGAGGGTCCGGCTGGCTCCCAGCGGCGCAGCGCAGGAAGCGAAGAGGGCCCGGCTGAGCAGCGGCAGCCAAGCGGAAGAAGGGGCTCCATGGCGCGGCGCGGGCTCCGGAGTGGCGGCGGCAGCAGCAGCGGCAGCTCCTCCGCCTTGGCCGCGAGTGGCGCTGGGTTCCCCTGAGAGGGGGCGCCGCTCCCGCCTTCCTCCCCGCGGCGACGACGACGACGGGACTGCCTGACTCTCCCCGGCCTTGTCCTTTCTCTCTCGGGCCGGAGAAGAGGAGCCGCCGAGGAAGAGGAGGAGGAGGGGGGGCTCTCCTGCGGGGGTGCTGGGAACTGAAGGCGGCGTTGCCGTCTCTGCCTCTATGATGAAGTTCAAGCCGAACCAGACTCGGACCTACGACCGGGAGGGCTTCAAGAAGAGGGCGGCGTGCCTGTGCTTCCGCAGCGAGAGGGAGGACGAGGTGAGCTCCTGGGGCGAGCGGAGCCCGCCGGGGAGGCGGAGGGCAGCAACAGCGAGGGGCTGGGCGGCTCGCTGCCCGCTCAGCCAGGAGCGCCGCCGCGCCCAGCTTCTCAGCCGCCGCCGCCCGCCTCCTGTGCGGGCCCCTCCGCCTGCTTGACCCCTTTGTGCACCGGGCCGGGGCTCTGTGGACGGGCTGGGCTTGTCGCCCCCTTGCGGGCCTTTTCGGGTCCTGCCGTTTCTTCCGCAGCCGCCGCCGGTGGCATAGCTGGCGGGAGCTGCCTGCCTGTCTGTCTACAAAATACTTTGCTCCCGCTCTTATTTCCGAGGAGGCCCATCGGGAGGGTCATAGACTATGCCCCTCTGACGGGGCATGGAGAGGAAGTGACCCCGGATCTTGACCATATGGGATGGCTGCGACCGATGCTCGGGCGGAGTGTGGGAGGGAGCTAAACTGCCCCTGGGCTTAAAAGCTGATGAACGAGGCTAAAACTAAAATGCAAGTCAGCTGCTCTTTGAAAGTCCGTCACTTGTCTAGAGACAGGGCGCCTGCAAGCCCTGCCTTGAGCATTGCGCATCTTTCCTCCTGTCACCAACCGGAGAGATCCGGCTGCTTCCGAAAACGGCGTGGTCGGAGCTCAACGCCGCCGCCTATGAAGCAGGAGAGCAAGTTGCTTCTGTGGCTGTAGTCATTTTTATAGACAAATTCCTAACTTGTAGAGTAGGCAGGTAGGCTGCCCCGGTTCCTGTTTTATGTAATGATAATCTATATAACTAGCTCTTGGAGACGACTATCTTACTGATTCCCCTTCTCCCTGTTCCTTTGTGGCGCATTCAGAATGACTGTAAATCCCTAGTTACCGTGTCGTTGCCTACTATTAAGTTACAATTCAAATAGCTCAATCATAGTGAAATAGTTTTGTAACATGTTATATTATGTGCTTTCCCAGTTGTCTGGCACAAAATTGCTTGTAGGGCAAAGTACACATTGAAACAGATATTCAGATATTTTCTTGCCATTGTTAGAAGTGATACTTTTTAAAATACAGTTGGGAGTCTAGTAGCACTAGACAGACTTTGAATGCCAGATAAAGCACCCTGTCTCCATACAGCAAATGATGATATAAATGCCACTTTGCATCTGTTCCTCAGAAAAAGTAAAATACTACTTTATATGTACAGGGATGTTGAATTCTACTGAAACCATGGTAAAATGTTGTACTGTGCTAATAGCAAACATTTTCATCATGAATCTGCTTTGGGTACCACCATCTTATTGATAGGTTCTTTAACAGCATTAAGGTTTTCTTGCATTTCAAAGCAAGAATAGCAAATGTTCATATCTTAATGCTCTACTCACTGACATCACAAAGAGCAAGCAAAAGCTATCAGGGGTCCCTGCTGCTGTTGGAACATGTTGACCCACTGCAAAGACTACATTTCTTAGTGCCTATGAAGTAGCTCTTCCAGTAACTTGTAGTCACTTCCTGGCTAAGAAGATAAGTCACTGTTGGGAATGTCCATAAAGGTAAGTGTAAAAACAAAATCCTGAGAATCTAAAAGACTAAGTAAGGCTCTGCATGCTTGCTTGCTTATCTCATTGAACTTGGTGTTACATACATCTGAAAAGGCATGCCTCAGAGCAAATATCATGTGATGTCATTCTTCAGTAACCACCCAGTTTGAATTTATTCATGTATACATTTTTGCAAAGTTTATCATAGTTGAAACTTAGCTTGACTCCTGATATTTCACAATTGGACTGTTCATACCAACCACAAGAGTTTGGCTTATAGTTGGAGCTAGTAAGACTTAAAACTAGATAGTGTACTGTGTGCCTTCATTGTATCTCTAGTTACAGAGTCACCTGAGAAATGGCTTATCAGGTGCTTCAAACTGAAATACAGAAAAGGTTGTTGCTCTTTCCCCAAGATCTGTTCTGGTAAGGGTAATCAGAATTCCAGATCATCTTGCTGACACTCAGCTGTAAGATGTCTGAGAAGTACCAAATGCCAGCTGCCATTTGGACATACAGTGGAGGTTGTTGGTGACAGTGGAGAGAATAAGGAACATTTGTGCCTTTAACACAGCATCCATAGTTCTAGCTGTGCCAGCACTAGTACATGATGGTTCTGTCACACAACCCAGAGGCAGTTTCCCCCCAAACAGGGCTGGCTGTTTGCAAAAACTTCCCATGTTGTGATGTGATTGTATAATATACAGTTGGCTCTCTTTGCTGCTGGAAGTGGACAGGAAGATCCACCCATACAGTAAAGCTATACATACAGCATGGTCAGAATTGCTCACTGAAGCAATTTGAGGATGTGTGTGCCAGCATAAAGCTAAAGCTATTTCTCTGGATATTATTTCTTCTTCCTTTGCCCTCCCTATATTACTGCTGCTGCCATTGGCCTGACCATGTCAACATGCCATATTGTACTTGCCCAGTGCTTTTTGTAAAAATAAACATATTTTTCCCCCTGAATCTTGAATATTTTTAGAAGTTGGCCTTAAAACCATTTCCCATCTCATTAAAATGAGTGTAAACATAGGAAGATGCTGAAAGGCATCATCTCATACTCAGTGTGGGAGATGGCAATGGCAAACCCCTCCTGTATTCTACCAAAGAAAATCACAGGGCTCTGTGGGCACCAGGAGTCGAAATAGACTTGACAGCACACTTTAGCTTACCTTTAAACACAATGTAGGGTCTAACAATACCAGGTAAGAAGGATGTAGTGTTCTATTGTGATGCCAGTCATTAAGGCTGCTGCAGACTTGTGAAAACTGGCAAATATAGATATAGATATTTAATATGATTATATTAAATGTATAACATTTCCACTGGACATCTCTGTCAAGCATTTATTATTAAAGGAAAATCTGAGTTTAACACAATCTTGTCCCTAACCACCTGCCTGGTTGCCACTGGCAACTTGGAATCTTCTGGTGGGGAGGTCCTGCCTTTTAACTTAATTTTCATTTTATTTTTGCCACTGCAGCAGCTTTAACAGCATCTTCAGTGGCCAGCTAGTTCTAGACTTTAAAAAGATGGCAACTAGAAAGAGGCAGGAAGGGAGAGATGGCAACTAGAAAGAGGCAGGAAGAGAGAGATGGTGGGTGACTTGCACTAGTCAGCTGCCAGGAAACCTATTGAAGCCACTGCTTTGGTGAAAAGACCCTGTGTATACAGTTTTGTACATTGGGGATGAGGTTAAGCATTGTAAATGACATATCATCTTGTACATGTTGGTGTGGGCTTCTTTTTGGACCCAAGGACTAGCAAATTAGCACAGGCACTAGGATCCATGAGATGTACCTCTCTGTACCACCCTGTACCTCTAGAATCATCTCCTGAACCCATATGGGTTCATGCACTTTGTTAATGCCCTCCAACCAGCAGGGTTCTGCATTGTGTTCAGTCCTGAAATTAAGAATATTTGACTCTACCACTCCAAATGTTTAGACTTTCCATCTCATGGAGAAACACAGTTTTGCAGTATCATCCTTTGCTTATAGACACTTGTTACAGGCTGATCCTGTCGAGGCTTGCTTGGAAAGTCCCACTTCGTTCAAATGGACTTGCTTCCAAATTAGCTTGAATGGGATTTGCAGCTTTAACAAACAAGATTGCTTACTAGAAGGCTACCATTTGCATGTTTACAGAAACTAATAGGCATCTGTCTCATCTCTAAGCAGACAATTCTGTAGTGCAAAAGGCATGTGGGCCACATGGCCAGAGGGTTTGGATTATACTTCTAGGTTGCTTGCAAATAGTATGCATGTTGCTCAGGAAATATATGGATTTCAGAACAGAAAACTTAGTTTAAATCAAGCCACTCTGCTTACAAGCAGAACACAAATGTGAAAGTCATTATCTGTTTGTCTCCAGCATCTGGCAATCAGAAATATATTGCCTATTCAAATGGAACTTCTAGCTCTAAAAGTGCAAGTCATCAGTCTAAGCTAGTGGTGATGAATTCTATAATTGTATTGTATGACACTTCATATTGGTAGTGGTCCAGTACAATCTGACTGGATAAGCTGAAGTTCTAGAGTTGTGAGGAGGTGTAAATTTTAGTACAAAAATATTGTAGTGCGTTGGCATACCTGAGTAATTTTGCCAGCGTTTGCTTCTGTGATGTCCCCATAGTTTAAGCTTCTTGCACTGCTGGAGCTGTAGGGGGAGCTCTAACTGAACTAAAGTCAAATACTGTGCTCAGCCTCTTTTTAACTGCTGTTGTAGACTGGAGTACTATACTTGCAAGCATTGTTATTCTTGTGTGTGGTGTGGTAGAACCTCTAATCCTAAGAACAGCCCTGCTAGATCAGGCCCATCTAGTCCAGCATCCTGTTTCACACAGTGGCCCAGCAGATGCCTCTGAGAAGCCCACAGGTGAGGGCATGCCCTCTCTCTTAGTCCGCTGCAACTGGTATTTAGAGGCATCTTGTTTCTGAGGCTGAAGGTGGCTTATAGCCACCAGACTACTAGCCATTGATAGACCTGTTTTTCCATGAATTTATCTGAGCCCCTTTTAAAGCCATCCAAGCTAGTGGCCATCACCATATCCTGTGGCAGAGAATTTCATAGATTAATTATGTGCTGTGTGAAAAACTGCTTCCTGTGTCGGTCCTAAATTTCCCAGCCTTCAGTTTCATGGGATTACTCCCTGATTCTAGTGTTGTGAGAAACTGAGAAAAACTTCTGTTTACTCACTCTACTCTATAATTTTATACACCCCAATCATGTCTTCCCATAGTCACCTCTTTTCCAAACTAAAAATCCCCAGATGCTTTAGCCTTGCCTCATAAGAAAGGTGCTCCAGGGCCTTGCTCATCTTGGTTACTGTCTTCTGCACCTGTCCCAGTTCTACAATGTCCTTCTTGAGAGATGGTGACCAGGACTGTATGCAGTACTCCAAATGTGGCCGCACCATAGATTTATATAAGGGCTTTTTAATATTAGCATTTATATTTTCAATCTCCTTCCTAGTGATCCCTAGCATAGAATTGGCCTTTTTCACATTTGCTGTGCACTGAGTCGACAATTTCAACGACCTGTCCACTACTACACCAACATCTCTCTCCTAGTCAATCACTGACAGCTCAGACCCCATCTGTGTATATGTGAAATGGGGGGGGGGGTTGCCCCAATATGCATCACTTTACGCTTGCTTACACTGAAGCAGGTTTGCCTTTTTGTCACCCAGTCACCTAGTTTGGAGAGATCCTTTTGGAGCTCCTCACAATCTGTTTTGGATTAACTAACCTAAATAGTTTAGTGTCCTCTGCAAATTTGGTCTCTTTGCTGGTTATCCCAACTTCTAGATTTATGAACAAGTTAAAGCTCACTGGTCCCAGTACAGATCCCTGTGGGGCCCCACTTCTTACCTCCCTCAATTGTGAAAACTGTCCATTTATTTCTACCTTCTGTTTCCTGTCCTTCAACTAGTTACCAATCCACACATGAACCTGTCCCCTTATTCCATGACTGCTTAGTTTACTCAAGAGTCTTTGGTGGGGAACTTTGTCAAAAGCTTTTTGGAACTCCCCCAAGTATATGATGCCCACCAGATCACCTTGATCCACATGCCTGTTGACACTCTCAAACAACTCCAAAAGGCTAGTAAGGCGAGACTTGCCCTTGCAGAAGCCATGCTGGTTCTCCTTCAGCAAGGCCTGTTCTTCTATATGTTTAACAATTTTGTCCTTAAGTGCGCCTTCCATCAATTTACCCAGCACAGCAGTTAAACTAATGGGTCTGTAGTTTACTGGACCCCTTTTTGAAAATGGGAGTTACATTAGCTACTTTCCAGTCCTCTGGTACAAAGCCTGATTGTATGGACAAACTATGTGAAATTGCTAATCTCCTAGCAAAAATATTTATTTATTTAAATCAAATCAACCAATAAATAAATATTTTTGCTAGGAAATCAGCAGTTTCACATTTGAGTTCTTTAAGGACTCTTGGGTGGATGCCATGTAGCCCTGACAATTTGTTAAGTTCTAGTTTTTCAAGACAGTTTCAAACATCCTCTCCTGTCACCTCAAATTTGGCTAAGTTCTTCAGCCTTCAAGACTGAGAAGCTCAGTTCCAGAGTGGGTATATGGACAGTATACTCTGCCATGAAGTCAGAGGCAAAGAACTCATTCAGCTTCTCTGCAATCTCACTATCCTCCTTAAAAAAAAAAAAATCGCATTCACACCCTCCTCATGGAAGGGGCTAACCGCCTCCCTGGCAATCGGCTTCTGATATATTCCCCTTGACACTTCTAACTACATGCTCCTCAAACTCTCTTTTTGCTTCCCTTATTGTCTCCTTGCATTTCTTTTGCCAAAGTCTGTTCCTTTCTGTTCTCCTCATTTGGGCAGGACTTCTATTTTCTGAAGGAAGTCACTTTCCCTTCTATAGCTTCCCTTACTCTGCTTGATAGCCACGCTGGTGTCCTCCTGAACTTGGTTGTACCTTTCCTCCTCCTTGATATGCATTCCAACTGAGCTGCTATTATTGTGGTTTTTAAATAGGTTCTATGCTTTCTGGAGTGATTTGACCCTCCTGACTTCTCCTTTCAGCTTCTTTTTTACCAGTACCCTCATTTTTGAATGAAGTCCATTGCATCTGTGTTGGACTCTTCTGAAATCCAGTGCATCTGTGTTGGACTTCCTTGGCAATCATCACATATAAGCTGAATTGGATCACACTATGGTCACTGTTCCCCAGTGGTTCTACAACTCTGACGTCTCGTACCAGGTCATAGGCACCATTCAGGATTAATTCCAAGGTTGCCTTCTCTCTGGTTGGTTCTGCAACCAACTGTTCTAAGGCACAGTTACTTAGCATATCTAGAAATTTGGCCTTTCTTTCAATACCTACATGTGAATTTACCTAGTCTGTGTGAGAGTAATTGAAGGCACTCATTATTACAGCGCTCTCGCTCTCTCTAATTTACTTCTCTGGTCCTCCTAGGTTTCTAGCTTGTTGGATTCTATCCCTTCTTTAATATACCGTGCTACTCCACCCCCAATCTGCCCCTCCCTGTCCTTTCTGTAGAGTTTGTATCCAGGAATAACAGTGCCCCACTGGTTCTCACCAATCCGCCAGGTTTCCATTATGCTCACTATATCTGTTTTCATTAGCAACTAAGCACTCTAGCTCTGCCATCTTGGCTCAGAGGCTTCTGGCACTGATATAAAAACACCTAGTTTTGGCATGTGCTGTCTCCCTTACTGTCATTTGACCTTTCTGACCAGCTGTCATGTGTTTCTGTCTGCTCTACTTCTGGTTCATTTGAAATGTTTGCACCCTCGCACCTTAGGTGATTTTGTTTGCTGAACCAGATACCACCCAGTTCCTGTTGGCAAGCCCCCAGGCATCATTGAAAAAACTGCTCTGCAACCTCTTTTTAAAAAATGTTTTTAAGTACCAACAGTCTGGTTGCATCTTAGTTCAAGTGGAGCCCATCCCTTTTGTAAAGGATTTGTTTGCCTCAAAATGTATCCAAATGCCTAATAGATCTGAACCCCTCCTCCCGGCACCATCATCTCATCCACACATTGAGACCCCTCGGCTCCTCCTGTCTTGCTGGACCTGCACGTGGAACAGGTAGCACATCCGAGAATGTCACCCTGGGGGTCCTGGACTTTAATATGCTACCTAGCAGCCTAAATTTGGTTTCCAGGACCTCCTTACTACATTTCCCAACACCATTGGTGCTGGCATGCATCACGTCACTGACTCCTCTCCAATGCTGCCTAACAGCCTATCTAGATGCTATGTGACATCTGCAAACTTCACACCAGGCAGGAAAGCCACTGTGCAGTCTACATGCGGGTCACAAACCCATCTCTCTATGCTGTAATGATAAAATCACCCACTACTAGGAGGCCCTCAGTCCCCAGAGGAATATTGTTTGTGAGAGGATATGGGTGCATCACCCAAGGAAGAGGTCATTTCTAAGGGAGCATTTCCCTCCTCATCAACATGCAGAGATTCAAGGCTGTGCTTCATTGTGGACTTGTCAACTTGTTGATGTGGCGAAGCAGAATTTGTCAGTTCTCAGAAATATCAGGAATATTTACATATTTTAAACAATATGTTATAGCAAGCTCAGCAACTCTTCCTTAAAAAGACCATTTTCTCCTTTTCTGAAAAGGGTATTTGTATTTAAGAAAATCATGCAATGTATTGTTGCTAATTCATGCAAATCTTCAGGTTCATTTTCATATATTTGTTCTTGCAAAGCAAAATTCAAGTCTTAATAGTCATAATGAATGCAAAGAAATTGGCAGTACAATGGCAATATGAAACTGTCCTGTTATAAAGGGCAAGTTTCGCAGTTCCTGTTCTTTGCAAGTGACTGTTACATCTTTGATTTCTGTGTAATGATTTAGACTATATAAACTATTAAGCCAGTAGACAGACAGTAGAGACTGCTTGTGCCTTTCAATTAGCTCCTGCAGGGCTAGCCAGAATCTAATTGCTTGCAGTAATGAGGAGGAAGCTGGCATCTCTATTCCTGACAGGATTCAAACAGCATTTTTTGTACTTCTAGCAAGTAGGGACATCATGGTAAAAAAAGCTCTCTTCATTATCATCTATACAATAGATTTCGACAAAAATTTCCAAACTGTTTCTTATAGCAAAAGGAATGAGAAGATGGCCTCCTGTCCCAAAGGATCTGTCTTTTAAAAAAAAATGTGGAAGTGTGTTTCATTGATCATGAGAACTCAAATTTTTAATGAATCGCTTTTGTACAACCAGATAATTATTCCAGATAATACAAACTGCTAATTAAGACAATGACTTGATTTGAATGAGCCCAAGCTATGTGGCAAGCAGACAGGTTGTGGCACAAATGAGTCTTGCTAAGTCACAATTGAAACATACTTCTTCTGCAATACAGAGAGCTGACCTAACTTAGATCCATACAGAGCTCTGTTCTCTGGGCCTTAAACTCAATTATACATACTAGTACTAGATGTATATAAAAGTACTGCAGGAACAACTGACCCACCTGGAATGTTCATTCTAACTATAACTTAGCAGTCATCAATTAGATGCATAGCTTTGCAACAGGGTTGATAAAAATCAATTTTTAAATTTTTAGAAATTTAAATCAGGTTTTTAATTTAAATAAAAAAAACAGTTCACAAAGAACCTAGATCAAAGATATCATCATGAATATTAATCTTAACTTTCTAATTATATTCTATGAACATGTTAACAGCAGTATATGGGGATGAAAGATATACCTGTTCAGTCCTGCAGATGGTATACCTGCAGCACACAGAGTCAAGCCCTTGCTCTCCCCCCCCCCCCCCCGCCGCCCCAAAAGTGCAAAGACAAAGGTCACTGAATGAATAGAGTATTTGGGGGGATGGCGTAGATATGAGCGAGGAGGATGACTTTGGATATAAATGCACGGGATGAGGAGGGGAATAGAAAGTGAAACCAAAAGTAACAGAACATATTCATGCAGTCCTGAGGAAACATTTCCCAAATATATCCTCCATTGTCAAAGGGAAAAATCTATCATGTCAGCAGACCACAAGAGACACCCCATTTGGGAATATTTTAATGAAGTTCCTGTACCTATGGATAAAAAAGGCATGCATGCTGAATGCAAACAATGCAACAACAAAATGCAAGGCTAGTTGTGCAAATGAAACAGCATTATGAGAAGTGTGTACCTACCTTCTAAAAATGAAACCTCTAAATATATATCAAGGATCTGGATCATTCATTTATAATGAATGGGTTCTGTTCCTGTGCAGAGACCTCGCGGGAAGATTGACTATCTCATGATGCCCACTCTGCCCTTCATGTGCTCTGTGCTTCTGTTGAAATTGGCAGTTGGGGGCACGATTTTCTTAGTTTCTATTTGACTGCCAAAGCGTCAACAGCTCATTGATGGCTCCTCAGTTCATCTTTATTTGTTTAACTGAAAGGGGGGAAAGGAAATTTGTGACTTTGAACTGTATTCAACTATTAGCAATAGCAATAGCACTTACATTTATATACCGCTCTATAGCCGAAGCTCTCCAAGCGGTTTACAATGATTTTTAGCATATTGCCCCCAACATTCTGGGTACTCATTTTACCAACCTTGGAAGGATGGAAGGCTGAGTCAACCTTGAGTCCCTGGTCAGGATCGAACTTGTAACCTTCTGGTTACAGGGCGGCAGTTTTACCACTGCGCTACCAGGGGCTCTCTTAGGTGTAATGGGCTGGTTTAGGTATTTATGGAACTATGTTCAGTTTTCACTTCGAGGCTGCAGCCTCGGGCATGCCTTGAAGAATATCAAGATGACGTTTAAGCATTGTGTGGATTGCCAGGCAAAATTGTCATCAACTGACTATCATGATTCATGCTTGCTCTGCTTAGGAGAGCAGCATAACCCAGCAGCGTGCAAGATATGCTGTTCTTTCTCCAAGCAAACTCTAAAAAAAATGGGCATTGCATTTACGGGCAGCGCTTCATGATGAGGTGCTCAGTCTGCCAGTGCCAAGTCCAAACTACCCCTCAACAGCAGAATTGAGATAGATGTCGACGACAACATCAACCACACAGGGATCTCTGCATATGCAGTCCAAAACCACTGCGGAGGATACAGAGCCAATGTGTAAAAGACGGAGGGAAGTCTCAAAATCAACACACAGGCATAAGGAAAGAAAGCCCTCCTCTGATGAGGAAATGGATTCTCCACCCAGAAAGAAGCATCGTATCAAGTCACAAATGAAGGGTGGTACGCCATCTCCAATGGCATTGCAAACTACAGCCTGGCTACAGCATCAACTTCGATATAGACATCAGCTTTGATATCAGCATCAACAACGGAATCAATGACTTCGATTCCATCAACAAACATAGAGGGAGCATCACTAGAAGTTGATATCGGCATCAATGGAGTGAATACAAGAAATATCGGAATCCCCAGGTCGCCTTTGATATTGGTGGCTTCCACAACAGAAATTTCAACATCGACATCCGTGTCAAAGGACTTACTGCACACTCCTGTTCAAGCTACGCAGCCCAAGAGAGTCCTTCTATTGTCCCCAGCTCATACACCAGTACAATCCCCATCAGCCTGTGTGTGACAACAGCAACCAAGAGATAGAGGGAGCTTCATTGATTACACCACAGAGAATGAAGTCTCCTTGGATCTGAACACGGCTACCTCTTTACTTGCTATGCTAGATTCTTCAAGTAGTGCCCCTTCAGAATCGACTTTCCGGGAATTTTTGAGTAGTGATCTCAACATTGACCAGGATGTGGAGGAGGTTCCAGTGTCGGTGCCAAGAATGCTGTCAAGGTTGCCTTTGAGGATTGCAGCAGCTGTGCCAACAGCCTATATGACTAATGTTGCATTTGTGTGCTCCAGATCCTGCAGTAACAAGATCTTATGAGCTCTACCCTCAGACATCAGTGCTACTGCCAGTGTCAACGTTTTCAACAATGCCATGAAAATCGCTGTTGCAGTACATGAGCACTCAGGGACCTCTTCAGCAGAGCACGTTAAGCCAACAGGGTCACAGACCAATCACACATTCCTGTGGGTTTTGACACACACCAATGACTATGATGCCTGAAGTGTATGCCAAATTTCAGATATGGAGTGCGCAACGTGCTTTGCAATGCCCATTGTTAGTGGCTACAGGTGGACAAGTGGGCTTGCAACAAATGAATGTTGGCTGTGTTCCTCCATTAGAGTACCATTACTGTTTCTACCACTTGCCAAACTGCAGTGGAGGAGGCTCCTTACCCAATACAGCCAACACAACCACCTACACCAGTGCAGCCTCCTGCACCTCGCCCAGAGGTACCTGTGCTGCAGCCACCAACAGCACCTAAAAAGAAAAAGAGGCAAACACCGATCGTGCCCCCAATAGAGGATGATTTATTTATTTATTTTTTTATGTTTACATTTATATCCTGCTCTTCCTCCAAGGAGCCCAGAGCGGTGTACTACATACTTGAGTTTCTCCTCACAACAACCCTGTGAAGTAGGTTAGGCTGAGAGAGAAGTGACTGGCCCAGAGTCACCCAGCTAGTATCATGGCTGAATGGGGATTTGAACAAGGGTCTCCCCAGTCCTAGTCCAGCACTCTAACCACTACGCTACACCACTACCGCACTCTAACCACTACACCATGATGATGTGATGGCTATTCATCTGCAACTTCAGACCCAGATTCGGACAGAGCTAGTTATCCCTCTGATCCTGATCCACCATCAGATGTACCACCAAAGACTTCTACTTTGCCCTCTGAGGAACTAAAGGCCTATCATGCCCAAACTAGGGAACTGGCGGAGGAGTTGGGAATAGATTTAGGAACATAGGAAGCTGCCATATACTGAGTCAGACCATTGGTCTGTCCAGCTCAGTATTGTCTTCACAGACGGGCAGCAGCTTCTCCAAGGTTGCAGGCAGGAGTCTCTCTCAGCCCTGTCTTGGAGAAGCCAGAGAGGGAACTTGAAACCTTCTGCTCTTCCCAGAGCGGCTCCATGCCCTGAGGGGAATATCTTTCAGTGCTCACACTTCTAGTCTCCCTTTCATATGCAACCAGGGTGGACCCTGCTTAGCTAAGGGGACAAGTCATGCTTGCTACCACAAGACCAGCTCTCCTCTCCCAAGCAACCAGAAGCAGATTTGAAGGACCCAGTCTACAACATGATGGCAGCCGCTAAAAGTAGCACTCCCACTGCTGCCTGTGATTACAAAGGCAGCGCAGTCCGCATGGGAGGTGCTGCAAGCCTCCACAATGACATCAAAGCGCCTAGAGGGCTTATTCAGAATACAGGATGAAAACACATATCTCTTGTGACACCCAGTGCCAAACTCATTAGTTAATGATTGTGCATCCACTACAAAGTCTTACGCCTTCTGATAAGGAAGGAAGGGAAATGGAAGTAATGGGAAGGAAAGTCTATTCCACCTCTAGTCCTACCTAGAAGGATAACTAACTATGCAGCTTGCTTAGTTTAGGTATAATCATTACTTGTGATTATACCACAAAATGATTCTACCACAAGATGCGCAAAAATTACTGCCGTCACAAGACAGCAGCTGAGCACCTTCAAGCATTTAGCAGAGACTGAATCGCAAGCTATTGTAACACAGTAACAGTGCACTGTCATGCATGGCTAAGATCTACATGCCTACAACAGGATATGTACGACTGTATAGAAAATTTCGCCTGTGATGGGAAAGGCTTGTTCAGTGAGAGCACAGACTCCACAACGGAGTCACTTAAAAATCAAACTACACGGCTAAAACTTCTATGACTGCACCTTCCTCAGCCTATACAACATTGCGCTAACACCCATATGGGAGATGATTCAATTATAGACAGCAGGACAGGAAGGATTTCTGGTTGCAATACAGGCCATACCAAAGAAACAAGGGCTTCGGAGAGTGGCCAAAGGGCCAAAACACCAGGCCTGCTAAAGATCAAAGCAAACAAACTCTTTGATCTGCACAACTGTCCACCGCAATCAAAATACCAACAACCACCTGTCAAAGCACACATCTACTTTGTAGCTACCATTGTTTCCTTCAAGATGGCAAGCCATGCCCAAGCTTGGCACCACATAACAGACCAGTGGGTGGTCGAAACTGGTTATGTTATAGAGCTCAAGAGCATGCCCCTGTTTTTGGAAATGAGATACACAAGAACAACCCTGGCATTACTGAAGGAGTTGCAGGTGCTGTTAGAGAAAGAAGCGATTGTCCCAGTGCAGTGGACGGAGAGGATGTCTGGTTTTTATTTCTGTTATTCTCAAATCCTGAAGAGGGGTGGGGGAATGTGGGCAGTAATGGACCTATGCGGTTTCATTTGGCTTGTGTGCCTCCACCCACTTGCCGGTTTCACCTGCCTGCCCGTCGGCCGCTGCCTTCCACCCAGCAGGCTGAGCCATCCTCCATTTTGGCCGGCAGGTGGGCCGGAGATGGAGTGCGTTGCCTGCCCACCGGCTGCTTTCTTTGCCTGGCGGCGGCAGCAACCATCTGCCACCACCATTTTCTTGCCATTTTCCTGGCTATCTCGCAGCTGCTCGCGAACTCTCACAAGAGCTGCCATACATGGGATTAGCCACGGGTATGTCTTAAAGAATTAGATAGATACTCCTGTCACTGTAAACACCTGCCTTTTCTCCTCTAATGCTAGGGTCAGTCACTCAAAATATTGTGTCATGTTATATGTCATGGGCTCTGAATCTTGTATAATAGTACAAAGCCATGCATTAAGCTCCAGGCAGGCCAAACAATGACTCCTTCCTCCCTGCACTAGTAACTGGGATCTCTATCCAGGCCTATGATCAATGGTAAATGCTGATTGAAACAATTTTGTTAAGCTGAGTGTTTTTATAGAGAAGAACAATCCTGTTAGTAATTGTTAGTGGTCACTCGCATGACCCTGGAAAGCACTGGTTCCTTCCCTTAAAAGAAATGAGTTGTGTGTGTGGTTTTTTAAAAATGTATGGTTACAGCAATAAACATGCAAGACTTCTGTCTAAAATTCAGAAGGATTTCACCCTGAATGTGTTATTTATCATTCAGGATGCAAGATAAATAACTCAGACTTTGCTTCTGTACTGACATGCCATTTAAAAATCTATTTACATCCCTTTTGCATTTTTTTTAATCCTTTCCATCTTTTAAAAAATTATGTGGCTTTCTCCCTTATCCGAATAGATTCTGTATTGAGATATTCAGCAGGTGGCTGCTTTAAGTCTTGCTGCCACTGAAAGTTTTCATGCTGTGATGGTAGGGTGGGAAGCATTAATGTAAGGTTTGAACACTGTCTTAAGAACAGATATTCATATGCAGAACATCCTCTGGGCACATGACTTCTGCTGAATGTGAAGAGGCATTAGGTGCCTGCATTACTAACTTTCTGACAAACTCAGACATGAATACTCTGAATTGGTTCTATATCTGCTGTTACTTCTTTTGAGACTTGTTCTCATTAGTGTCTCACTAAATGCCTTTATTGGGAGCACAAAAATATTGAGCCCAACTATTAACATGTGTCCATAGACAAGTATTGTATGTATACTGTTCAAGTGGTCAAAGATGAGACACGCCTAAGATCTTATGGTACATACTCGGTAATAAAAAGTAAAGTCTTGCTCTTTCTCCTTTCTCCAAGAAGCCCACAGTGGTGTACTACATACTTAAGTTTCTTCTCACAACAACCCCGTGAAGTAGGTTAGGCTGAGAGAGAAGTGACTATGCCAGAAGCAAGAAATCAGTTTTCAGTTATTGCACCATACTAAATAAGGGAACAATGCCATCTGAGTATATACTAAAGTATTTAGTATGGTGCAATAACTGAAAACTGATTTCTTGCCTCTGGCATTAATGTATCTTGTTTGTGTTATGAAAAATGACAATCTTGCTATAAAGGTGACTGTGAAGGATATAGGCATTAAATACAACATTTAATATATAATTGAAAAGTCAGTGTGGCGTAGTGGTTAGAGTGCTGGACTAGGACCAGGGAGACCTGAGTTCAAATCCTCATTCAGCCATGATACTAGCTGGGTGACTCTGGGCCAGTCACTTCTCTCTCAGCCTAACCTACTTCACAGGGTTGTTGAGTGGAGAAACTTAAGTATGTAGTACACCACTCTGTGCTCCTTGGAGAAAGAGTGGGCTATAAAATGTAAATAATATACTATAAAGATGGGTTTAACTTTAGAAGGGTGCAAAAATCCTAGAGCTTGCAGTTTTTATCTCCAATTTTGATCCATTTAAGTGGTATCCTGGACTTGTATCCTGCCTATATATACTTTGTTTCATTCTAACATTTAACCTGGAAAATACACACTTGATTTCATTGTCCATTTGGCTTTATATTCACAAGGTCATAAGAGATACTTTTTCTTTGCAGGTGCTGTTGGTAAGCAGCAGTCGCTACCCAGATCAGTGGATTGTTCCAGGTGGAGGAATGGAACCGGAAGAGGAACCAGGTGGAGCTGCAGTCAGAGAAGTCTATGAAGAGGTAACAAGTCCAGCATTCTCAACTCAATTCATCTCTTGGATTTAAAGTGTTAACTTTGCTTGAGTCTTTAAGCAAACTTAGTGATAGTTCCATAGGCCAAGACTACTCTTCAGAAAGGAAGCTTTGTGCACAGTATGAGGTATCAGTAATCAGTCCTGGCTTTCTCTCAAGTCATACTTCCAGCTAGTAGCAGTCCTTGATTAGCTGTGTACTAGACTTGGGATAATTGGCCATGTTCCCCTGGGTGGGGGAATTGCTACTCTCCACAGGCATGTGGCAAACATAATATAGGGCAGCCATTGACTTTTACTGCTTTGGTGTTCATAAAGTGGTGTATGCAAAGCCTTGTAATAGTTTATCAGAAGATCTGGATTGTTTCACATTTAAATGAGAAATCAGTTTATCTCTGAACTAGATCAGCCAAATGCTTAGGGCCAGAGCATCTTCTCTGAAGTATTTTAAAGCGACACACAATGCTCACTCTCTTTATTGCAAGATTGGGCTTGTTTGTGAGCTCTTTCTTGCTCTAATCTGAAATCTCCAGAATGAGATGCTTGTGTAGCACTCATTGCACAAGGCAGGAGTAGATTTTTTAAAAAACTTAGAAAACTCTGGATGCTTGGCAAAAACTAGTTTTTGAAGTGGAGATTAAGGCTGCAATCCCATGCATGCTTACTAGGGAGCAAATCCTAGTGACTTAGTGAATTGCCTACTAGAGATGAGCCCAAAGTTTACTGGCGCCTCTTTGGAGAGGCACCAAAAATCTTTCAGCGCAGGGTGTGGGGTTCTCTTAAGAGAAGGCAGGCAGGTCCTACCTGCCCAACCTCCAAGCCCCCGCTGGCTTCCATGCAAATGACAGCTTGTGCCGCTTGCTTCTCTAAAATGCTGCACCATGGCATTGGGGTGTGTCCCCGTTATCCTTCGTGTGGCGTTGGCACATAAATGGCGTTGGTGCATGTGTGAACCCCACACCGCCCTTGGATGTTCACCAAAGCAATTCGGTGCACGTCCCTATTGCCTAGTAGGCATGCATAGACTTCATCCCCCGTGGTCCTTTGCCTTACTAGTTGTAGGCAGGTTACCCATTAGAAACTTCTGAAATCTTGTTGGAAATTCCTTACTTCTGCCAGAACTTTGGTATTCTGAAGAAACATAACTTCAGAAATAAGTAACTGTTTGCAGGGGAACTGGAAGTCCAGTCCCAGGAACAAAGTTAACAAAACATGACACTATTATGTGACATGCTTAATGCAGAGAACTTATAACCTAAATTTCAGCCGTAGTAGAGCTGTGTGGGCGGAGGGGGAGATGTGAAATCTGATGGTCTCTTATTCCTTACAGGCTGGTGTGAAGGGGAAACTAGGCAGACTGCTGGGGATATTTGAGGTGAGCTGTCTCGTTTTTGTTTTGTGTTTAATTCTTGGATGTGTAATCTAAAACTTAGCTTGTACTTCAATGCAGGGCAGGAAGGAGAGTACCTGGAAAACAGGTGCTTAAATAAGTAACTCTTCGTTTAAGGCCCTTATACATGCTTTATTATGAAAAAGGCCTGATATAAGACTTAAGTTGTGCATAAATATTATGGCATTTTACCTCTTTGATAGGTACGGGGTAAAAATAAATACTGAACTCATTCAGTAGTATGTCTGCAGTAGGTTGTCATCAGGCAAGAGTGCATAAGTTCAGCCCTCCTACAGATGTTGGACTAGAACTTGCATCATCCATAACTATTCCCATCCATAGCCACTGGGGATGATGGGGATTGTAGTCAAACATCCACTGACAGACTGAAATTGTGCACACCTCTGTTGTAGGAAATAAGGTGCATACAAGTTTCTTTAAAATACTCAAGGTCTGCAATACAAATTCAATCCTGAATGTAGAACACAACTTTATTGGTCCGGTAGCTAATCTATAAAACTCATTCAGACTGAAATCCTCAGAATGCATACATATGTATGTTTCATTGAAAATGGTGGAGGAGAACTTGCAAGTAAACATGGATGGAGGAGAACTAGTCTGTAATAATGGACAAAACATGATTAACAGTTGACCAGACCCCATAATTAAAATTTCTAATACAGTGCATGTTATAAGTTCCTTGTCTGCACAGAAGTTGTTGAACCACAAGACAAATAGCTTGCTTTAATATTTGCACACACACACAAAATATTTCTATAATGCTGCTAGTATATGTATTTAGTTTTTGTCTGATTCTCTAACACTGCAAATGTAAATTAAAATTTCTTTCCCCTGCCCCTCCCCCCTCTGTCATCTTCACACTGAAGCAGAATCAAGACCGAAAGCATAGGACTTACGTTTATGTTCTTACAGTGACTGAGATCTTGGAAGACTGGGAGGATTCAGTTAATATAGGTAAGCTTGTTTTTCTTTCATATGCTAATATTGTAATGCAGTATCAAAACAATGCTATTTTTAGGACCTATTTCGCACAACTGGTGTCTAACCTGCAGTAGTCTGCTACTCTTGTTAGACATGTACTCAAAATCATCTTGTCTTAGCTGCTTTAAGTTTTACTTTGAAAATCTGTACCGCTAATTGGGTGCCTCCAGTGACACTCAGAAATAGCTTGTGCAAGTAGCTCACTTTATGTATAATTCTAGTTTTCTGCTCTATTTTCTGCTCTCTAACACAACTATTTTGGAGACACTCTAGTAATATTCAAAACACTCAATTTGCTAATGAAACAAAGGTTAAAGGCAGAGACGGAAAATAAGGGCAAGAGAACAGATGGACAAACTAATCCACGTTATATTATTCGCACATAATTAAACATAATACATTTAAAAGTAGACCGCAGCCTGTTGGCGATAGTCTCATACACTGAATCATTCAGCTAACTAATGATTAAACATCTTGATTAATAGCTCCAAACATTTTAGATCCTTATTCAACACCTAAAATCATGAGATTGGCTTAGGAATTCTAGGAATAGAGTTGAATATTTTGGCTGCCTTTACTTAGTACCCTTGGCGCTTCAGTTTTCCTTGTCACTGCTAAAAGTGGAAATGTGCTTTAGGGATGGGCCCGGACCAGTCTGGAGGCCATTGAAAAAGCCTCCGGACCGGTCCGGACCTGGGTGGTTCAGTTTGGAGTGGGGGGTAGCTTTAAGAGCGGCGGGAGGGTTTACTTACCCCCTCCCGCGCTTTCCCGCTCTGGTGCCATAATCTTAAGAGTAATTGGGGCGGCAGGATACCTCCCTGCCGCCCCTTCCCCGATGTTGCCGAAAAACCTCCCAGGAGTGCTTTGTGCGCGCGCACGTCACAAAGACATCATGCGCGCGCTTCACGTCTCTGTGGCATGCACGCGTGCAAAGCACTCCTGGGAGGTTTTTCGGCAACATCAGGGAAGGGGCGGCAGGGAGGTATCCTGCCGCCCCAGTTTACTCTTAAGATTACGGCGGGAAGTGGCGGGAGGGGTAAGTAAACCCTCCCGCCGCTCTTAAAGCTACCCCCCACCCCAGTGCTGGACCGCAGTTGGTGGTTCTGTGCACACCCCTAATGTGCTTTGTGGGGTGGGGGATCAGGGGAAGGGAATCTTGTAGCATGGAGTTTTGTTTAGTTTAGTATGGGCCACATCTTGCTCAGCTTGGTCTCTGTAGACATTCTAATAAGTTTTTTTAGCAATTGCTATGAATACTGAAGTTGGCAGCTATCATTGTTACTTTTCTTTTTTTAGGAAGGAAGAGAGAATGGTTTAAAGTTGAGGATGCAATCAAGGTCCTTCAGTGTCACAAGCCTGTTCATGCAGAGTACTTGGAAAAATTGAAACTGGGTTGTTCACCAACCAATGGAAATTCTGTGGTCTCTTCCCATCCTGATAACAATTCTCTATATGTCACTTCGGCACAGACTTCTGGGCTGCCCTCTACTGTAAGATAAACTCTGAATTACTTTCTTGTATACCATCAACAAGGGGAAGTGTTTTAGTGATCATGTACTATGTGTATAGTTACCAAAATCCTGAGTGTGAATACTTCATATGTTCAGACACAAACCTCTTCCTTTTTAGCAAGGTGTAATATTTCAGCAAACTAAAGCCATACAGGGAATTCTTAAAGATGCCTTAAATGGCCCTCTTTTCTTTAAAAAAAAAAACACCAATCAAAAACAAAACTTTAAGTACCCGATGATAAGAATGAGTTTGTAATTTGGCATTTGAGCTTCGCTTAACTTTCTTGTAAATTTCCTAAAACAATCAAAATCTTTTTGGATTTTTGCTTTAGTGTAGTCAGTCTTAATTCCTTACTCCAGTTTAGAGTTAGCTAGAGGAGTTAAAGGCAGCAGAAACCAAGAGCAAGTGCCTTCTGCTTTTTAAGACATTTCCTCCTCCTAGTGTTTCATATGGAGGTCTTAACCAGAGTGGTGCCATCCTATCTGCCTTGGCCAAATCCTTCATATCACTCTTGCTTACTATCTAGCCAAATGGGCAGACTTCAGAGAATTGCAAACATGCCAATCCCTTAACCTGTTGTCCTCTTGCCAAAGTCAGTGTTGGCTTTCTTTGCTATTCCAGCAGGTGTTGAGAGGTATTGGAGACCATCCGATCTTCTTCCAGTCTGTTTCCAGAACACGTGAATTGGATCAGTATTTGGAAGATAACTGCCCTGAGCTTTATGGAAAGGGCAGACTGCAAATTTTAAATGGGTTTCAATCCTATTTGAATCTCTGCCATTAAAGCATGGAAGTAGTGACTTTAAACTGTACCAGTTCTAATTTCAGAGGTTTCTGAAAGCATGAACTTTCCTCCCCCCGCCCCCCAAGTCAGAATTTTGGTTGAGGTAAAGAAACTACCTCTCCTATGAAGGCTGTCTCTTCTCATTCTATGTAACATAAACCTACTGTAAATAATCCAACTGGTGTATAGTGTAAAGTGGAAAGTAAATGTAATGTAAATATTTTGTTGCTCACACAACTAGGTTACCACTTAGGACTTTAGTGTCTTAATAGCTGCATAACAGGCAGAAGGTTCAAACCTTTTCTGATCTCTGTAGCTTATAGCATTTCTGCTTTTGACACAGCTGTTAAAGGCACAGGAGCCCTGTCAGAGAGAAAGGTGGCAAGCCTACACACTAATTTCAACATATTGTGTAAAAATGCTGCTATAAATTAATCCATGCACTGTTACAGTTTGAGGAAAATACTGGTGCCATATGCTTTCCCTCTAGAGACACATGGGAATATAAACATTGTGCCATATAAATACATTTCTGCAAGGAACACCAGAAAGAGGTTTGAATGGTCATGAAAACTGCTTTAGAACTATACGTACTACTAACTCGAACATCTGTTACAAGTTGGAACATCCAGGGGATACTGGCTTCAGAAATTTGAATGGAGCAGTAGGTGAATGGAGCAGTAGGTCATGGTCAGCTTTGTGCTTGAAGAGCTTTATTTTCCATATACTAGTTTGGACAAAAGCAAAAGAATGCTAATAGTACAGGCCAATGGCAGATCCATCAATGTTAAACTTTACATTAATTAGGTCAGGAGAGATAATTGATTCATTAAAAGTACACACCATTCCCAGAAAGTGGGAGCAGCGAAATTGTAAGTTGGCACTTCAGTCCCACATTCCCATGCACTATTTGTTATTTTAACACACGGAATGACCGCATAGTAACATGATAAATGTCTCTTCATCACACTGGTAAAAAAATAAGGACCCGCTTGAAAGAGTTTGTGGTTCCTACAACTGCTTTCATCTCACCTTTTGCTTTTGGAACATAAAAAGCCAACCTTTTTAGAAGCTGCATACTGGCAATGCATGATTACTTTGGTTTCTAATGTACTATGTAAAAATTACATTTGCAAGTGCTAACCAAATCAGAGGTGATGGCTTATAAATATTTCAGACTGCTATGCCAGATAAGTTTTAAATATATTCCTGTACAGAACTCTTCAGTCTATGCAACTTAAGATGCCCCTTAACTCAAATTTACTTCTAAAAGTCGATTGCAACATGATACACTGGAATGTCAAAGGTCCATTGTGGTGTTTGTTACCGTTATATTTCATTAATAGACATGTGGCCCTAGATAGTTGGGTGAAATAGGTTGGACAACAAATGAATGGATGTAATTGTTAGGCTTTCTTTTTGTCAAGACTAAATTGCAGTGTCATTTAGCCATAGAGGTTCAGGTCCAACAGTGAAATATAGAGGGAATCAAAAGCATATCATGATGTACTTTTGTGCTTTATGATACTAGAACTAGCTTCCCTATAAGCAACCTTTGAGCCTGTAGCTGACTTCACAATGCACAAGGATGAAAGTTAATTTGGACCAGATTCCACATTGTCTTAGACTTACTGAGACATGAATTGCCAGGTTGCATGGTTATTATGAGACAAATATAGACAGGTCTTAATGCAGTGGAAACTTGTTGCAGGGAATAGTTAAAATTGGGAACACATCATAAGCCACTGCAAGAGTATTCATGTAGGTTATAGAAGCTATTGGAAGTGAAAATCCCATCCTGGATGCCTGTTGGAAACTAGCCAGGCCTATTGTCAAAATGTTGGAAACAATTGTTCAACATGCTTCTGAGAAGTGGAAGAAAATTGAAGAACCATTTAAGTTGTAAACATTTTGAACTATGTGCATGGCTTTCTTTTAAAGATTGATGTAAGAATTTTGACTTTTTATATCTGAAACGAACCTCCAAAATAAAAAACTAAGTCTGCAAAGACACTGGCTCATTTATGTAGCTGGGGTTTGTGTGGGGGGCGATAATAGGTTACTATTATCACAGTAATAGTGGTTATGTGCTGTTTGTTTCTCTGACCTCATCCATTCATATGCTTGCATAACGAAGTACAAATTTTTGGTGAGAGTGGCTGGCTGGCCATCCCTACCCAGAATAAGGGTATGTTGCAAAGATTTAGAATTCTAGCAGGGATCATGGTTGAAAGACTTATTAAGTCATTAGCATGCTTGTATCACTTGCTTGTGAGCTTTCTGTACTTGTAACTCTCAAAACCTAAACTGGATTTTTTTCAAAGTTCTGAGAATATTTTGAGAATGCATATACAATCTAATGTTTTAATCTTGAACATTGTACAGTTGGGATACAGAGCTGGAGGGGAAAATCCTTTAAAAACTACCTTTTGAATTGGATTGTCAATGCAGTAAGAGCTGGATGTGGTGGTGGTAATAGGGCCTGAAGTGGTGGGGCAGAGTGGCTTAAATTGACTGCCCTTAGGTGGGTTTATCTCTGTCAAAGGAAGGGTAGATGTTTAGAAAAGGAACTAAAGTTCCAGATTTAAGGCAAACATCTGAGAAGTATTTTGAAGTGAGTTGTGAACACTCTCTGCTTCTGTGCCCTGGAATCATGTGTTTTCTGATTCATTATAAATGTCTTACTACTTCCAACTTCTGGTTAAATATTCATTTCCATCCCAGTTAAAAGAAGCAACTAACAATACACAAACTCAAAACTCATAGAATAAAAAAATTGGGGGGGCGGGTGTTGCATCTAGTAACTTGTGGCTAAATATCTCCAGTATATTAAGGTTAAAGTATTTTGGCCATATTATTTGTAATTAAATCCCAAGGTGGTTAACCAATATACAAAACTAAAAAAAATCATAACCATATCCCAGGCCACCACAGCTACAAACAAGCAGGCAGAGACCAAAGGGACAACAAAACTGCCACTAACAGTTGTTGAAAGGAACTCAAAATTGAGAGGGAACAAGCAGCAACAGAGTGGTACACAATCTGGGGGCTCTAATAGGAAGCCCTTTCCTGCTGACATGCAGAGCTGACCTGCCTCTGCTGATCTTGTGTGGTGGGGAGGTGGGGGAGAAAGGTGGTCTTTCAAATATAAGAATGCATGGAGGAAATCTGGTTACACCCATGATTCAAGTACTGACAGCCAAAAGAATATTGGTTCTATGTTATGGAACAGAAATCTGAGATGTGAGAATCTAGAAACAATATTATAAGACATTTGTATACATCCCCCTATTCCCACAATCCTTATTAGTTCAGAATTAGGCATGTTTGATAGCAGCAGAGACAGTAGTATGGAATAATTTAAGACTTTTCCTCTAGTAGTTCTTGCTTGCTCCTGCTAACCTAAAGGCACTGTTGTCAAAGTAGTGACTATTTTATATACTGTCCCTGTCTAGGCCGAGCATAGCATTTCTGCAGTGGCTAGTGGTGCTGTGTGTCTTTAGATTATGAGCTATTTTGAGATAGGAAGCAAGCTTTCTCTATAAAGCACTAAATTTCTTGGTTGAAAAGCAGTATTCTTAATGGGAGTGGAAAGCAGCACTTGTGTTAAGTAGATTCCAAATCTGGGAAAACTGAACTTCTGTATGCATGGTACTGATAATCACTTCTGTTGTAGTCTGGTTTGAGTGAATTAGAAATAATTCTGCTCCAGCTTAAGGGCACAAAACTGTTGGCAGTTACCTTGGACTACAAAATGGGTGCAATGGTATACATTTGTTCAAACCATCTCTGATTTTGAAGAATACCAAGCTGATTCAACCTACTTATTTACCCTGGGTATTTATATCTGATTTCTGCTAATATGCTGGATACGATTGGAATGTCAGTACCAAAACAGTTAAAACTGAGTTTGTATTTATGATTCTGGGAAAATTGAGGAGCTACCATACTACCTTTTTGTACCAGTATTTAATGGGAAAGATGCAAGTAGTACCGACTGTACCGCTAGTTTTGTTTATGCCACTGCAAATGTGCAAGTAAACCAAGCCTAGGGTGTATATTGCTGTGGCTCATGAAAGGCAGAATTGCACCTCCACTTAAGACAATATACTTATTTTAAGAAGTAGAAGGCCCTAAGGCAGCTCCTTCATCCTTGCTAATTCTCTCTCCTTTTTGCTCATTAGTTGAGTGAAGACTGGTGCTAGTTTGGCACAGTACACTGTCTTTCACTATTATTCCTACAATGTGGATGTTAATAGTTGGCAGTGATCACCAGTGCAAAAAAGTACTAGTTTACATCTGTGCCATCACCAAGAGCTGGCTGAATTAAGTTATCAAAGCAGGTTAACTCTGTTCTGGAGACAGGTAGCCTTTTTAAAGAAGTGGTTACTTAGTATTTATAGTGTTTCAGATTGTTCTATATGTGTTCATTTCTCAGTCAGGTCTGTCTTCTTACATGGCAGATAGTGGGGTGTAAATATTGATGCTGAGAAACAGTGACTTGCCTAATACTCCCCTGGTGGTTGGCAGAGGTAACATCTGAACCAAGTACTTCCTAGCTTGCACACTTAACACCAGCTCAATACAATCTGCACAAAGTCTAGTAGAAATGTCTGAGCATTTTTTATATTAAACATTTTATTTATGTGGCTTTTAATATAAATAGGTGTCACACCTACTCTCTTCCTCCCATATTCTGACTTTATAAATCCACTCAAGGAAACTGGGTTCACAAGTAATCTCCATTTTCAGAGTAAATAACAAAAACCAAGTGTTCACTCTTTCTTTAGGAGTGCCAGACACACACGGTCTCCTGCTATACCTTCCCACCTTCCTCATTGTGCAACCCAGCTGCTGTAACCAGTGCCACTGTCTTTCACAACCTTCCTCATTTTACAGGGGACTGCCCCCCCCCCCCCCGGTGAGTGGAAAATGCTGCATGTACCCTTACCTGGTGTGGCAAGGTCCATCCACAAAAGCTGTGCTGCCTGCCACTTTGTTTTATGCCATGCTGGTATGAATTCACTGTCAGGAATTGGGGGAGGAAAGTGGCTTTTGCTACAGCTGAAAACCAAATGAGGAATCAGAGACCCGAGTTCAAATCCCCATTCAGCCATGATACTAGCTGGGTGACTCTGGGCCAGTCACTTCTCTCAGCCTAACCTAATTCACAGGGTTGTTGTGAAAAAGAAACTTAAGTATGTAGTACACCACTCCGGGCTCCTTGGAGGAAGAGCGGGATATAAATGTAATAATAATATGAGCTCTTAACTGCTTAGCTCCCTAAAGGTAGAACCCATATGAAAATGGGAGCCTCACAATGGTGCTCCCTCACTTTTGGCTTTTCTTCCTACCACCAAAAGTGAAAACATGATTCTTATCAGGGAATTCTGAGCCCATGTGCATACAAAGTGAATCCAACTACTGAGCATTACAGAAAAACCACATAGCTTTGCTCATAAAGTGCATGTGCTGCTGTTCCAAATATTGTACACCCACAAAGTCCAACCAGTTCTCTTATACGTGTTCAACTTGTCACAGTAACAGGCTTAGCACTACACTAGTAAGTGGGCAAGGCCTCTTTGCATAAGCATCACAGGCTGTAGTGTTGGATGCTAGCAGAGAACATCAGTTACTACGCTACTAGAACACCACCAAATGTACATTTGATGAACATGATGAGACTTCCACATGAAGAGGTATAGTTTTATCCTCTCTACTGGAAGAAATCTTTCAGTTCTCTTTACACAAATACATTAAGTTTAGATTGAGAATATCAGCCTAACAGAATAAAAAAGAGGGGGACCTTTTAAAATGAGAAGCTCACTGTAAAATGAATAATCACTCTTCCTTTTATTTCAGTGTCATAACATTACAGTCAGAATATGCCCTATAAGGCATTTTAAAATAACCCTGAAAATAGGAGGAATGTACATTAAGCTTAGATATACATAATTTGATTCAACTAGTTGATGAGATGTCTTATAGTAACCATAATGTGCTGGAAATACACTTCCTTTAAAAGCATAAAACCCACACTTGTTAGGTCATAATTACACTTAACATTCAATGTTTACTCTTGTCAGTTAAGCCATCTATCCATGCAAAACATGAATGCGTGTTTGTCACGGGGGTTTCCTTTCTTTCAAGAACAGAACTGCAAGCACAAGGACTATCCAATGTTTATGAACTAGAGGAGCAAAAGGGTTATTGCAAACATGGTTTTAACTGAAGTTGAGGGTTCATAAATCAGTACATACACCAGGTAAGTCTTCAGACCAGTTAATTATTAGCACCGAGATTAACATAAGAGGAAAATCTTGTACTGTAATTCAGGAAAGGAACCCTGACTCTTTACCTAGCACTCTGTCATAAAGCAAACACATTGTTGCAGACCTGCTTGTAGGGGTTGTGGAATAAGAGTCAGCTTATTGGTATGATATATTGGAACAATTCCAACCCTCTGAGATGTACCAAGACTACAGTTTATAATCTGTTGGGTAGTCTATTAGAGCTCAGTGGAGCTGCTTCAGAGTAAATGGATCATGAGTTGCAGTCAAAAGTAAATTCCAAGTTGATTTGCTACAGCAGAAAACATGGCATAATTTTACATCAGGTATGACACAATTCTACACAGAGATAATATTCAGGACAAGTTAAATTCCTAGACCTAAAAAAAGGGAGAGTGATTTTAATGTTTACACTTAGCTGGTCTTGAAGTCACCTTAATGTAGAACTAGAATCTAGATGGTCTTTTTGGAAGCGCTTGTAATAGTTGTCCCCATGGAATGCCCAGACTCTCTAGTTTAGAAAACAGTTTGGGGTTTGGCACAACAGCTGTTTTTAAACACATACACAATGGAAGAAATAAATTGTTAACAAAAGATTCCTGCTTAGCAGCTTCTGCACCAAGCTTCAAGATTATATTAAACTTTGTGAGCTTTGAATGAAGTACAGGGTCTCACAGGGCAGTTGACAATAGGGAAAACTTTCAGATGTCATACACCCCTCTAGAACACTGCACAGATCATTAACTTTGTGCTAATGCCAGGCTGGCAGTTTAAGATCTTGATTCAAACAGTTACTTGGACACATTCACAGACATTTACTACATGCAAGAGAGAGAGAAAACTGACAACTCAAACTTAAGCACTTTAAAATCCCATTGATTTCAACAGGAAATATTTAAGCATGTGCTTAAGACTATGAGCACTCAAGCAGCAATACTCAGTGGACAGCATCCGAACCTTTGGCAGAGTGGTGCTCTGTGGCCAGAAGCTCCTTCCATCAATGGAAGAAGGACTATGCTCACGCAAGGGGCCCTTCTGCAAGCAAAAGCACCACTAGATCAAAGGTTTGGTGCAACCCACCCGCACCTGCTTCAGGTAAACATGCCTAGGATGAGACTAACTCTCTCAATGAAATCAGTGGTTAACTTTGGCTGGATTATACCCTAAGTATGAAAGGTAAGCCACATTCTAACAATACAGCTTTCACATGTATTTCAGACTTCAACATGCTGCTGCATACAATTTTTAAAAACAAATTTTACAGCATTTCCCCCTTAAAACAAATCCCATCCCTCAAAAAACAAAAAGGTACAAAAAGCCAGAAACTTGGCCATCAGTTTTTTGTTTTGTTTTTAATGTAATCCACAGTAGAAGCATTTATGAATGTCAGAAAAATGCCAATGTGTCAGTGAGGGTCATAATACTCAAGCAATGCGAGTATCTCTTAAGAAGAAATCAAATTAAAGTTGCAATCCTAAGCACACTTCCTAGGAAGTAAGTCCTACTGAACTCAGTGGGACTTATTTCTGAATTAACGTACTTAGGATTGCACAGCAATGCAAGTACAGTATATGTATATTCATTCTAGCCAGGGAGATACAGAAGAACTGGAAACACTTGTAGAAGTTGAAAGAGCATATAATCTCAGTTCGCTTTATTACAGCAGTGGTGCCATTCCTTGTTAACAGAGAGGGACCAGCTGCAAGCCAATCTACAATCCAATAAGAAATCTCAACTAAACTATTTTTTGAGAAGATACACCTCTTGTCAGAGTAGTAAATCATCATCAGGGTTTTGTCATGCTATAGACCAGTCAACTCTGAGGGACAATATCATCAATAAAAGCATTTTGTCTGTTGAAAATGTGATTTTAATAGATATTCTTTATCTTACAGAAGAGCACAATACATACACCACATTCTATAGAAACCCCAGATGATGCTAGAATAGGTATGATGGGCAGAGAACTATGGACCTCAATACTGTCCCTCTGAACTGCACGTCAGACATTACCCAGGCAAGCTAGCATTACACTGGCCACACAAAGCGCAGAGATCAGAAGGTGGTGAAGGCAAAGAGAAGTAGGGTCAGAAAAAAAGAACATTTTAGGAAATACAGAAGTTAAAGAAGGGATCAAAATATGCTCCCATGAGTTATATACATTTTTCAGTGAAGGCTAAAAAAGTCAAAAGTTTTTTATATCCTCCAAATGAAGAAACCAAAATGAAGAAATGGGCCAAGAAAGTCGTTTAAGGTTTGCAGGTAAAGCCAGAGTTCAACAAGGCTAGCTGTAAATGCCTTAGCAACCAATTACCTGTATGGCAACATCTCATTGTATGCAGATGGTATTTTTTTCTTCTTTTAAAGATGCAAGTTACCTTTAAATGTAGAGTCTGATATCCAATAATACTTAGCACAAGACAGACAAGTTACACATACACCCAAAATTGCTGTTTGTTTTGCTAGCTTCCTGCTTCAGTGGTACTTAACATTGCAAGTACACATACACATCAATGATGCATCTAACCTAATTAAGCTCTGATAAGCAATTACAATTACCAGAGGCTATGTAAAAACACAAAAACAAAAATATTATGAACACTAATGTGGCATGACCTATTAATTTAAGTCAGGAAAAAAAATCCAATATTTTACTATATTTGTTGGGTTGGTGAAAGTCAAAACGTTCCAATCTGGCTTCATTTAAAAAAAAGATTGTCACAATTGAAAAGTGAAAAAAAACAACACAGCAAAACAAACTGTACAAAGGCAAAGTAGAATAACAAAATATTTTACTAAAACATAAGATTTACAGAAGATTTTCCAGACAAGCCATACAAAATGGTCACAAGCTTTTTCCTTGAAGGGAGGGTTTTTACCCTTGACAGCAGAATCATAATATTATTAGTGGTGGTGATGATGGATGTTTAATGTTCCCGTTTTTGTTCAAACAACCAAGCTTGTCCATCTACAGCATCTAAATTAGACTTGGCTAGAGGGCATATTCTAGAGTATTACAGGTTAGCTGCTTTAACCAATGCAGTTAGCATCATCATAAAAAAGGGAGAGCCCCCACACAATTAGAACAAAAATCCCTGCAGCTAATCCTGACTACTTTCATTCACAGTGCTTACACTTAAATCATGATGGGGAAAACTTATTAAAAGCAGAAATGTGCTACTGCTTTTAAACAATTTCACAACAATCCCGATGATACTTCTAGCCTCTGTTCATGCGGAACAGGAGTGAATTAGGACAAGACACAGATTTGCTAGTGTGCATTTAAATCACCAAAGAACTGATGTCTGGGTTTTTATTCTGTAATGTTTTCTAAGACTGTGTCCATTAAATGCAAACAAAAAGAGGAAGAGGTCTTGGCAGAACAGAAGAAAGTGATGCACACTGATTCAGAGCATATTTTAAATATTATTCATGGCATATAGCCTAGTCCATGCTCTGGCTGTAAAAAAAAAGAGAAATATATATTAGACAATAATGCATTTCATTTAAATGTATGTCAATATGCTCTACTCACATCTTTTACTTGTCAAAAAATTGAGTGTATTACAAAAACTAGTTTTCAATTACACACACACACACACACACACACACACACACACACACACACACACACGTCATGCAACAGCTGCAACCAACATGGTAAGCTGGAGTGAAACTTATACATCAGCTCTCATGGCCTGACACAAGTATATCTACCTATGTAGAGCAGACAAGTTATCAGCCAATAGGCTTACTTTATAATGCCTTGCAAAGGCTGCTATGCACCCATTTGTAAGTTTAACAAGGCAGTTGGGAGGTCAAAATCTTGTTCATAACAATTTCCACAATCTTGTGCTAGAAGTAGGTCTCCAAGACTGCAAAAGCTGTCATGGCCAATATGCAACTTCCTGCTCTGTCTTCTATTTACTCATGCAAGCTAGCAACACAGTGCTTGCTTCTGAACCGGCTGTTAGCCCTTACGCAATCTGCACTAATAAAGTTGCAGGTATTTTTGAAATCCAGTATTGGTGAGCTAAGTGCCAAAATGCCTTTTGCATCTATAATACTTGAGCTATTTTATGTATGACTTTACGCGATTCCATGGAATGTGTGTGTTTCTGTAAGCCACTCTGGAAATCTGCACCTGGTTAAAACTTTACTAAGTAAAAAATATCCCACAAAATACATCACCTGTTTCTATGGCTTGGGCTTCATTGGTCTTCCACTGCTCAGCTACATCATTTGCTAGTGGATCATCTGGGTTCGGAGCGCTTAACAAAGCCTGGATTGATAGCAGAACTGTACGGATCTGCAAAGCTGGAGACCATTTATCTGAAAACAAGGTCAGAGAGTACTAAAGCAACATTTTAAATATGAAACATCCCCTCCCTATGAGTGAACTGAAGTATTATTTCATATTTCAAGGATCAATATGTATGGAAGATAAGATATATCACTTATCACAATTACAAAACACTTACCTTTCAAAATATCTAAACATATTCTTCCCAATTTGTCTACGTTAGGATGATAAATTTTGGTCATGAAACGTACTTTCGGAGCTGCCATTGGGTATTCTTCTGGAAGGAATAGTTCAAGTTTAAATGTCCCACCCTCGAAGGGGGAATCCTGTGGACCTGCAATGACCACATGAAAATAACGTGCATTGCTTTCATCTGGTTCTGCCTTTATTCCAGGAACAGGTTCTGCCAGCAAGCGCTGGGTTTCCTGAAAGAGAAAAAACACAGCAGTGAAATCCATGTATACTATTCTTTTAAATATCCATGGACAAAGGCTGTACATACAAGTTGTTCTCATTCCAGGAAAGAATCCACACAAACTAACTTCCCACTTGGTGAATCATTTGAGATAATAAACTAAGAAGTTTGCAAAGGCTGGCATTCTGTGCTGTCCCTTGCAGCAAGAACTGCAAACTCTGTTTCCCTTCATATTTGCATGACATAAGCAAACAGGCTCAGCTATCACTTAGTAAATTTTCACATTGCTATATTTAGATGACGTTGAGAAGCAGTATCAAACTCAAGATTTCTTTGATCAGTAGGAAAACACAAACAGATTGCATCAAAGAGAGGTTTTATATAGCACCATGCATGGAAATCGAGCTTTACAAAGAAAGAGGACAGATCTTTGTCCAAGCAGCTTACAATCTAGATCAGGGCTGCACAACTTCGGTCCTCCAGCTGCTTCTGGACTACAACTCCCATCACTCCCAGCCACAGTGGGGACACCATAGTTAGGGATGGTGGTAGTCCAGAAGCAGCTGGAGGACTGATGTGCAGCCCTGATCTAGATATTACCACAAGGGAGACAGAGGAAGGGAAATGGAGGCATAGGTAAATAGGGAAAGAATATACAATTATTGCAGTTACACATACTTAAAGCTCAGCTACAGTAGAGAATGAGAGACTAAGGCATTGTGTGAAAGGGTTCGCAGAAATGGTTGATTTTAAAAAGGGACAAGAAGATAAGGAAAGTCTTTCCAGCATTCACTACACAAAACAGCCTCATAACTAGATAGAATAACTGTTTCATAAAGAAGGGTTAAGGTTGCTTTTGCACTAGTCAAAAAATAGACAGTTAAATATCAAGTACTTTTTCAATTCATTTCAGAGGTTTATCTTTCCAAAAACAACATTCATGGTCAGTCAGTCTTTATTAATACAGCCAATGGCCAGAATTACAATTCATGGTCTATATCTATCCTACGTAACAGTATTAATTCCCCTGTCCCAAGTGAACAGAAACAAATCAATTGGTTAATCCAAGAGCACTTAGGTATCAACCAAGCCTCATTGTTTTCTCTTTTGTTAAAGATCCATACAAGAAATAGTAAAGTGTGCCATCGAATCGGTGTTGGTGTCAACTCCTGGCAACCACAGAGCCCTGTGGTCATCTTTTGTAGAATTTCTTTCTTTCTTTGGGGGGGGGGGGGGGGTTAACCACTGCCTCCTCCCATGCAGTAGGATGATGATGCCTTTCCGCATCTTCCTATACTGCTGCTGCCCGAAATAGGTGTTTCTCATAGTCTGGGAAACATACCAGCAGGGATTCGAACCGGCAACCTCTGGCTTGCTAGTCAAGTCATTTCCCTGCTGCACCATTAGGTGGCTCTATACAAGGAAAAAGAAAAGGCAATGCAATTTTTAAAAATTAGTGCCACGTCATAGAACAATATATTCAATGCATTTTCATTAAGTGTGATCTGGGTGCCCAACATACACACTCCTTAACAATGAAATGCTAATAAATTAACCTCAGTAGAAGAAAAGATGGTGGTAGTCCAGAAGCAGCTGGAGGACTGATGTGCAGCCCTGATCTAGATATTACCACAAGGGAGACAGAGGCTTGATTACAGCAATGCATTTTAAGTGGGGAAGCCATGAAGTGTGTTTGGCAATTTCAACAGCCCAGTTATTAACTGGGATTGAGAGAAACATCTTCCCCCAGTACATAATCTTCTCTGGCTTTCGAGTTTGTTCCAGGCTCAATTCCAAAGTGCTGTTTTAAACCACCAAAGGTCTGGGACTAAGCTATCTAAAGAGAACCACCTCCTCCTACATAAATCTGCTCATCAATTAAGGCCCTTCTGCAGGTACCCTCACCTTTGAAGACTAGACCAGCATAAGGATATTTTCTGATGTGCAACTAAGTTACAGAACTCCCCTGCCAGATATATTCACCTGACACCTTCACTACTGTCTTAAGACACCAGGCTAAGTCCGTCCGGTTTTCCTGAGTTTTTTGTAGCAATAAGGTTTTTGTATTTGAACTGTCTCTGCTTTAGGGTTTTTAATAGGGGATGGACAGAGTATACATCTCTCTAATCAATACTATTTAAACAAAAGATTTTCTGGTTAAGCTGACATTTCATCAATATTTGGCATCATTCAGGAAAAAAATGGCAACTCACAGCTGAATGAAAACCAGAGTGGGGAAAGCATTTCTTCTTTAATGATGGCAGAAGCAACATATTACCCATTTGATAACTTAGGGAAGGGATAGGGAATCTTTTGGAGTTAATCATATGTTGGACTTGCAACAGGTTGTTGCCTCCCAGGTATAGGGAATCCACTTAGGAGCTGCATCCATATTGGCTCAAATCTAGAAAAGCTTATCAATTGTGTGGCAACTTCAGAAGCTATATGGGTTTTTTCCAGTCTCTACAATCACTATAAAAATTAAACTTGACAATGGAACTGCAGGTGCTCTCTAAGAGATTAACATGATAGTGCTAAGCCTGCCTTTCATATTATTAGTTACTAGTATTTTTAAGCCCGTTATGATAACGGGCGCTAGCTTTATCTCCCGCCTTTAAGTGTTCACCTTTTTTTCTTTTTCACTTTTCTGTTTGTCTCTCTCTCTCTGTCTCTTTCTTTCTCTCTTTTTTTTTGCCACAGTCCCTTGTTCTGAATGTTACCGACCCAGCCAAATTCTTGGCATCCCCTCCCCCTTGACTGCGTCCAACGCTGCAGCTCCAGGTAGCTTTTAGAATTCTTTCATAAACGTGTGTGTTTATAGATAGATAGATATATTTTATTTTCTATGGGTGACACTTTCCCACATGGTCGCAAGGAAAAGTGAGAGCAATAACAACCATAGCATAGCAATGCCCTTTCTGCCTGTCTGTCTCCCTCCTTTTCTTTCTTTTTCACGCTTCGGGAACCCCTACAGTTAATAAGTTAAATAAAGGGTTTGTACATAAATATTTGTCTAGGGACCCTATGATATCTACAACACAGTAAGAGTCTACAGAAATGACAAACTTGTACAAACACTACACTGAGTGCAATTGTTATATAACATTTCAAATATACAAAGCTCTGTTTTTGTCATTTTCTTATTTTTTTAATAACAATGGTATGTACAGTATCGAGCATCACAGTTTAGTGACTTGAAACAGTCCATATTCTAGCACTTTATTTCCCTTTGGTTTGCTATAAAACCCTTGGTTGGTGTAGTGTTCAAGGACAAAAAAAGACCAGACCCCTTTGCCTTAAGTGCGCTGCTTGGTTTCCACCGCATCCCTTCCTTTTGGCTCCTGTCAGCAGCCTCCTTGGTTTGCGTCCTCCTGCTTTGAAGTCTCCAACACTCCGCTCCGTACATGAATGGCCCAGGATGGGATTTTGACAAAACGGATAGAGGAAAGGGAAAGAGTGGGGCGGGGGGCTAAGCATCAGCTTCGATCCCCACCTCGCCTCTCCACAATCTCCCCCACTCGCTGGCTCCCCGCCCCCGCATCTACTTGGTGTGTGGCTTGCTGATCAAGGAACAGGAACAGAGTGAAACGCAGGTTGTGGAAAGAGACCAGCTCAGAAGGAGCGTCTCCTGCTCATCTGCCCCTCGGGAAGCAGCAAAAGCAAGGGCTTGGCTTTCTCCAAGTTCCTCACTGGAGGAGAACCTCCCCGGTGTCCTCTCAGTTGCTGGTCCTTGGCCCTGCCCCCATTTTTATTTTTATTTTGTTTTAAATATGTTTGTAGATTTCTCTCTTTCTCTCTCGCTCCCATTTTGGTCTAGGATTCGTTCCTCGGGCGAGGCGATCTCGGGCTGCCCCCTGCCCGCCGCCCCCTCCCGCAGGGCCACTTAGCACACCTCTTTGCCCGTGCTGTTCCCGGGGAGGATGCTGAGCTGCGTAAGCTGCACGGCGTGCTCTTTTGCTTTCAGCCGCAACGCGGCTATGCTGAAGGCGCGTCGATCCGCCGCCATGGTGGCAGGATCCGAGAGGCCGCCTTGCAAGGAAATGCTGCCTGCGGGTGGCCTGGAGCCGCCGCCGCCTCTGGCTCCCTGCGGTTCTTGCCCTTGCCGGCTCTCGTCGAGGTTTCAAGAGCCCTTGCCGGCTCTTGCCAAGGTTTCTTCTTGTTAGCTCCGCGGGGCGGCAAGGAACTGCCGCCCGCGGGTGGTTTGAGCTTTTCCACGATGGTGGAGGGCGGGCGGGCGATGGCAGGAGGTCGAGTGTTTGCTGTCAAATGTCCGCCCGTGGCTTTGGGACACTGGCGTCGGCGGTCCTGTCTCCCTTGGGCTGTTCTGGGCCTGCAGACGCCAATGTTCCAAGGCCACGGACACTCACTAAGGGCTTTATTATATAGGATGGCCAACTGCTGAAAGCTGCTGTTCCCTATTTGCCACTGCTTACAGGAGCATGGTAACTACTTATTACAGAAATGCTTTTGTATTTGACTGGATTACTAAACAAGTAACACACTTAGGGACTTGATGCTGAAAAAACACATAACTTCAAGTATTTAGTGCAGAAACACAATCTGGTGTTCAACATGGTTTGACCCAACATACCACTTTATCACCATCTTCTGCAAGAAATGTTAAGTGCTAGGAAATACTGTGTACACACAACCAACCAACCGTGAGGAGCTCCAAAAGGATCTCACCAAACTGGGCAAATGGGCAACAAAAGGACAAATGCAGCTTTAATGTAAGCAAGTGTAAAGTGATGCATGTTGAGGGAAACAAACCAACTTAGTTTCACATATACACTAAAGCAGGCCTGCTCAACTTCGGCCCTCCTGCAGATGTTGGCCTACAACTCCCATAATCCCTGTCTATTGGCCCCTGTGGCTGGGGCTTATGGGAGTTGTAGTCCAAAAACAGCTGGGGGGCCTAAGCTGAGCAGGCCTGCACTAAAGGGATCTGAGCTGACTGGAGGTGATTAACCATGGGAGAGATCTTGGGGTTGTAGTGAATGGACAGCTCAAAAAGAACACCAACCAAGTATGTAGCAGCTGGGGGAAGGGTCCTTTTCCCCATGCTAAACATCATTAGGAAGCAACTAAAAATAAAGTTTTCAATATTTTTATATAAGTTATTAAAAATATTGATGCCCCCACCTCTCCAACACACTACTGCTAAGGGTGGCATACAACATTTATAAGATATTTATTTATTTATTTGTGTACAGCCCCAAACTTTCATCTCTGAATGGTTTACAGCAAAAAACAAAAAACAAATAAAAACCTTAAATTTAAAACTACAAGTCTAGTTAAACAGCTTAGGTGAATAAAAGCATCTTTAAAACTTTTTAAAAAGTTGTCAGAGATGGGAAGGCTCTTATTTCAGCAGGGAGCACATTCCAGAGTCTCAGGATGGCAAGAGAGAAGGCTGGTCCCTGTGTAGCCACCATACAAGCTGGTGGTAACTGCAGACAAACCTCTTCAGATGACCACATTGGGAATAGGGCTCATAGTGAAGACAATGTGCTCTTAAATACCCTGGGCCTGAGCTGTTTAAGGCTTTATAGGTTAGAACCAGCACCTTGTATTTTGCCCAGAAACTTATTGGTAGCCAGCGCACAGGTAGACCTTGTTATATGCGGTACTGCTATTCACAGTTCTGCATATCCATAGTCCGAAAATAAGCACCTCATCTCAGCATGCAGGGGTACAGAAAGGGTTGATGCCCATGTATCCGTGGCCACCATTTTGTTTAAAGGAGCCATTTTGTGGCTCTGTCAAAAATATTTTTAAATGTGATTTTTTGGGGGGGAAATCCATGAAATTGGGGGGAATCACTGGACAACTGGAAAACCACAGCGTATGGTATGGCACTTTTTGCTCTTATTTCTGCCATTTTTTGCTGTTTTGTGTGTTGTTTTTTGTTTGCCCTGCAGGAATCTAACACCTAATCCCCATAAACTCAATGCTTCATTATCCACAGAAAACAACTGGAATGGGATCCCCATGGATAATGAGGTACACCTGTAATACTTTTAATAGAGGAGTAAAGTGGTCTCTTCAAGGTGATTCAGAAACCAACCTGGCTGCTGCATTCTGTACCAACTGCAATTCCTGGACTACATAAAAAGGCAGCCCCACATAGAGTGCACTGCAGTAGTCAAGGCTGGAGGTTACCAGCACATGTACTACTGTTCTGAGGACGTTTATCACAAGAAACGGACACAGCTGGTGTATCAGCTGAAACTGACAGAAAGCACTGCCGGCCACTGCCCCAACCTGAGACACCAGGATCTAAAAGAGACTCCAAGACTGTGTACCTGTTCCTTCTGGGGAAGTGTGACCCCATCAAGAACTGGCAGATCAGAACTCTCTTCTGGGTTCCAACCCTGGGCAGTAAGTACCTATGTCTTATTTGGATTCAGTCTCAAGTCTCTTATCCCTCATCCAGCCCATCACTGCCTCCAGGCAGGCATTTAGAAAGGTTATCCCTTCTCCTGATGATATTGACATGGATAAAAAGATGTGGGTGTCATACTGATAACACCCTGCACCAAATCTCCTGATTATCTCTTCCAGTGGTTTCTTGAAGATGTTAAAGAGCATTGGAGACTGTATGAAGCCCTGAGGGACACAATATAGAAGCTTACATTTTGAAAAAACAGTCTCCAAGCAACACTATCTGGAATCTGCTCAAGAGGTAGGAGCGGAACCACTGCAAGTCAATGCCTCCCACTCCCAACCAGAGCCAGCGTGGTGTAGTGGTTCAAGTTCTGGACTAGGACTGGGGAGACCCGAGTTCAAATCCCCATTCAGCCATGATACTTGCTGGGTGACTCTGGGCCAGTCACTTCTTTCTCAGTCTAACCTACTTCACAGAGTTGTAGTGAGGAGAAACTTAAGTATGTAGTACACCGCTCTGGGCTCCAGGGTAGTGGAGGAAGAATGTGATAGTGTAATGTAAATAAAATAAACCCCCTCAGATGGTCCAGAAGGATACTATAGTTGATAGTATTGAAAGCTGCTGTGAGATTTAAAAAAAAAAACCAGTCACATTCCCTCTGTCAATTCCCTATCGGAGATCATCCATCAGGCCAACCAAGGCAGTCTCTAACCCATTGATTGATTAAGTGCTGTCAAGTCGGTGTCAACTCTTAGCAACCTGGATTCTCTCCAGGATGATCTGCCCTCAACTTGGCCTTTAAGGTATCTCGGTGGTGCATTCATTGCTGGCGTAATCAAGTCCATCCATCTTGCTGCTAGTCATCCTCTTCTTCTCTTCCCTTCAACTTTTCTCAGCATCATGGACTTCTCAAAGGAGCTGGGTCTTCGCATAATGTGTCCAAAGTATGATAGTTTGGGGTCATTTGTGCCTCGAGTTAAAATTGTGGATTATTTGTTCTATGATCCATCTGTTTGTTTTCCTGGCTGTCCATGATACCATGGACAGCCAGGAAAAGTCTTCTCCAGCACCAAAGTTCAAAAGCATCAATACTTTTTCTATCTTACTTCTTCAAAGTCCAGCTTTTGCACCCATAGAGTGTCACAGGAAAAACCATTGTCCAAATGATTCTAATCTTTGTAGGTATAGACACATCACGGCATCTAAATATCCTTTCCAAGGCCTTCATTGCAACCCTGCAAAGCACTAGTCTACGGCGTATTTCTTGACTGCTGGATGCTTTACTGTTGATGGTCGATCCTAAGAGGCAGAAGCTATCCACCACTTCAATGTCTTCATTTTCAGTTCGAAGGCTGGTTGTTGTACCTGTTGTAAAAAAGATTAAACCAATGACATTTAGTCGTAGTCCATTTTTTTACTGTGCTCCTTGGCTTTCATTACTAGAGCTTGCAGATCATCTGCTTTCTCAGCTTTCAGAATGGTGTCATCAGTGTAGTGCAGGTTATTGCTTCTTCCTCCAACTTTAAAACCACGCTCATCTTCTTCCAATCCAGCTTCTCTGAGTACATGTTCAGCATAGAAGCTGAATAAATAAGGAGAAAGTATATAACCTTGTCTTACTTCTTTGCTGATCTGGAACCAGTCTGTTTCACCATGTTCCATCTGGATTGCGGCTTCCTGTCCTGTGTATAGGTTTCTCATGAGAACAATTAGATGTTCTGGGATGCCCTTTTTCCTAAGGATATTCTGCAACTTGACATGGTCGACGCAATTTGAAGGCTTTCCTGTTGACTTCTTTGGGGTATTCTTTGGCTTTTCCAATTATCCAGCGTGCATCAGCAATGATGTCTCTTGTTCCTTGGCCTTTTCTGAAACCAGTTTGAACATCTGGCATTTCCCTTTCCATGTAGGGCTCTAATCTGAGTTGGATTAATCTCCACCCCATAGCCTGCCCAAAAACCAGTTTGAAATGGGTCTAGACAATCAGTTTCCTCCAAGATTGTCTGGAGCTGGGAGGCCACCCTCAGTTACCTTGCCCACTAATCTTTCAATTACCTTGCCCAGCCATGGAAGGTTGAAGACAGGCCTACAGTTGTTTAACTCTGAGTTAAACAATGCAGGCTTCTTCAGAAGAGGTCTAATAATTGCCTCCTTAAGACAGGAATGCATCCTGCCCTCCCTCAGAGAAGCACTTAGAATATCTACCAGGTCCTCTATAACAATCCCCTTGCCAGATAATATAAGCTATGTCTGACAAGGATCAAGAGAACAGGTGGTAGGCCACCCTGGAGAGGAGAGCTGGTCTTGTGGTAGCAAGCATGACTTGTCCCCTTAGCTAAGCATAGTCCACCCTGGTTGCAAATGAATGGGAGACTTGATGTGTGAGCACTGTAAGATATTCCCCTTAGGGGATGGGAGCCGCTCAGGGAAGAGCATCGAGCATCAAGCTTCCAAGTTCCCTCCCTTGCATCTCCAAGATACGGCTGAGAGAGATTCCCACCTGCAACCTTGGAGAAGCCGCTGCCAGTCTGTGTACTGTAGACAATACTGAACGAAAGGGGCCTATGATCTGACTCGGTATATGGCAGCTTCCCATGTTCCACACTGCTCTAAACAGCTTATCCTCATCAGCAGGAGTCACAAACTGAAACTGGTCCAGGATAACAACATAAGAGTTGCTGGACACCTTCACTTTGTAGTAATTGTGTGGTCTGAGTTTAAGTTGACCTAAACACAAGAGATACAATACAATACAATACAAAACTCATTTAAAATGTCACAGCGGGTGAGTGATGGTTTCAAATTCTGATTCAAGTGAGGAGCATGTACTCTCACAGCCCTAAACAACCAGCGCTGGGTGTGAGCTTGTGGGTGAAATACGGGCAGAAAAGAATTGCTTCTTTGCCGCTTGTCTTGCCTGAGCATACATCTTCAAATGTGCTCTATGTTGTAATCTGTTGGATTCAAGTAGAGCCTTTTCTCCACTTGCGCCTGCTTAAGCTCCCATAGTTCTTCCGTATACCAAGGGGCCAATTTTAAAGCGGTTTGGAGAGGACGCTTACAATCACTCATTTCTACTTCCCTGGTGAGTTTGCTGTTCTGGTTCTCCACCAGGGCATCAATAGAAGCACTGGCAGAACCAACACGAAATACCTCCAAGGCTTCTAGGAATGTTATTGGTTCCAATAACCTTCTTGGGTGGACCATCCTCATAGGCCCCTCACCCCTGCAGAAGTGGGACGTGATTGTGTCCAATCTTAACCATATGCTATATACAATATAGAATACAAAAAATTAAAAAATCATGCAAAAACTATGACTAAAATGACACATTTTAAAAATTGAGATTGAAAGTCATCAATAAAAAGCTACACTAAAACCTACCAGATATAAACAGCGGATACAATATTTAAAAGCTTCTCTAAAAAGATGCTCAGTTGTTTCTTGAAAACACTTGAAAGGGAAGGTGCAACTACGCTTGGAGGCTATGGTGGGACTACACCTGGGATATAGTTCTTCTCACCACATAGAAAAGAGTGACGTAGTGCAGAAAAGGTGCAGATAAGGACAAAAAATAGATGATCCAACCAAGGAGCTTTTTCTGTTGTGGTCCCTCAATTCTGAAATGCCTTCACAGGAGGGCTTCACCATGCTTCCTCCCTCAGGGTTTTAAAAAGAGCATCAGAAAATCGATCATTGACAAGCTTGTTAGTGTTTTATTTACAGCTACATAAAGAGTTTTTAACTTTCAACTTTTAAATCTAATTTAAATTGAGTCCTGTTTTTAGTTATTTTACTTTTATTAATGCTATATTGTTTGATTATGCTGATTCATTTTTGTGAGCCATCTTGAGCATTATTATACTGGAGGGGTGGGATATAAATATTTTAATCAATAAATCTTCCATACAAACAGGCAACATTTGGCTTTTCATTCAAGAAAAAAAGGCAAAGGAGACACACAGTAAAGGTTTATAACATTATGATTGGGCAAAGAAAGATAAAGTGGATAGAGAGCAATTTTCCTCCCTCTTCCATGATTACACTAAAACAAAAACATGGGGGTTATCTTATAAGACTGGAAGAACTTCATACTGCATATAATTTATGAAGTTTGCTGCCACAAGGTGCAATGATAGCCAATAGCTTAAATAGCTTTCAAAGGGGATTAGACAAATCTTGCAAAAGCTAAATGGTTGGCTAATGCGGCAAACAGGAGACAGACCTTTGATCTGTTCCAGCTAGGCTCTTATGTTCTTAATGAAAGAACTAATGTGGTAAGAGTTGAGAATTCTGTTTCAACTCCTGCAAGCTTTCCATTTTCTGAAATCTATGAAGTTGAAAGTGAAAATTCAAAATCAGAAGCTATTAACCTTTGAGTGATTCCCAAGACAAATAAATTTGAGTTATTATAGTTTTTTCAAAGAAATATTAGGTAGTTAGTCATGACTAAACTCAGTGGGACTTCATAGTGATTAAGTTAGTCTGGATGCTTGCTACTACTTATATGCTAGAGTAAAACTAGATATAAACCAGGGTGGATTTGATTTAAATCAAACTGATTTAAATCACGATTTAAATCACTAGCAGGGTGGATACAAATCAAAAAAATTCGATTTAAATAAAAAAAAATCCGATTTAAATCAAAAAAATCGGTTTTTTTAATTTAAATCGGATTTTTTTGATTTGTATCCACCCTGCTAGTGATTTAAATCGTGATTTAAATCAGTTTGATTTAAATCAAATCCACCCTGATATAAACTAACTCAACATGGGTTCAGACTAGTTAGCTTCTATGACATTTGCAGTAATATCCTATATACTTTTATATGAAAGTTCAGTGATTGTACCACTGAATTAAGTGGTGCAATCAGTTAAATGCACACAACATTCGTATGACAATGTTGATATATTATTGAAACATTCAGTAGTAGTTCAAGGTTGGGGTATCCAAATGTATTGCCTTTCCTTATCAGACTAGCAATAAAATCAGAAACAATACAAGTTGAACATAGAAACCATCAACAGTGTAGTAAACAAAAGGAAGACTTTACTATCTAGGCTTCAGGACAATCTCAGACCTTGGTGTTATCATGAGGAAACCAAGACACTCTTCTAGGGGCAAGTGCGGAAAATAAAACATCTCTCTAACATAATTGTTTTATTTTCCAAAATGAGGGGAAAAAATAGTATTTTTCCTCATTTTCTCTAGAACCGGGGGTCATCCCATGAAATTGATTGCCACAAAATTTAGGACCAACAAACGGAAACACTTTTTCACACAACGCATAATTAACTTGTGGAATTCTCTGCCACAAGATGTGACAGCCAACAATTTGAATGGCTTTAAGATGGGTTTGGATAACTTCATGAAGGAGAGGTCTATTAATGGCTACTAGTTGGAGGGCTATAGGCCACCTCCAGCCTCAAAGGCAGGATGCCTCTAAATACCAGTTGCGGGGGAGTAACAGCAGGAGAGAGGGCATGCCCTCAACTCCTGCATGTAGGCTCCCAGTGGCATCTGGTGGGCCACTGTGTGGAACAGGATGTTGGACTAGATGGGCCCTGGGCCTGACCCAGCAGGGATGTTTCAAATCTTTGTTACGGTCAGTCGACCAGCAAAATACAAACTACAAAAGCTTTACCAGGGCTGTTTTTATGTTCTTAAGCCTTCCTTTTGTTTACTACAGTGTTGATGGTTTCCATGTATTTTTTCTCATTTTCCCTACTGGCAAAATCAAAGATATGCTTGGGTAGTATTGGATGCAGCCACTTCTATCTTCATCTCTAAAGAGTTGCTTAGACTCACTCAAATAGTTTGTGCTAGGCCAGAGGAGCATTTGACTTATGAGGACAGATGACTCTCGCATATCAAACAGATTTGGAAAGTCCTGTCTGTTTCGTAAGCAATTTGTCCACAGGAGCCGAAAGTAGTCTACAGCCCCCTTAGCCTCACAGAACTAGTTTCACAGTTCTTTGGAAACTGATAGGCTTGAGCCCGAAACATTTCGGAGGCCATTATAAAGGCCTCTGAAACGATTCAGCTCTGGGTGGGGGTGGTTTCGGCGTCAGCGGGGGTAGTTCTTTAAGGGCAGGGGAGGGTGCACTCATCCCTCCCGCCACATTCCCCCTGCCAGCGCTCTGTTATTTTCAAGCCCCTTGGGGTGGCAGCGTTCCTCCCTGCCACCCTGTTGCCCTCATCGGCTGGAAGTAGCGATTGCGCACATGCCTGTCTGCCGCACACATGATCGCTACTTCCGGCCGATGAGGGCAACAGGGAGGCAGGGAAGAACGCTGCCACCCCGAGGGGCTTGAAAATAACAGGGCACCGGAAGGGGAAATGCAGCGGGAGGGGTAAGTGCACCCTCTCCCGCCCTTAAAGAACCACCCCCGCCGGAGCCGGAGCACTTTCGGGCTCGTCCCTAGAAACTGACCTGGGCATACTGAAATTCTTTGAATGATGGATGCATTTGTGCTTTTAAGTTTCATAAGTATACCACTACAATAAATTTCATGTTAAATAAGTTTAGTATTGCAAACAGGGTTTTCCCAAAGGAATTTTCACTCTTTTCACCCACCTACCCATCCTTTACATTTCCTTCCTTTGGTACCTTCTGCTATGCTGCTTGCACCAGGCTCCCCTATCTAACTATCAAGCCAGTTCCATCTGTCCAATCACTCCCCACACTCAAAACAACTTTCCTGGCTGGCCCCAGACTTCGCTTTCTATTGTCTCACTATCGCTTCTAGTCCTGACCTATCTAGTTCAGACTGGAATCACCTTGGGCACAATTATATAACTTGGTGCTCCACATAGCACTAAGTCTGTTGATGCTAACATCTTGCTCTTCCTACACCTCTAAGATACCTTTCAGTTTCCTGCTGATCATTCTCTCAGTTTTGCTCACTGCCAGCTTGACATTTGATCCCTTCTTTCCACACCTCTTTGTAACTTTTAAAGGAGACAGAGCTATTATTAGCTCTCAGCCTGTAGTCAAAAATCATTTAAAGAGCTCGGGATTACCAGACACCTGTCATACGTGGGCAGAGACAGTTGCAGATCTTATTTCCCCCTCACCTGTTTGCTTGCTCAGTCACTAGCCCATTTTACTCCTCCTTGCCACTTCAGTTTGAGTCATAGGACTGTTCTTCTGAACACCCTTGGAGTAAAAAACAGTATCATATCATGGATTTCCTAGTGTTTCCTCCCAGCTTACTGGGGGGGGAAATAGTCCGGCCTTGAAGAGTAAAGTGCTAAGATTTGGACTTGAAGATATTGAAGAATGGAGTTCATATGAATCTATCTATAAGGCCTATAAGAGGATTTTTCTTCAAAGATAAGTTTACTTGCCTGTGAAGTCTTAAGGAGTAAAATGATAGAACTTGAAGATACTGGATAATAGATCAAGATATCTTCTACAAAAGGAATGTAAATAACAACAAAAGAATGTTATAGGAGATATACAGATATATTCTATAAAGGAATTTTATCAAGGAAATTATAGAATTGGACATCTACATTTATATTAACTGATGCACTTGAAAAGCCGTGTTTCTAGAAATGAAGTACATCAGGTCACCATTGTGGATCCTTATCAACATTCATGTGTGTAGGGTTTTATGATTTTCTATAGTTCTGTATGATTCATTTATATATGGATTGTCATTTTATACAATATTGTACCTATAGTTATATGATATATTCAATACTGCTATTTTGGTTGGAACTTTTGTTGGTGGTTTTGGTGCATGACTAAATTATGTCCTCTGATCAAAAATGTAAAATAAAAAGAAACTTAAAAATTGGTATTGTTGCTTCCATATATTGATTTATTGCTTCCATATATTGAGTTAAAGTTACAATACCAAAAGATTATGAGTGGCATTAGAAATCTAGAGGGTTAAAAGCAGGGTGGATTTGATTTAAATCAAACTGATTTAAATCACGATTTAAATCACTAGCAGGGTGGATAAAAATCAAAAAAATCAGATTTAAATAAAAAAATCTGATTTAAATTTAAAAAATCAGATTTTTTTTATTTAAATTGGATTTTTTTTATTTAAATCGGATTTTTTTATTTTTATCCACCCTGCTAGTGATTTAAATCGTGATTTAAATCGTGATTTAAATCAGTTTGATTTAAATCAAATCCACCCTGGTTAAAAGTCATTAGTATGTTTCAATCTTTAGATTTGTCAACCAACTGTGTATAATCAGGGCAAGAAAATCTCAAGTGGCTGGTCACCTAAAATATGAGGCCAAGGCAGACCTGGTTAAATATAGCTTAATCTTCCAAATTAACTGTTGTACTACTTGCTTGTGGCAGAATTGGCTTCAAAATGCTAGAAGGGACAAAACTTTGTTGGGAAAACTAAAGCCAGCTCAGGAGTATTAGTTTTACCTGAGTTGCATGGCAAACAACTGTACGTCTATATTCCTAATTGTATCTCCTCAAGTTTTTATACAGCCCAAACCTTAAACTGCAGTCTTGTTGCAGGAAATATTGAAGTGAACTGGCACTGTGACAACAGAGCTAAAAAACCAGAGAAGCAGCATGGCTGCATTAGTCACTACAGATTCACATGAACCTCAAAATTGTAATAGATGAGACATCATAGGATGAAGTAAGATAGAAAGGCATCTGGTTGACCACTGTGGGCATCAAGATGGTGTACCAGATAAACGTTTGGTCTGATCCAGACAATCATGTTCTTAGATTTACTTTGAGACCAAAGCAAAGAAATTTTCCAAACAGCAATTTCCAAGTTTTATTCTTTGTTATATGATATATTTTAATAAGTCAGGAGAACGATATTGGAAAACCAGTAGGACTACAGTGAAGACATTGGACAATTCCTTGAAATGAATTAGCTTCACAGAAGCAGCTTAGTTTGTATCCAGTAACTGTCAATGGAATCAAGGTGTTAGGAATACCACTGACACTGACACCCCACCAGCTCCAGGTCACCTGGCTATACCAGTGAGGGCAAGTTTTCCAATATAAACTAGCATATTAATGTAAAGAAGTAGCTGTGACCCGGCATAACACACAGTGTTGATTCTGCCATCACCACTACCAGGTCAAGTGGGCCCAGGTGGTCTGTGACCAAATGGGGCAGGCAGCAACAGAGCCCTGCCAAGAGTCTCTGCTGGTCACCTCTATGAAGGCAACTGGTAGCAGAACACACGTGCGAACACATACTGCTTCAATGCCTACACAAATCTGTGGGAGAATCAGCATACATATCCTTACCTCTACACTTTACATGTCTGAAAAGGTATAACACCACTAAATGACAACTACTAGTTATTTTGGTTTCCCTTCATCCAACTTTGCTGTGTTATTCACTAGCATTTGCCACAGCTCCAGATTTTCAACCCACTGCATTTTCTGGGTCATCCACTAAAATGGCAAGCAATTAAATAAGGTCACTGAAATGCCAGCATAGTGGTTTTTGCCGTATACAAACCAGAGTACAAAAAAGTGGCAACTTCTGAAAGGAAACTAAAAGCATAACAAGAATCACCAAACACTGTATATTGTAAAAGCCAAGTATTGCCTATGCAATGAATACCTCATAGACCAATTCTACATGGATGGGAGCTGCATCTGAGCTTCACTGATAATGCACAGTACAAGGTTCTGACTTCATATGCATCTCAGTTTGCTTGGCTTATTAGTTACCTATAAATGGCTGTCAAAAGCAACCCCCGGCCCCAAGTCTTCTCTGTGCCAGAGGTTGGGATGAGGGAAGAAGATGAGTCTTCTTGATTCGTTTCCAGCAGAACTTCCGTAAAGTCCGTCCTCTGCATTCCTTGCAATCAATGCACAGAGAAGTCCAGGGAGAGACACTTACCACTGGTGAGGGGATTTGTGTAGTCCTGTGCATTAATGTAACCATACCTCCTGTATTCTACCAAAGACAACCACAGGGAGCTGTGGTCGCCAGGAGTCAACACCGACTCGACGGCACACTTTACCCTTAAGTATGGATGTATTACAACCATAGAGGAGAGATAGTCTTGTGGTAGCAAGCATGAATTGTCCCCTTTGCTAAGTAGGGTCAACCCTGATTTGCATTTGAACAGATGCTACCCCACTTAGGGGTAGGGATGTGCACGGAACCAGTCTGGAGGCCCTTTATGGGCCTCCGAACCGGTGGTTCTGTCAGTCCGATGCCGGTGGAGGTAGCTCTTTAAGGGTGGGGGAGGGTGCGCTTACCCCTTCCGCCGCTTTCCCCCCACCAGCGCTCCATTAAGTTCCCCAAATCCATGGGGCGGTAGCATACCTCCCTGCCACCCCTCCGCGATTCCGTGCACATCCCTACTTAGGGGATGGGGCTGTTCTGGAAAAGGCACCTACATGCTTGCATGCAGAAGGTTCCAAGTTCCCTCCCTGGTATCTCCAAGACAGGGCTGAGAGAGATTCCTGCCTGAGACCTTGGAGCAGCTGCTGCCAGTCTGTGTAGACAATACCAAGCTAGATGGACCAATCATCTGGCCTCAGTATAAAGCAGTTTCCTATGTTCTTAACAGTTACTTATTTCAGTTGCAACCCCCAATATCAATACAACTTGTGTGTTTTACCCACATCATTACAAAGTGATTTGGTGAATACTTTGGGCGAAGCTGGAACTTGATTTAACTTTAACGTTTAGGCTTCAGGTTTTTCCCAGGAGAGAAGAGCTGGTCTTGTGGTAGCAAGCATGACTTGTCCCCTTAGCTAAGCAGGGTCTGCCCTGGTTGCATATGAAAGGGAGACTAGAAGTGTGAGCACTGTAAGATATTCCCCTCAGGGGATGGAACTGCTCTGAGAAGAGCATCTAGGTTCCAAGTTCCCTCCCTGGTTTCTCCAAGATAGGGCTGAGAGAGATTCCTGCCTGCCTGTTTGGATGACTTCATGGAGGAGAGGTCTATCAATGGCTACTAGTCAGAGGGCTGTGGGCCACCTCTAGTATCAAGGGCAGGGTGCCTCTGAGTACCAGTTGCAGGGGAGTAATGGCAGGAGAGAGTGCACGCCCTCAACTCCTGTCTGTGGCTTCCAGCGGCATCTGGTGGGCCACTGTGCGAAACAGGATGCTGGACTAGATGGGCCTTGGGCCTGATCCAGCAGGGCTGTTCTTATGTTCTTAACCTTGGAGAAGCCGCTGCCAGTCTGTGAAGACAATACTGAGCTAGATGGACTAATGGTCTGACTCAGTATATGGCAGCTTCCTATGTTCCCCCCACCACTGCTTTTTTTTTTTTAAGATGCCACCCCACCACCATCACCTGCTTAAGTTCCAAGAAGGCAAACTTAAGTCTCATTTTTACTCTTCAATCCCTGTAAGTGTAGCAAAAATACTGCATTCAACACTAGAAATTAGAATACAGGTTTGATCAGAATTCTCTTTCCAGCAAACATCTTTTTTTAATAGGCTTGAAAGTGGTGAACACTTGGTGAAACCTTAGACGAAGAGGAGAAGCTGAAGGCTCAAACAGTTAGTGACATGGTTACAGTACCCCATGTAGCTCTTTGTTCTTTCCTGAGATCAGCAGAAGCAGAACTGTTGCACTCCTGCTCACACTTGAATAGATCCTGTTGAACTCAGTGAAACTTTATTTCCCAGTAAAAATGCAAAAAAAGCTGAAAATAAGCTATTTGCCCACTTTGTTTTGGCACAATCAGGGAGCACATACTTCCCACAGCATACTAACTGGAGAATATCAACTATGTTTTCCCTTCAATAGTTAGAAATGAGGTAAATGAATACCAAGCTATTCATGCAGCTCTCTTATATTGATATTTACAACAAGGCCCTAGGTTTAAAGCATGACAAACCCACTCCTATACCAGTCTACTCCAAGTTCCACTGAATTTGTAAGGAGTTATGTCCTTGAAAGTATGCATAGAGTTTTCAACCATTAATAACTATTCCACTCTTTGCACCATTGAGTAAGCTCCATTAGAGTGCAGCATATTTCATCACAAGAGTACAAAACCTCAATTCTACATATCTTTCCTACAGAAACAATGTCTCCAATTTCAAGGCAAATGGTTGTAACTATAGCCAGGTAGAAAGCCACACAACTTTCCATAGCACTTACTGAATTAAGGTGTACCATATAAATGTTTTAAGGTCCCTTAGTAAACCACTCCTACATGGCTCTGTGGTCACCAGGAGTCGACACCGACTCGACAACACAACCGTTTCCTTTAAATAACCAAACTACACTGTTTGGAATTTTGAATACACAAAATTACACATTACATTCACACTAGTACCGATACACATTCGTGGAAACAGCTACATTATACAGGATTACGACTTTAAAGCTACACAGAATAAGTAGTGAAATGCTATACGTTCCTTTATTCTTAACAGCGCACTTCAGCTCCACAGAAGCTGAAGCATCCAGAAAGCTAAAAGCAAGCCGCGTCTGGGAAGAAGCGCAGAGCGCCCACTAACCACATTCCAGCATCCCAGAGTCTGGATTTCACCCACACCCAGGACATGGATTTCGCGGCAGGCTTGGCGAGCAGTGCAAAAAAAAGAAAGAAAGAAAGAAAGAAAGAAAAACGCACTTCCTTCGGCAGGCGCTCCTCCTGAGTCATCGCAAAGTCAACCTAACCTAAACGCGTTGCAGGGCCGGGAGGAATTGCCCTCAAGGAGGACAAGTCATCTCTCTCCAGCCGCTCGGAAGGCGAGAAGCAGATGCCTCGCCGGGACGCTGCTGCGGGCGTTGCGCGCCAGGGCCAACCGGAGGCTCTTCAGCCGCTCCCCGGAGATTCCGTGCGCCGCTTCCAGCAGCCCGCCTGGCCCGTCCCCAGATCTAGCAAGAGGAAGAGAGAGCGCGCGCGCCCTGTCACAGCCGTCTTCTCTCTCCTTCTTCAAGCCCTTCCTGCCCGCTCGCCCGCCGCGACGGGCACCGGCTGCGGCGAGGGCGGGGACGAAGCCAGCCGCAACTTAGAACCCAGGCCCGGGAGGAGCCTCCCAACCGCTCTGAGACTCCCATTCATTCCTGGCAGGCAGAGGCGATGCGCTGAGGCCCCGCCGCCCTCCGTCCCTCATGCACAGGGACAGCGGCCGGTCACTCCCACATTCATGCGCGCGCGCCCGCCTTAACTAGAGGCACTGTTGTCGGCACTGTTGCTGTTGCCGCCGCCGCCGCCCTCAGGCCATCACTCCCCGCCGCGCGCCCTGCAGGAAAGGAGGGCGAACCGCCGCCGCCTACCCCGCTCACCGGAAGCGCTGTGCTCCCCTCAGCCCTCACTCTGAGCTCCTGCGGCCTAGGCGAAAGGCCGGATGAGGCTTCCTCCAACCACCACCTCGGGGGCGGGAAAGGAGGAGAGCAAGCAGGCAGGAGAAGAAGAAAAGCGGATACCTTGATGATTCTGCGGGGTAGCCCGGCCATCTTGTCTTATCGGGATTCAGGCTCCACTGGGTTTCGGCTCTGCTTAGGGCTTACGCACCACCGGAAGGAGTCCGCGCTTCACTTCCCGTGACGTCACCCCGATAACCTCAGAGCGAACTGGGAAGTGTAGTCTTGACTTTTACAAGCCTGGCGGAGGCGGGGAGCCCATTTCGGTCGAGGATCTGGGCTGTATGCCTGCTTCTGAGTAAACATGCACGCATTAGATCAGGCTATGTTTTTCTAGCTCACTTGTATGTTTGAAATTACTGTTATTAATTTCAATGGTAAGCCACTAGGATAGCTCTTTCCAATGGTTGGATGGATGGATAGATAGATGGAAAAAATAAAAGACCTAGGAATAGCATAACTACCTGTAGCTAGTTATACTACCAATATATTATTAGATTTTTAGATTTTATTTATTTATTTATTTATTTATTATGATTTACATTTTATATCCCGCTCTTCCTCCAGGGAGCCCAGAGAGGTGTACTACATACTTAAGTTTCTCCTCACAACAGTCTTGTGAAGTAGGTCAGGCTGAGAGAGAAGCGAATGGCCCAGAGGCACCCAGCAAGTTTCACGGCTGAATGGGGATTTGAACTTGGGTCCCCCCATCCTAGTCCAGCACTCTAACCACTACACCACACTGGCTCCGTATTATTAGATTATTAGACTGATATTATTAGATTTGCTCAGATCCAGCTATAATAGAAGTATCCACAGATTAATAACACAGCCATATCCAAATGAAAAAATCCCTTGGAGTGGAAATGTTAGTGTATGTATTGGAGAGGGGATTATAGGTAATGTAGGACATGTTGAGGTGCTTCACATGATCAAAGTGAAGTGTCTAGAGGTGGTTTGCGGGGAGAGCGGGCTTAGCCTGCTCTCCCCACACACGAGCAGGGAGTCGTCCCTGGGCAGCCAGATCGGCTACCCACACAATTGGGCAGCAGGGATCGAGGGCCTCCCAGTCCCAGGATGCCCTGCGTGAGTTTGGAATATGCAGAGTCTCTGATCCTGTGGTCCAGATAATACTGCCACTGCACTTCTGCATATACCAGGGAAGAGCAATACACAAACTAAACTTGGTTAAGATTGGGCTGTAAGTTTTGTAATATTTCTTTGGTCATTGCACCAGAGATGTGGAGTAGAAAATGTCCATGACATAAATTTTTCCAGTACTTTATTTTTCCATGGTAAGTTTTCCTTACCAATTTCTATTTGGCTACTTAAATAACTTTTGAGATACAGTTATGGGAAATTATAAGGTTATTTTTACTGTATAAGTAAAGTTCTTTTTATTGTAGAAGTAGGTCAAGTAATATGCCAAATCAGATCACAGTCTGATCAGGAAGTTTAATAGTTTTTTGCTTAACATGTCAATAGTTGATTTGTTCCATACAAGTTAAAATTGAAATGTTTGTTTATTTGTTCTTCAAATAATTATTCAAAATGGAATGTGTAGAAGCACACAAAGAAACTAATCAATTGCATCGGTCAGAAGGATAGGGTTAGGATGTGATTATTATTACGAATATTTATATACTGCTTTTCAGCAAAGGTTCTCAAAGAGGTTTTGTCTAGAAAAAGAAATAAAAGGGTTCCTTTTCTCAGAAGAGCTCATAATATGCCATTCAATAATCTCATTCCACAAAACATGTTTTGCAATAAAATGCCATGCATTCCCCATCATCTTTATAAGCAGCCTCACTAAGACACAGAAGGCTCCTGTGCGCTGAATAGTTGTGCAAAAGAGGGAATGTCAGCAAGTGCAGCTTTGCTTAAAGCTACATCACTTAAAAGACCCAGTTCTATGCAACTACTAATAGTCCAAGAATCCTGTCCTTTGTATCTGCTCACTATATCCAAGGTTCCTTGGGAACAGCCATAGTGTAGAGATGACACAGTCAAGATTCCTGACTTTAAACAATTGCACAAAAGCAGATATTCAGCAGGTGTAAGCAACTTCTCCATTACTGTCTTCTCATGTCCAGAAATATAAATCAATTGACTTTCTGCTGGTCAAGTAGCTATTAAATGCACAGTGTCTGCCCACCCACCCCACCCCCGCCTCAGAAAAAAGCAAAAAGGGCGGGGGAGCAGTGGTCCCTGTATCTGAGAATAGCTTTCATGTATTAATTGCTTCCTTCCAAATTTGTCAATGTGCACCTTTTTCTTCCCATATTTCTTGAGCCTTTTCCATAAAAACATTTCATGCTTAAGCAACTTTATTGCCTTTTTGCTTCCACTATTACTTCAGTCCAAATCATATGAATCATCCCTGGCTTTGCTATGGATTCTAATTAGGTATACCTAATTATTTTCTCAATTGTTTGTATTTTTCTAAGTGTCTATTATCATAATCTAACTAGCTGTAAGTGAGAAGGTATCACTCAGCAACAATTCCCTTTCTGGAAGTGAATTCCTTTCATAGGTACAACTGCAATTAGTCCTACAACTAATAGGAACATAGAGAGATGTAGGAAGCTGCCTTATACGGAGTCAGACTCTTGGTCCATCTAGCTCAGTATTGTCTACATTTACTGGCAACGGCTCTCCATGGTTTCAAGCAGGAGTATTTCCCAGCCCTACCCAAAGACACCAGGGATTGAACCTGAGACCTTCTGCATGCAAAGCAGACAGATGACAGACCCATCCGCCTAAAGGGTTTTCCCCTCCTTATCCCATATCTGTCTCTCCTCCTCCTCCTCCTCCTCCTTCCCCCTCCCTGCCTTTTCTCGGAGCAGGGCTGTCTTTTCCATGCAACTTGACCACGGCTGCATAGGTGGCTGGGTAGTTATTCCTATTCTTTTAGCCAGTCCCTTTTTTGTCAGGTGCACCCTGGGGATCTAACCTCTGACAGCAGGACTTGTGGCCAGTCGCTCTAACCCAGTGTGCTACACCAACTGAACTCCTTGCCCTTCAGAGTCACATGTTACAAAATTCTCACCAACCCTCTTGGCAAGTAGACCAATTTCTCCTTTCCTTGACTATTTTTGGATGATTCCTACAAAGACTTCTTTCAAAATACTGGCTGTATCCATTCGCCCCCCATTTACCTATTCTGAGGTAAAGAGCTGTGCTAAAATGAAACTTCATCAGAAGCTGAGAAGGTTGCCTCCCCCTGCCCCCAGCCCTGTTCCTGTGCAGCTGGACACTCAAGACATTTAGCAGGTGAAACTTGTTCTACCACTTATATTTGTTCCTGAAAAATGTTAACCTGCTCGATTTCAGTACATCAGGCTGCTGATAAAATCACAAGAGAGAAGGCAGCCAAAAGGTTGCAATCCATATGTATACATATATCCACACCTCATATATATAATCCATACACACACACACACACACACACCGCAAGTGAAGTGGCACAGAGCTAAACATCATCACTTGCTAATTACTGCAGATCGAACTGCTGTTAATGGAGAGCTAACATATGCATGTTCAGCTTAAAAGTTAGCAACACTATAGTCAGAGCACTGTTATTGAAGCTCTTCCAGGGTGCTGGCTAAGCACTCCAGATGGGCTTTTGGGCTAACGTGGGAAATGTGCAGTTTTGGTCTGGAAATTAGAAGACAGGACTATGGTACAATCAGATTTATTTAGGGATTATTGGGGTACAGAAAGAGAAAAAGATTGATTAGGTGAGGAGGCAATACAATCTTAACTAACAGTATGAACTAGATTGGTGTGTTGGATACACTTGCAGGTTGGGGTACGCAGGTAGACTTCCTTGCAGGAGGAAGGCAGCAGAAAAGCAGGGAGAAGAAAGGATGAGGAGCAAAAAGCTACCACTTGAACCTTTGAGAACCAGCAGGGCAAAGCTCCATGTGGAGTCTGATTCCAATTCTGATCCCGAGGCCATGTGGCTGGGCCAGGTGTATTTATACTCAAAAACATATCCTGAGGCAATTCATAAGTCAAGCATCCAGACTGCAGGGGCTGAAACTCACTGTAATAAAGAAGTTCATGTTTACCTGAACCAATCAAGTGGGTGTGATCTTTAAGAAACAAAAGATGGAATGGCTAGACCAGAGGTGTGTGTAGAGGGTGAATTCAAAAGCCTTATTTGAGTTTGGGACATCTCTTCCTTACAGAGAGAGAGGTTTCCTTTTCTGTTAATGATCCTACCTCTGCCTCTTTGCCAGCTTATTAACACTGTGACAGGAGACTGGGGGTGTGCCTTGCTTATCTAGGTAGTTATAAGAACAATTAGCAAGGCTGATCCCATTGCAAAAGGAGTTAGCTATTTCGCTTGTGAAGGTCTCTTTGACCCTGATCTGTTTGCTAGCTCCCTCCCTTTTTGCAAGAGAGGCCATGAGGGTCTCCCTTCAGTCATTTGTTATTCTCGCCTTGGGCAGTGCTGCCCCATGTTTGCTTGTGCCAGGCGGCCAAACTGAATAATTTGCCAAACATGGGCATATTCACAATCCCATGAGTTCAGGTAGCCAAGATGGAGGTTGCAAGCCTGCAACTCCAAATCACATAGAGGGGTGCTGTTTGCAGCCCCAAGACAAGTTGTCTCAATAAAAGCACATACAAAATTCTCCAATGCGTAGCTTCTCCCATCACTACAATATTGTGACTGGCTTTTAACCTTTAACTGAAATTAATTTTAAACTGTTTGTTTTTATCCCATGAAATTGTTTTAACTTTATATTCTGTGAAATGGTTTTAATTGTTTTTCACTTTGTTGGGTACAGTTGTAGGGACACAGAGGGACACCTCAACAGTGCAGTTTGTGATGATGTCACCTGCCCTGATCCAAGATGGCAGACACACAAACCTTTGAGGCGCAAGTGGGCTAACTTGTGAACAGCCTAACTGATTTGAACCAAATTTTATCCCTACAGCTGTAGGTTCACATAGATTTGAACCAAATTTTATCCCTACAGCTGTAGGTTCACATAGGGATGCCCCAGTGGTGTGGTTTATGATGATGTCATCTACCCCAATCCAAGATGGCAGATCCATTTGAGGTGCAAGTGGACTAACTTGTGGACTGTCTAACCAATTTGAACCAAATTAGGTACAGTTGTAGTGTGTGACACACAGGGACACCTCAATGGTGTAGTTTCTTATTATGTCTTCCACTCCAACTTAAGATGGAGGATGCCTAAACCTTTGAGGTGCAAATTTTAAATTGTGTACACAGCCTAGAGATACACATATCAGGTGGTATATAAATATAATAAATAAATAAATAAAATGAATGAACGAATGAATGAAAGCGGCATGTGGCAGAATTTTTAAATTGTTAGATATTATGGGGTTGCCAAACAACCTTAAGTGGTGCAGCAGGGAAATAAATACTTGACTATAAAAGCAGAAGGTTGCTGGTTCAAATCCCCGCTGGTACAATATCAGGCAGCAGCAATATAGGAAGATGCTGAAAGGTATAATCAATCTCATACTGCGTGGGAGGAGGCAATGGTAAACCCCTCCTGTATACTACCAAAGAAAACCACAGGGCTCTGTGGGCGCCAGGAGTGGAAATCGACCTGACGGCACACTTTACTTTATAGGGTTGCCAGCTTTTAAATTGCACATGCATATGCACATGCACACACTCACACACAATACAGCTGACTATTAACAACATTTTGATCTATAGCAATTTACAAGTGATAATGTTTTGTTTCATGCCATGACAAGCTTCACCTGCTGCTCACCAGGGGCGTAACTATAATAGGGCAAAGGGAGACACTTGTCTGGGGGTCCACTGCCTTGGGGGGCCCCCCAGATGCAAGTCACATGACTGACTCCCCCAGCTGCACACCTGCCCGGGTTTCCTTCAGTTGTATTCATCTTTCAAAATTGATGTGAGTGTTAAGACCTGGAGCTACCAGAACAGCATGTCTTTCTCTAGTACTATTAAATGACTTGCATCATCCACAATTTACAAAACCTTTTAAAAAGTAATTTAGGATGATGTTCTATTGTGGCACATAGGTGATATATAAATTTTATTATGCTTTTTGTTACCACTGTTCATCCTCATTTAAGATTTCTTTACTTCATGAGCTGAGCTTCAGTGAGTAGGGGGTGGGGGCATTTTAAAATCTTGTCTCTGGGCCCACTCCAACCTTGCTACATCCCTGCTGCTCACCTTCACCTCGGCTAGTTTTTTATTAGGCCTGTACAAAGTTTCAGCCAAAGCCATATACTTTGCCCAGCTTCCTGGCACCATGCAGACCAGATACACCAGGCGATGCTGCACTTTCCCCAGCAGTGGTGGAGCTCCTTTAAGAGAAACAGAGACCTGTCGGACAGTTCAAGCCCCTGCACTGTCTTAGAAGGTGCACACAGACTGCTGGATGGTCCTTTCCCCACAGAAGTCTGTGGGAAAGCGCTGAGAAGGACTACACTTCCCAACAGTCCATGTGCACCTTCTAAGATGTGGGGGCTTGAGAGGACTGAGTTTCTCTTGAAGCCCACCCCCCTGTCTGGCTGGAAGAAGCAAGGCTCTTGTAGCCATCAACACAGTGGGAAATGGCTCTTGCACTGAAATTTTCAACCAATGTGGCCCCCACTTGAAAAACAGTGAAAATCATTGCTTGGAATCAAGTCAAAGGTGACTGGGGTGTGTGTGTGTGTGTGTGTGTGTGTGTGTGTGTGTGTGCTGTGCCTTGAATTGTAGTGCAACAGAAGGGATTCTGTATGTTTTTGCCATAGTGCCACAGGGATGAAAAAGGTGCATTTGCTGAGAGTCCTGCTGCTTCTTAACAATTCTTAACAACAAACGCATATTTATATACCGCTTTTTTTACAAAGTTCTCAAAGCGGTTTACATAGAGAAGGCAATAATAAATTAATTAGAGAGATCCCCGTCCCCAAAGGGCTCACAGTCGAAAAAGAAACATAAAGTAGACACCAGCAGCAGGCACTGGAAGGATGCTGTGCTGGGGCTTGATGGTGCCAGTTGCACAATTTCTCCCCTCTGTTGTCTCTCGGGTTACCTCACTGCTACTGTAGCCTACCGCAGTCTCCGCATCTCTTGAATTCAACATCATCTGTCCACAAATGTTGATCAACCCGAGCACATAAAGAAGCAACTGTTGTAGGTGCAACTGTAGATTAAAAGTTGTTTCCGCTGCCCACCCGGGTTCCCGCACATTAATCGCGCCTTGACATGCAGAAGTTTAGCGCGCAAAGCTTTTCTTCTCTCCCTTTTATTTGTGTATTAGGAATACACACAGATACCATTCAATCAATAATTAGGCGGCCTTCTCAGTCAGATATTCTTACCCAGACTACATTTCCCAGAGCCCTTTGGACGCGACCGGAAGTTGGCTTGTGCGTTCCTTTTCGCCGTAGAGGAAACGTTGCTGTTCTCGCAGGACAAGATGGTTCGGCTGCCGTGTTGATTGGAGCAGGTAACGGCCACCTTTTAAAATATATATTCATTTCCCCTGAGTTAGACGCTCGTCCGCCTAACCCCGCTCAGTGTAGAGAACGGGGATGTTCTCCCAAGAAGAAAAGGACCGCGTGGCTCAAGAGGAAGGAAGGCGCGTTGGTGACTTCCTGGCTCAGAATCCTTCTCTCCCTCCCATCAGTTAGGCAAGGGCGAAACTTGTCCCAAGGGTGGCTTTCTGGCTTCCAGTCCAGCTCAGTTCTTTTCCGAGGTCATGTTACTTTAGCAAAGCGTGCAGTGTGTCCAAAACACGAGAGGTTTCTCCCGCCTGAGGAAGGAAAGCTGGAGCGAAAGCGTCACCCGGTGCAGAGAATGCCCTGGTCGTGTAGCTGGGAACTTAATGTAGTGAGTCTCCTTATGTAAACAAGAAGGAAGCGACAAAAGGAGGCTCGCCTTCTGTGTTCCCACTAAGGCGTGCACGTGTGCTCTCACACATTCTTTGATGTCCGCTCCGTTAATTTTAGATCCCGCTCAGGTTGAATCTGGAAGGTCCCACTCTGAAGGCATGTCCACTCACACTGCCTTGATACTGCTGCCCAGAACAAAGCTCATTCCGCAAACAGACGAAAAAAAATTAGAGAGAATGCTGCTCACCTTTGACATTGCGTGCTGTTAGGGGTGTTGGTTAGAGAGAACGCCATGATCGTGCTGGTTTCTTTGTAGCTGAACTAGAAAGAGATGCCTTGGGGGGCTCCTGTTAAGAACTTCTTGAGCAAAGATGGTGTCAAGCTGTCACACCCTGCCCTAAAAAGAAAGCTCTGGCTATGTGTTCTAGGGTTCTGACACCTGGGAATCTGTGTCCAGAGTTTGCAGTTGTTTAAATTCTGTGTTGAAAGTTGGCTGACTTGAGTGGCTAGTGAGCAGTGGGACATAATTCTCAGTGAAGATGCATGAGAGTGTGCTGTAAAAGTGTGTGCGTGAGTGAAGATTAGTTGTCTAGAATGAGTTTGAGAGTATGAGGCACATATAGCATAAACCGCCTTGGGGTTGTTTTTAGCGAAAAGCGGTATAGAAATCTAACAATAAATAAATAAAATAAATAAAATAATTTTACTCATATTGACAGTCCTTGTGAAATAAAGGTAACTATATATTAAGTGGAGCTTATTGTGTAAAGGTTATCTCCCGAATTCCCTAAATATGGTTGCAGCCTTGCCAGTGAGACCACAAAGATTACTAGCCCGCAACATATTTTAGTAGCCCATCTGTAAACCAGTGTAAGCCCTTGGTGGCACACCCACCACTGGGGAGTCGAGGAATTCTCATTCAGTTTCATTGCCTGCTCACCAGGATACAACTTATATTTGTACAATAAGTGGCTGTTTATGATGCATAGTTTGGGTAATTTGGGCTGCAGTGCTTTGCACACTTAGCTGGAAGTGAGTACCATTTAACTCAGTGGGACTTGCTTCTGAGTAGATATGCATAAGATTGGGCTGTTAGGCTGCACCCCTAAATACACTTACCAGAAAGTAAGTCCAGTTTGAGTGAATTTACTTCTAAGGAAACATGCTTAGGGCCTTCTGAACTTCTGAGGAAGCATGTTTAGGATTGCACCATTGCTTAAATTTTAAAAGATAACCTGATTTTTAAAGCCAGATTAGAGACCTGGGTATAATCCTTGGAACCCATGAGAACCAATTTTCTATCATTAGTTATAAAGTGGGTTCAAAGAGCCAGCATGAGAGTGCTGGACTAGGACTGGGGAGACCCGAGTTCAAATCCCCATTCAGCCATGATACTTGCTGGGTGACTCTGGGCCAGTCACTTCTCTCTCAGCCTAACCTACTTCACAGGGTTGATGTGAGGAGAAACCTAAGTATGTAGTACCCTGCTCTGGGCTCCTTGCAGAAAGAGCAGGATATAAAATATAAAATTATAAGGATAATAATAAAGTAGCTCTCTGCGGTCAGTGGTGCACCTAGATAATTTTGGAGCCTGGACCTAAAGGCTTTTGGAGGCCCCCCTGCTGCGAGTTAAGCATCATTTTTTAACATGTAGGTTCTTGAGGACACAAACCATACCGTCCAGGACAGACTAAAGATGATTTGGGGGGGCCCAGGGGCTGTGGAGTCCCTGGACTTTGGCCCCGAAGTCCAGGGGTAAGAGCGCCTCTATTTGCAGAAGAAAAATATAAACATAGATTGATTGCCTCATATTTTGTTGGAATTGGGTGAGAAACCATATCAAAACCTTCTCCATGATGGCAAAGAGATTATACTTCTCTGCCACCATATCTTCATAGTAATGTCTGCAGATGTTTTGTGAATGGTAAAAGGGGTAGGCTTGTGCCCAAAATGTTTCGGAGGCCATTATCAAGGCCTCCGAAATGTTTCGGCACTGGGGGCAGTTTCGGCGCCGAAATGCCGACGGGGGTAGCATTTTAAGGGTGGGGGAAGGTGTACTCACCCCTCCCGCCGCATTTCCCCCACCGGCGCACTGTCGTTTTGAAGCCCCTCGGGGCGCCAGCGTTTCTTCCGTCGGCCGAAAGTCGCGAGCGCCCGTCGTGCATGTGCGCGCACATGGCAGAAGGGCGCGCACACATGATGGGAGCACGCGCGTGCGCATCTTCCGGCCGACAGGGGAAACGGGGCGGCAGGGAGGAACGCTGCCGCCCCGAGGGGCTTCAAAATGACAGCGCGCCGGCAGGGGAAATGCGGCAGGAGGGGTGAGTACACCCTCCCCCGCCCCTAAAGTGCTACCCCCCGTCGGCACCGAAGATCTTTGTGCACATCCCTAAAAAGGGGCTTGCTTTATTCAATTTTGGGTCCTGTGATAATCCAAGGCAACTTTTAGTAGCTCATTGTGACTTGGTTAAATGTTCCTTGCTAACTGGGTAAAGGAGGCATCCTTTTAAAGTGATGGTTCTTGGCTCTTGCTGTTCAGCCCAGCATAGTGTCTCCACAGTGACTGTTACTGTTGTCTCCTTTGTAGGTTGGTTTTTGTGTTTAAGCTTGTGAGCCCTTTTGGGATGGGCAGCCATATTCCTCATACCTTTTTGCTGTGTTCACAAGTTCACTTTGAGAACGTGTTTAATTGAAAGATGGTGTATATATATTTTTAATAAGCACTTTGTGGACAGTTTTTTCCTTTGAATTCTACATTGGATGTGGTACAATTGCTGTATGTTCCCCTAGATTCTTTGTCTCTATTGGATGTACTTTGGCTTTTGCAGCCAAAGTATTAGAAGTGTGACCTATTAGTTGTATGTTTATCCTTAATCATTGTGCTGATAATTTCTGGCTAGTAGAGATTGACAGATTGGGTCTGAGGAGTGGTGAAGGCCTTGTTAAGAGTTGGGGTACTGTTACTTTAAAGGTAGTGGTTGTGAGATAACTTCTGGGAGGGATCCCTTAGCAAGTTATCACTTAGCAAGCTATCAGTCAGTTACTAAACTCTCATGTTTGGACAAGGTGCCCAAATGTATGGCAGCAACAAGTATTCCTGGATGATGATGATTCATTTCATTCTGGTTTCGTAGGCTCAGGATGGAAATTGTTTTGGTCACCCTAGTTGATTATCATCTTCACCAGGAAAAGGGAGAAATGGGTCTCTCATTATGATGATATCCTCCTTGATTGCTTGTTTGAGTTAGGAATTGAAGGCACTGCATTGTGATGGCAATGAGATGATATCAGAAGGTGGTTCTGGGTGACCTCGGCTTCAGTACTTGGTATTTGTATTAAGTGTGCCATGAGATTCCACATGAAACTGCTTGGGGCAGCTATTTGGGATTTGGGAGGCGGTAACATTGATACTTACTTATCTGCAAGGTGACTTGTACAAAGGTATCAATTTCAGCAGGGATGGGCTTCCACATGCAGGTCTTCTACTTAAAATAAAAGTCTCTTGCTTCCCTTGATATCTATTATGGAAAGCCTTGATGGCAGTTAGACTCCTCACAGGAGGGCACATGATGGAATTGGCCTCTCTCCTCCCCAGTGTCCGTGGTGGTTCTTTCTGACTGCTCTGGTGGTGGCGCAAAGAGCAAGTCCCTGGAAGCGTGGGGGCCTATGAGCTGGAGCACTCACCAAAGATTGGCCCATGAAGGCTGAGCCCTCACAAGGATGATTATTGTATTTACCTGAATCCAAGACTAGGTTTCCCCCCAAATTATTTCATGTTAGAAATCAGGGGGTCATCTTAAATTCAGTCCTCTTCATTTTGGGTAAACAAGGGTATAACCTGTATTTATTTTTTTAAAGGGCTTGTCTTAAATTCGGTTGTCATGTATTTGGGTAAATATGGGTAAGCAAGGATGATTGACTGATGAATAAAGGAAGTATGCACTTAGTTCATTCTCTCTAGGACCCAGCAACTGACTGCAAAGCCTTGCTTCCTGTGACTAGCCAGTCACAGACTGCAGGCTGCAGAGCATGGCATTCTTGTGGAGGGGAAGGATCACAGCTGAAGTCGGATTCTGTGAGTGAGTGTGTGTGTCAAGGTTTAGAAGAGAGGCCAAAGAATCTTGAACAGTAAGCTTTCAGTTCTAATATTCCCGAACTGCGTCTTTTCAGTGTAGCAGACTGAGATCCCATTTAATGTAGTTTAATTGGACCCATTTGTAGCCTGCACAGGCTGCCCTTCACTATTTGAAGTAGAGCTGGCTTCATCTAACCGAACTGTCTAATCATATGCATATCTACTCAGAAGTAAATGCTACTAAGCATAGAGGAACTTGCTCCTAGGTAAGTGTAGATAGGAGGCTATAGAAATTGAATAAATAAATATTTCAGAGTATGCAAATACCCTGTGTATGGAGATGTCCCAAACTCAGAGGATGTAAACACACCTCTGAAAAATTAAGAAACATCTCTCTAATGGGAAAGGGAACAGGAGGCAGAACACAACAGAAATAGAGATATACTCTGCTCCTCATCTCTCTTTCTAAAGATTACTGTTTTCCTCCAGTTCTTGCCTTTTCCCCAGGATTGCCCTACCTTGAATCAGGTCGTAGTGGTCACCTTAGGCAGTAGATTTGCCCTGCAACCCACAATCTGCCCCCTGTTGCCTCTTTCTTCGTAGGGAAAAGTTAGTTGAACATCAGCTACCCTAGTGACTGACTGTATTCTCCTCCTGCGAGAGTGAGGAGGAGGAAAAGGTGGGGCGGGGGACTTGGTTAGATCAGTCACCACTAAGTAGTGGGTAAGGAGTCTTACCCTGAGGCTCTGTGCTTAACCTTAGTGCTATCCTTTTCAGGATGGCCACACACCCAGCCACATCTCCTGGCAGCCACAAAAAGGGAAGAGATCCTCAACACACCACAGGCTCACATGAGTGAGTGAGTTTATTACTCTCAGAACAATGTTGAGAAAAAGACAATTGAATGATGTAGTGTTCCCTCTAACAGGGATACCCAGATGTTGTTGACTACAACTCCCACAATCCCCAAGCAAAATCCATTGTAGCTGGGGATTCTGGGAGTTGTAGTCAACAACATCTGGGAATCCCTGGATTGATGTGTGGTTATGCAACATTAATTACATCTCAACTGGCTTGAGCCATCACACTTTAGAAATTGTTTTGGGGCCCTGCCTATAAGCACCTGCCACCTCACACTGACTACTCTGAGAACTAAGCAGATAATGCCTAGGGAAGGAGGATTGGGCCGCTCCTGCCATGAAGGTAGGTCTTCCCATACACAGCTGATATTAGCCAACTTTGTTTCTTTTTCAGATAAGGGTACAGAAGTACACTTATCTGTACCTTGTGCCCAGGTTTGCTGTTAAAATGAATGCAGGTATAGTTTTTCCAAGCCACCTAATGGCGCAGCAGGGAAATGACCTGATTAGCAAACCAGAGGTTGCCCGTTCAAATTCCCACTGGTACCTATATCGGGCAGCAGCGATATAGGAAGATGCTGAAAGGCATTATCTCAGACTGCGTGGGAGATGGCAATGGTAAACCCCTCCTGCATTCTACCAAAGACAACCACAGGGCTCTGTGGTTGCCAGGAGTCGGCAGCACACTTTACCTTTACCCTACAGTCATTCCACAAAAACATATATAATAACCAGTGTTCCCTATATAGCATACACATGTGTGTGCACACAAGTTCTTTTAATAACTGCTCAGGTTGAATCGGGCAGGTCCCATTCTGAATGCATGTGTGCTCACAAACTGCCTTCATATTGTCACCCAGAACGAAACTTATTCTGTGCACAGATGATAAAAATTAGAGGGAACACTGATTATAACATAATGTCTAAATAGGGCTGCAGTTATTCACACATGGTCAACACATGAACAGTAGCACACTTCCTTATCTGTACTTGGCAGTTGATGGGGCCCGTAACCAGGTTCACTTTTTAAATGAACACACGTGCAGTCATACAAAAGCATGAATGTGTACAGCCTCCTGTACACACACATTATGTAATGTCTGAATAGGGCTTTGTTTGTGCATTACAATAGCCAGGACATTAACACAGAGCTGCTGCTTAAAGATCTTTCTTGGCTCCAGTGAGGTTCTGGACACAAGTCAAAGTATCAATGCAGATCTTACCATCCTTTATGCCTGGGACTACAACTCATGAAGGACCACCTTGTATCTACCCACTTGCTGAGATGGTCATCTCTAGTTACACAAGTAGTAGCCAAAGAGAGCTGGTCTTGTGGTAGCAAGCATGACTTGTCTCCTTAGCTAAGCTGGGTTCAGCTAACCTGGTTGCATATGAAATGGAGGCTAGAAGTGTGAGAACTGTAAGAGTGGATGGAGCCGCTCTGGGAAGAGCATCTAGGTTCCAAGTTCCTTCCCTGGCATCTCCAAGAGAGATTCCTGCCTGCAGCCTTGGAGAAGCCGCTGCCAGTCTGTGTAGATAATACAGAGTGAGATGGACCTATGGTCTGACTCAGTATATGGCAGCTTCCTATGTTCCTATGACAGTGCTTTTGTGGTGGTGCCGCCCAGAGAATTTTGCTTATCTGTTCTCTTCTACTTTGGATGCCAATCTAAGTCAATTTTATTTGGGAAGAGTACAACATCCTCTACTGTTTTGCTGTTCTAATTTTTATCTGATATTTAGTTCTGAGTTATTTTGTTTTTGTCTGACTGTATCTTGTTAGCTTCCTTAGGTAATTGGTGTAGAAACACAAGACAGAAATATTTTAATATTTCTTTTAAAAAAAAGAATTTATTTTTCTATTCTGGAATGTCTCAGTCCAATCATGGAACTATGGATAGCTTTGGGGACTGAGGCTAAAAAACCTCCCACCTGTAGAATTGGATTAATTAATTTCATATTGAGGTAAAGATGCTGAACAGTTAAATGCTAAATAAAGAATTGGGAATTTATTTTTAAAACTGGGCAATGTTATATGTAAATTGTACACTTAATATGTAACTTTTGACTAATATGCTATTGACACACAGCTATGAAACCTGGACTGAACAATACGGCTTCCCTCTGAATACCTCCTTGAAGTGTCATCTGTATTATCTGCTAGCATGGCAATAGCATTGGGAAGGACTGCATTGTCCACTTGTGTGTGGATGCGTTTTGCTGCTTTCACCAGGCAAGCTCTGGAAACTGGTAAACACTCTGCATATTGTCCTATTAGAGACTAGGAATATGCCCACTGGTTTGGCAAGAGAGCAGGAACCTGTATGTCATAGGGATGCCCCTGAAGTTCCATAACAGACAAGCATCTGGTGGGACAAAGGCCCTCTAGTTATCCCCTTATGCAGCACAAGCTTGCTCTGACCAGGTGGTGGCGGCGGCAGCTGCTGCTGTCATGGCCTAGCCATGGTGTAGCTTGGCAACTTTGGCTTGGGTGGCCACTGGGAAGAGAGGAAAATCAGTGTCTCAACCCCAGATAAGCTTGACTGAATCCGGTCAGTTTCAGCAAAGGCAAATGGGTGATACTTGGCTTGTAAGAAGAGAGAAACCTATATCTCTTCCGGCTCAAACCTGGCTACCTGCTATCAGCGTGATGAGATATCCATGCATTCTGCTGAAGAGGAGGAAGAAACAATGCAGCAGCAAAGGAACTTGGGGGAAACTGGCAGATGTAGCAGCTGTGCCTGCTTGGAGAAGGGAAAACGGGAGCCTGTGCTCCCTTTTTATTCTTGCCAATCCCTTCCTCTCGGAGTGCAGAGACCTCAAGTGAGTGCTGCTGAATGGAGTATAAGCAACTTCCCCTTGCCTAATCCACTCCACAAGGGTTTGGAGCCTTCCCTCTCCTCTTTTTTCATTGAGTTCTTGTAAAGGGACACAAGCTGAAACAGAAGGAAGGCTGAGGAGGTGAGAGCACAGCTTTCTTCCTCATCAGCAACTCTCAGTTCAGTGATGTGGCCCAGGATGGTCTCCCTTTTACCATGCATAAGGAAAAAGAAGAGTTCTTAGTTGTTGGGGAAGAATAGATGTTGAGCCCTCCCTGGGAGTACCTCCACATTGGATGCCTAGCCCTGGATCTGTGGACCACATGGGAGATGTAAGGTTTTCAAGGATTAAATGAAAACCTCTTTATCCCACAGTCTCATTCAGGGCACAGTGACAGTTAACGACACTCCATATCCCTTCTGGTTCCCTACTCAAAGCATATTCTTTCGCAACCTGGCAGTGTTCCCTCTAACAGGGATTCCAGATGTTGTTGACTACAGCTCCCAAAATAGCTTTTACTTGGGGATTCTGGGAGCTGTAGTCAACAACATCCAGGAATCCCTGTAACACAGCCTTGCTGGATCAGGCCCAAGGCCCATCTAGTCCAGGATCCCGTTTCACACAGTGGCCCACCAGATGCCGCTGGAAGCCACAGGCAGGAATTGAGGGCATGCCCTCTCTCCTGCTGTTACTCACCTGCAACTGGTACCCAGAGGCACCCCTCCCACAACTGGTACCCAGAGGCACCCCGCCCCCAAGGCTGGAGGTGGCCTACAGCCCTCCGACTAGTAGCCGTCAATAGACCTCTCCTCCATGAAGTTATCCAAGCCCCTCTAAGTTGTCCAACCCATCCAGGTTGTTGTCTGTCACCACATCTCGTGGCAGAGAATTCCACAAGTTGATTATGCGTTGTGTGAAAAAGTACTTCCGTTTGCTGGTCCTAGATTTCCTGGCAATCAGTTTCATGGGATGACCTCTGGTTCTAGTGTTATGGGAGAGGGAGAAGAATGTCTCTCTATCCAATTTCTCCACACCATGCATGACCTCTATCATGTTTCCCTGCAGTCTTTTTTTCTAAACTAAATAGCCCCAGGTGTTGTAGCCAGGGTGGATTTGATTTAAATCAAACTGATTTAATTCACGATTTAAATCACGATTTAAATCACTAGTCAGTAAGGCTTGATTTAAATCATAGTTTTCTACATAAAGACTAATTCTTGCTGGTATAACTTTAATATGTAAATAGATGAAGATTTTTAGAATAACAACTTTTCATATTAGTTTTTTTATCCCCAGTTTAATAGGTTAATCATTCATATTTGGACAACTTTTCTGTTGTACTTAGGAAGGAGAAAAATAATCATTACCTTAATAATAACAATTTAAATAGATTTATTCAACTGAAACAATAACATTACAGCATATGTTATTTGCTTAAACAAACATCCATGTTTGTTAACTAATTTGGCTAAACAAAATATATATATTTTAAGAAACTTAGACTGTCAGCCCAGCCTACACATGAAATACTGTCCTCTGTAGCTCACTCGTCATCTTCATCTTCTTCTTTGTTCATAATCTGGAAAAGAAAAACAAGCTTTCCTGCTTTATCGGGTCCCAAACGATTTCTCAATTTAGAATGAATGAGTCCAAAGGAAGAGAATATTCTTTCAACGCCTGCAGAAGAAGCTACTGCTGTTAAAAGTGAAATCATTACTTGAACAGTCTCTAAATCCAAGTGCTTAAGTGACTTCCACCAGTTCACTGGTGTGACTTTCTTTAAAATATCTTCAGCAAACATATATTTCTTGAATGGTTCCCCCTTAGCTTTGAAGTTTATTATAGTTGGCATTACAGATGGATGATTGCTGGATACCCATGTCATAGCTAACTCCTCTTCCTCAGCACTTAAGTTTTGACCCTGGTACTGGATATGGACAATATTTGCCAAAAAATGAGCTGGAGACAGTACTTGTCCCATTCATTTTTTTAATGCTTGTAATTTAATTCTGTCCATGTGTAGTTCTGTTTTTAAGTGTTCACTCAGTTCCTTCCAAATTTCAACAGCATCAGCAATAAAACAGCTATTTTTCTGTATTTTGTTTAAAGATTCAGAGATGGGTTTCAGGATGCTCAGCATATGTTCAACATTTCTCTTAAGCCCAATGTTGAGGATTTTGGCCGTGACAGTGCCATCTATTTTATCTCGATTTTGTTCACAAACTGTCATCAGAATAGGCCAGTTCTTGATATACTGCTCAAAACAGTCCACCACAGAGTTCCATCTAACATCTTGTAGGAGCGTTAGCTTGGTTCCACCCATCCTTTTCAGAGCTGCTGCAGCAAAGTGATTGTTACGGAAGTATTTAGCAATTTCAACAACATTAGTCTTTATTTCTGGAACACTTAAGTCTTTGGCTAAGAGGTGCAGCAAATGAGCACTGCAACCATATGTTATTAGCTTTGTATTCCCTTCCTGCTCTTCTAAATTTCTTCTCATCTTGGATACATTTGCAGCATTGTCTGTGACCAAACTGCGTACTAGACATTTGAATTTTTGTTCACATGTTATTATAGCTTTTACTGCCACTTCTTGTAAGTATTCTGCTGTGTGTGCATTTCCTGACGTATCAATTGTTTGTGCAAGGAAGACTTTCCCTTCTTCTGTTGTTATACAAGCACATACAATAGGATAATTGTGGACATTACTCCACCCATCAATACTTAGGTTAACAATTCTACCCTCCAGAGCTGTTGCACATTGCTCCATTTCTCTGTCATACACTTTATCCAGCAGTTTCCCTGCAACATCTGCTCTGCTGGGTGGACTGTATCCTGGTCTCAGTGACTGAACCATATTAATGAAATGTGGGTTCTCAGTCAGACGGAAAGAAGAGTTCGTTGCATAAACAAACTGGGCAATTTTTTCATCAATTAACTCTTTTTCTAATCTGCTAGTTTTTATCACAAACTTATCTATGGTGGTTCCAGGAGGGAAGGATTTTTTCTTTCTTTTAGGTGATAGTGATATGTGGCTGTGGGTGTCTGATGATGATGCTAATGAAGCACTATCCTGGATGGATAACTCTGAAACTGTAGAACAGGAGGATGGTGATCTTGAAGGTGGATAGTTTCCAGAATCCATGAATTCCCCTAAACAAAAAAGTCAATGCTGTTATTTTATTGTTTATACAATTTCTGCTTATTGTACACAGCACTGCCCCCAAAGGAATATTTGCTTTTCTTCATAACTGTACCAAATGACAGTAACATGCAGTAATAATAAGAAATATAATTTTGCTCAAACATGACAGTTCAAGGCAGTCTTTAGAAATATTATATGATTCAATAAAAATGTTTACCAACCTGAAGATCCTGCCTGTTCAAATGTGTTTCTTTGGTCATCTTCATCACAGCACTTCTCATGATGTTGCCTCATTCGGGCCACCAGGCCTTGCATTTCTTTGTTGCAGTGTTTGCATTTTGCACGCATGCCTGCCTTACCGATATAGGTAAAGGAACTTCATTAAAATATTGCCAAACTGGGTCTCTTTTACGGCCTGCTGCCATTATAGGTTTTTTCCTCCAAGGAAAGAATGTGATAAACCTCAGGTCATACACACAAAAAGATCCAAAGACTTGTCTGTCTGTGGCTATGCAGTATTGTGCTCAGAAAGTTTCACTTTCATTTTGTACTGCTTGTCTGCTTGCCCCTCCCTCCTCACACTTAGTTTCACTTTCTTCTTGTGCAGATCTATTCCACTCCAAACAATCAGAAAAATATTGTTTCTATTCTATTTCACTGAACTTCTTGAAACTTAGCACTGAAGGGGTTGATTCTGTATTCATAGGTTTGTAGAACAATAGGATTAAGGTCTTTTTCTCAACTCTGTTCATGTCATAACATTTTTGCTGTGAAGAAGAGGCATGTGATCTCTGCTGAGTCAAATTCAGTTTTGAGAACTGCAAAAGTAAACCGAGCATCTGTGATAATATCTTGTAGCCAGAGAAACTGCCCAATAATCTTACAAAAACCTCTGGAAGAGCATGACATTGTGAATGGATTAATGGAATTTATTTACCAAAAAAATTTAACATATACAGCCTTATTCTACATAATTAAAAAACTAATCTTTATTTCATGATGGAATAACCTTTGGATGGTAATATATTTTCCTCAAAAAGCATTTTATTTAAAAAAATCCGATTTAAATAAAAAAAATCAATTTTTTTTGATTTTTTTAAAAAAATCATTGATTTTTATCCACCCTGGTTGTAGCCTATCCTCATGAGAAAGGTGCTTTAGGCCCTTGATCATCTTGATTGCCCTCTTCTGCACCTTTTCCAGTTCTACAATGTCCTTTTTTAGATGTGGTGACCAGAATTGTATGCAGTACTCCAGCTGTAGCCGTACTATAGTTTTATATAAGGGCATTATAATACTAGCAGCTTTATTTTCAGTCCCCTTCCTAATGATCCCTAGCATGGAATTGGCCTTTTTTTTACAGCTGCCATACATAGAGTCGACACTTTCAACGAGCTGTCCACCACGACCACAAGATCCCTCTCGCGGTCAGTCACCGGCAGCTCAGATCCCATCAGCATATACTTGAAGTTGGGGTTCTTCGTCCCAATGTGCATCACTTTACACTTGCCAACATTGAACCACATTTGCCACTTTGTCGCCCACTCACCCAGTTTGGAGAGATCCTTTTGGAGCTCTTCACAATCAGTTATGGATTTCACTTCCAGGAAGAGTTTGGTATCATCTGCAAATTTGGCCACCTCACTGCTTACCCCTTCTTCTCGATCATTTATGAATAAATTAAAAAGCACCGGTCCCATTACAGATCCCTGGGGGACCCCACTTCTTACTTCCCTCCATTGTGAAAACTCTCCATTTATACCTACCCTCTGTTTCCTGTCTTTCAACCAGTTAGCAATCTACACATGTACTTGTCCCCTTATCCCATGACCGCTAAGTTTCCTCAGGAGTCGTTGATGAGGATCTTTGTCAAAAGCTTTTTGGTAGTCCAGGTAGACTATGTCAACTGGATCACCTTGATCCACACACTCATTGACACTCTCAAAGAACTCCAAAAGGTTGGTCAGGCAAGACCAACCTGTTAGAGGGGACACTGCAGCCTGGGTCTTGCCTTTGCCTCATTTCTTGTGTCAGATGCACCTTCAGGCTGAGCACTGGCTTTCCTCCTCTCACTTGTGGAATGACCTGTTGGAGCAGGTACCCAGCATCTTCTTCCTTCTGTCTGGGTGGATAGCTCACCAGTCTCTTCAAAAAAGTTGGGTGAAGGGCATGGTTCCTCCCACTTGCTGACTCCAGGTGTTGGGTGGGTAGCAGGCAGCCTCACCTGGGAGTCTCCCACTGATCCGCTGGCCAAATTAACAATGAGACTGGGTCCCCTTCCTCCACTGTGCAGCCCTGCTCTAGGGAGAGCTCAGTTTGCTTTTCTTTCAAAGCTGTATGGCACCATTGAAGGGCTTGCTGTGTACAGGACTATGAGAAGTGGGATAGTGGAGCTTTCTTCAGATGTGCATCTGAAGAATGTACATCTTCAGATGCACATGTGCATCAGTCCCTAGATCAGAAACGATGGTCACCTTATGCTCATTGTATTCAATCAAACAGTCCTTTGCTGTTTTTTATACTACTGTTCCTTTGATTTTCAGATGCAGCCCGGTGGTATGCTCGCCACAAGTCTACCTATTCTCCTCTTCCTGAAGACTACAATTGGTATTTAATTCACCTTTCTAGTTTAGCTCAACATTCATTGTAAATGTCTGCTGAATACCAAGTGTGATACTAGAATGGTGGCTCTTGAGGGGGAAACATCTTCAGTATACTGATGTGTTGCTGCTATAGTTCTCTTTGATTCATTTTAAGCAGTGCTTTATCGAGTCCAGACATATCCCAACATTTAGCTCAATGTGGTCTTGCTGCCACTGCAACATGAAGCTCTTGATATAGATGTAAAGGCTTGCCTGTCGCTTCTCTCTCCAAGTGACACATAGTGGTTAAGAACAGTAACATACTTTGGTTTATGGAGACATTACAAGGGCATATGAACCACCTCTACATTAAAATGGATAGCATATATCCCATGCCTCAACTTTCTTTGGCTGTAGGAGCCAGCTCAAAAATTTAGGAGCCAGACAATAGACACTAAATTACCAGACTTAGCGACAGACATTGTGAAGTGGGAGAGTAAATGGGCTTAGCTCCTTTATGAGGAACATGGAGCAAACAGAGCTCTCTGGGACAAATAAAGATTTTATTAAATGGCTATACCTCTGAATATCCTAGTTTAGGTGCCATGGTTACATTTCTAGGTATCTTAGCTCCCTGGGGCCTGGGATTTGTCAAGCCTTGATATATCCCATTGATTTTAGCAGCTGGATTTTATCCTAAGTGTTCTCACAATCCAATAGGCTTATCACTTGTATCCTCTTCTTGCTGTTGGTGTTAAGGAAGTGAATTTGTTGAAATACTTGTGTGCATTGCAACCGTTCTGATGTTTGATAGAAGAAACCATACATGGCCATGTAACTGTTCCTGACAAGTATGCAGATGGTAAACTTACTTTGCAATCACTTTCATAAAGAACATGGGTGCGTCTAACAAAGCTCAATATCCTCTTAACACCACTTCCCTTTCATCTGATTGGATGCCTCATTGTTTTGGACTTGCTAGTGAAGTATTTGCTCTTTTCAAATGTTCCAATTTTTTGGCAATATTGATTTTTAGCATTTTTATGTCTTTTCTCCAATACTGCAAACAAAAAATGCTGTAACAGATTTATGGAAAATAGATATTAAAAATGCAGGCCTCTTACTATTGAATCAGGAGAACCTCTATGCTCTTTGCTTGGTATTTGCTTGGTACCCCTGCTAACTGGGCAAAGAGGCACCTTTTACCATGGTGATTCTCTTTATTTAGCAGGGGGAGAGTAACTGGCCCTATCCACCCCCAGCACAGTACTTCCAGTGACTGTTGCTGGTGTGTGTCTTAGGTTTCTTTTTAGAATGTGAGCCCTTTGGGGACAGGGAACCATCTTATTTGTTATTTCTCTTTGTAAACCGCCCTGAGCCATTTTTGGAAGGGTGGTATAGAAATTGAATAATAATTATTATTATTATTAATTAGGATCTTTTAAAAATGTTTGGTCAATAAGTCTATGAAAGTACTTTCTTCCGTGTCATCTCTTCAAAATGGCAAAACATTCTGGAGTGTAATGGTTTTGTTTTTTGTTTTAGCAAAGTGGGACTTGCTATGACATCGGATAACAAGACGATTGTTTGCTATCACCCTTCAGTGGACTTTCCATATGAACACACAAGAGTATGTGAATCTATATAAATGTAGCTTCTTGCTCATATCTGGAAAACAGCTAGTCTTCTACATATATTTTTGAGAATTATCCTTGAGAATGAATGAATTTAAAATGAACAGAATGCTTGTGCTAGAATCTTAATTTTAATAGCTTAAACTGGTGATTTGATCACTGAGAAGAAAGTGTCCTTGACAACAGATGCATCATTATCAATGAAATACTGTAGCTTTGATTCCTATTCAAGACTGCCACCCTCCATGCACCTCTTTATCTTGTTGTCCTTTCCCTTCCCACGGTGGGCAAAAGCTATCCAGATCATGTCCTTCTCTTAACGCTGTGGCTTCAAACACAGATTTATGTCTGTTATTCCTTCGTAGCAAATAAAATGAAGGCACTGACATTCTCATCCTATAGCCTATACTAGATGAACAAGAGGAAGCCAGGAATTCGAAAGAGATAGCCAAATATTTTCTGGTTCAGGAAACATTTGTCAAAGTAGTTGCTCAAATGGGAAAGTGAAGTAAATGAGAGAAGTGGGTAGAATGGAATGTGGGGGGGGGGGACTTTTCAGGTATAGAGAGCAGCATGGAGATGGGAGAAGGAGCAGAAGACTAATGGGACCAGTGGCTGATTAGCTGGTTTGGAGCAGAAGCATCTTGCCTCTTGTGCTTCGTCATGGCTAGAATCCACAGTGCTGACCTTAACTATGTCCAGTGGGATTTTTAAAATTATTTTTTTGCCTTTGGTCTGCCTTTCCCCGGTATATCACAAATTGAAATCCCCTTGAACTTTAAAATTGGCTTGCTGTGTAATAGAGGTTGGCTGACTAGTTTTAGAAATAAAGCAAGGGTTGTGTGCTGGACTAATTGAATGGTTCTCTGGATTCCAGCCCACATTCTTGACTCAAGTTCAGTTTATTCATTATACCCTCTAAATCTGTCTCAGCACTGCTGCCTCATTTCTGGGGAAAGCTCTTAGATGCACATGTAAATGTTTTAGACCATCAGAGGGCGGGGTGGGGGGGGGAAGGCTCCGACTTGGCAATGAGCATGCAGGAAGGGCATGGTGGCCATTCAAAGAGACCAGAAGTTCATCGGGGGGGCGGAATGGTGGTGGATAGTTCGGTACAAAATGTCAAGATTGTGTAGCAGTAATTAAGACAGGTTTCATGCATGCAATTATTAGGAAAAGGATTGATAAATTTGCATGTATTATAATGCTTTTATGGTGCAGCTGCATTTGGAATGTTCTGTGTAGTACCAATTGTCTCATTGTAAAACATGTGAAAAGGGACAACCAGAATGGATTTGGTAAAGGGGTTAGAACACCTTCCCTATGAAGAAAGCTGTATAAAGTTGTGCATGGCATGGAGAAAACAAAGATTATCACTCTCCCATAACACTAAAGCTTTATTGGTAATGAAGATGATTGGCAAGAGATTTCAAACAAAAGAGAACAAAATACTGCATATTCTTGTGTGAATGACTATACATGCGTTGGTTTAAAAAGTGAACCTTACTACAGGGCAAAGATAGGAAGTATTCTACTCTATGTGCATTGAACATAATGGGAATAAGTGTTCATGCTTAGAGATCTGTGCTTCCATACACAGACTGTATGTACATTGACTTTAATGTGTGAATGGGCTAGAATGTGGTCCTGGCTAACAGCTTTTATGGCTTTAAAGTTAGACTAGATAAATTCATGGGGCATCATTACTATAATCAATGGGACCTCCAGATTCAGAGGCCATATGCATCTAAATACCAATTTCTGTGGGGTGCTTAAGGTTCCTTAAGGTCCTCCAAGGTTCCTTACAATTCTGACATTCTGTGTAGCAGGATTAACTCTAAAGTAGGTAGAGTTCACTCTAAAGTATTTGTAGACAGCAGTAAGTTGGGTTTCTTCTGTGATTTTAACCAATTTCATACCATGGGGAAGGTTGTTGCCTTCATGCCCTGCTGGTGAACTTCCTGGAAGCATTTGCCCAACCACTGTAAAAAAACAGGAAGCTGGACCAGATTGATAAGAATACCGCAGAAGGATTATACTTCTGTGCTAATACTCTAAAAACTGTTTTAATTGTTTTAATAATGGTTTTATGTTGTTTTTAGTTTTCAATTTTAACAGTTAATTGATTTTACTGTGTTTAATGTAAACCACCCTGAGCCATTTTTGGAAGGGTGGTACAGAAATCAAATAAATAAATACTTCACATGCTTGTTCTTGGGGTATTGCATTTGGTTACTCACTGCCCAGCTCTCCAGTTGATATATTTTAAAAATTCAAGTTGTGTGTTTTGTAGTCTTTCAGCTGTTTAAGAAATGTACTATATTGTAAAACCATGCATGGGTTTATGGCTTCTCCTTTGAAAGAGCAAAACACTTTTTTCTAGTTTGAATTTGATGGCATTTGGGGGTTGTTTGTGTTTGACAGCCAGTTCCTCCACTAGATCCAGTGGATTATAAGGAGGAGACGCATGATCAAGTGCTGAAATCAAGATTGGAAGCGAAGGAGCTCAAGAACAAGAAGGGTCCTACAATAGAGGAACTTAGTAAAATGTTTTATACCACAAAACATCGGTGGTATCCTGTGGGACAGTAAGTACTTTCTGAAGGTATTTCCTTGTGTGGGAAGGATGCTGTGGAAACCAGAGTAAATGTAATATGCTAACATCACTAGCATGCTTTGTACATTTTTGAAGTATAAAGCAAAATCTGATACCAATATCATTCATGCACACTACACAAACTCCTATAGCTATTACATTGTTTTCTATTTGATAGTGCAAGAAAAAAAAGTTTTTTTACTCCATTGTCAACTAAGAATGTTAATACTCATTTGATTAAAACTTGAGACCACAGACAATTCTTAGATCTAAAAATAATAGCTTTTACAGCTTCATCTTGACTGAGAGAAAATTGTGAGAATGCATTTGTGTTGGAGATCTTGTAGCATCAGCATCATAATTAACGAACATGCTCCCTGCTCTTCATCAGCTTGACCACCTAGTTCACGCACACCCCTTCTCACAGAAGACACAGCTTCTTTTTGGAGACTACCCTCTTCTCATAGAAGACAGGGCAGTTGCCAGTAGTTCTGCGGTTCTGCAATGAGTAATGGGGGCTGCCCTCCACATCCTCCATAATGTAGGCTCCTCTTAAATAAGGCTGTGCTCTACAAGCACGATTGTTATCTTATGCAAGCCTTGAAGCCCTTTTTACCACCAGGCTGCATTATGGAGGCTATTTCTTCTCCCTTCAGTGTAGGAAATAGCCTGCCTTGCGTACAGCCTCTATTACAAGCTCTTTAATAAACAGAGATGTGTCCTAGAGGCTGTAGGATGTGCTGTTCTTACCTCTCAGTAGTTCTAAGACAGGAAATAAAATGGATATTTGCATGGTTGCCTGAGGAACCAATTTCTTCTTTTCCATAAGCAACCAAGCTAGTGGCTGATGCAACCCTGTTGTGACAGCAATATGATGTCAGCTCTCTCTTGTCAGTGGTAGAAGAAGGAATTGAATGTATTCAAATCTTGCTCTGCTTGTTGTGCACAAAGCCTACTTCAGAACTGACCATGAGTGCTTTGAAGTTTGGTTCCGCAACTGCAAGGTCACCATAATTTAACCAAGAAATCAGGGCATGGCAAGAGAGAAATAAGGGACTGTAGAAATAACTACTTGAGCCTAATATGGTGTGCTGAACCTAGGATTGGGTGTGCAGCCTTGAAGGAAATCTTGTCCCTTTGCTGCTGGAAGCCTGATCTTTCCTTGTGCCAGAACTGGCTGACATCCAGTCTAGTGTTGCGCTAATGCAACAAGTTGCATATACTTAAGATGTTTGTGAAGTTGCTAGTGCAAGACCTTCTCCAGGACACGCACAAGGTTGTGCAACTTGTTGACATCTTCTGCTAGTGCAAGAACTAATTGGCAACACTAGTGTAATGTTCTTTGTGCAATGTCCTTGTATGACATTCTTGTGCTATCACAACAGCTAGTGCAACACCAGTCTGCATGTAAGTTAGTATGAGGAGCTCTTGTATGACTTACATATTTCTAAAACTTATATCCCACCTAATCTTAAGTAATGCAGAAGCATTCATACTGCTAGACTCTTAGAATAGTCATAAATCACAAAAGCAGGCAGTAATCCATACAAAATCCAGAAGGTTAACCAACTCCAAAGGCATTGCAGCCAGGCAGGTTTCCCTCTGAAGGTTGGTGCTGGTTCTGAAAAGTCCTGCTATAATTAAACATCTGCCCAACTTCAGTCAGTGGGGGCCCACAGATGTACTTCTCAGATGTAGGAGACTTCAAACCTTTCTAAATCTCCTTGAGATGTCTGAATTATTAGCATGAATAGGAAGCAAACTCGTATAACATTTGACAACTTGTGCACAGGTTTGTTAAGAATAATTGTAGTCACAATGTCTATCCATGGTTTTAAGTATTTAATGACTTAATCTGTCAAACTGCAAACAAGTTTTAATTATACGTTAATATTTTTGCTTCAAGGTACCACACGAGACGCAAGAAAACAAACACCCCTAAAGAGAGATGAACTTCATTGTTTTGTTTCATCATTACTATGATGGAAAATAACCCCTGAACAAATGAGCTTCTTCAAACGTGTGTGTATATTGTATGGTCAATTAAAGTACTTTTCTACGAAAACTTGCTTCATGATTTAATCCTTTTCTGAATGCTAGTTGATTTGCCATGATGCCTAATTTAGAACACAAGGATTCAAACATGTTGCTGATGTGTTAGCATAGATATATTAGAAAAAATAGTTGGGCTTTGCAGCTGACAGAGCAGTCGTGTTAAAACTGGAGTTGGAAATTCAAGGCATCTTTGTAGTGAAACGTGGGAGGAGCAGGAGCCAGAGGTCAAGAAGGAAATTCATAGCAAACAGAACTGGATGCCTCAGACTTCTTAGGAGACAAATTAAACAAGAGAAATACAGATGGCCTTGAAGATGGTCAAGGCATTAAGATGGTCGAGGCCTGAAGAAGCATTAAGTTGCTACTGCCAGTCAGAATTGCAAGTAATGCCTGCGCCTGAAGAGTTTGTGGTATGTCTAGTATTGGAACCTACCAAGCTCTAGTAAAGCGATGTTTCCAGGACTAATTATGCACCAATGTGGAAAATCCTTGGCAGAATTATGGCTGTTGAGAAACATGGCTGTTCTTGTTGTAGCTTAGTTGGGGAAAGTGGCTGTTCCGTGACAGGTATATTTCACAAGCGCTTTTTCATATGCTGTATGCAAAGACTACCCAGTCAGTTTTCTGTATTGAGAAGTTGCATACTAACAGTTACAGCATGAATGGATTTGAGATCTTACAAAACTAAGCATGCCTCCTTCTCTTCTCCAGAAAAATACCATCTTGAGTTATTGTTGAGGAAAGCTGGTGCTCAGAAGTGTTTTGTATTGCTGCTTTGACTCCTGTGGTCTTTCTCTTCAAAAAGGCAACAACTGTTCCCATTATGTGGTGACCAGGATAGATTTATGTTCTGGGAAAACTCAGTGGGAAAGGAGTCCCAGAGACTCTTCACTTTCACAGGCAAGTGCTGAGAAATTGATCTGGGAAGTCCCATAGGCAATTTGGACAGAAGAAACGCTTAATACTAAAAAGCACCAGAAGTGCTTTTTATCAGCTTTGGCTGATACACCAGCTGTGTCCATTTCTTGAGATGAACGACCTCAAAATGGTGATACATATGCTGTTAACTTCTAGACTGGATTACTGCAATGTACTCTGTGGGGCTGCCTTTGTACGTAGTCCGGAAACTGCAGTTGGTCCAGAACGTGGCGACCAGGTTGGTCTCTGGGTCATCTAGGAGAGACCATATTACTCCTTTGTTGAAAGAACTACACTGGCTGCCGATACATTTCCGGGCAAAATACAAGGTGCTGGTTATTACCTATAAAGCCCTAAACAGCTTAGGCCCTGGGTATTTAAGAGAATGTCATCTTCACCATGAGCCCCACTGCATCTTAAGAACATCTGGAGAGGTTTGTCTGCAGTTACTGCCAACTCATTTATTTATTTTTTAACTTTTTATATCCCACTTTTCCTCCAAGGAGCCTCCAGAGCAGTGTACTACATACTTAAATTTCTCACAACCCTGGGAAGTAGGTTAGGCTGAGAGAGAAGTGACTGGCCCAGAGTCACCCAGCAAGTATCATGGCTGATTGGGGATTTGAACATGGGTCTCCCTGGTCCTAGTCCAGCACGCTAACCACTACACCACACTGGCAGCTACTTGGAAACAGGCCTTCTCCATTGCTGCCCCTGGACTTTGGAATGCCTGTTGAAATAAGAGCCTCCCCATTGCTGACAACTTCTTAAAAGGCACTGAAGATGAATTTTTTCACCCAGGCTTTTAGTTGGATTTATAATTTTTTTAAAAAAATTAATACTGGGTTTTAGATATTTTTAATGTTTTATATGTTTTTAATTGTAAACTGCCCAGAGATGTCAGTTTGGGGCAGTATAAAAATATTTTAAATAAATAAAAATGATTTGTTGATGATGCATTATCATGTTTTATTATTTAAAAAGTAGTTTGATCTATATTAAATCCTCTTATGCATACCTTTGCAACTCACTGGCTGAAACCAGCACCATCTAGTTTATACAGATGTCCTTAACTTCAGGTTCTTTTTTAAGCAGAAGAAGAAAGAGATGAAAGGGAGCTCCTTTTATAAAGCATCTACTTTGGAAGTATAATAAATTATCCAAGCAGATAAATGGGAAATTCAACAAATAAATTTATGCTGAAAGTAGATCTTGAATTTTTGTGGAATGAAGTGCAGAATATAATCACAACTTTGGCCAACATTCCAGCATTTCAGTGAAACTTAAATCTGAAAATTAACTTGTGTGCAGCTTGGCTGCAAAAAAGGTTCCACTTGTCATTTCAAGCCACTTGCTTACTCTTAACTTAATTACTTGATTCCAAAGATCTGCTTGCATATGGGCTGTTCATTAATTTTTCCCCACACAATGCACCTTGGCTGGAGCTAGGGATCTGCATGAATCACGATTTGTGACACACACCCTGCACCTTTTAAAAGGGAGGAGAACAGGTGCATATCTGCTCCTCTGACACTTCCTGAATTGGCAGTGCTCCTCCCAGCTATCTGCATGTGCTGGCAGTGGTCTCCCCCAACTGTCTATGCACACCGGCTTCACGCTGGGGGAGAGCACCGCCAGTGTATGCAGAGAGCTAGGAGGAGCACCACCAATTCAGGAAGTGGCAAGCGGCGGAGGAGCGGATATGCACCTGCTCTCCCTTTTAAAGGTGCAGGGGTTGTGTCACGAATCTCTATTCGTGCACATCCCTAGTTGAAGCTCCCTCAGAAGTTGCTCCAGAGAGTCATGCACCCTGGACAACTTGCAGTATGGTGTAGAAAGCTGTAGCTGAGCATAAGAACAGCCCTGCTGCATCAGGCTCAAGGCCCATCTAGTCCAGCATCCTGTTTCACACAGTGGTCCACCAGATGCCATTGGAAGCCCACAGGTAGGAGTTGAGGGCATGCTCTCTCTCTTGCTGTTACTCCCCTGCAACTGGTATTCAGAGGCATCCTGCCTCTGAGGCTGGAGGCAGCCTATAGCCCCCCAACTAGTATTAAAACTAGGATTAAAATATTAAAATCAGATAATGTAGATTTCAACACTTTAAAATGTTTCCATTATTTCTGCATTGTTTTATAAACCAATCTGTACTGTAAAACCTTATAGATGTTTGCCCATCCTCAAAGTGTTCAACTTGTTTGAGGATAATACCTTGGGGGATAGTTCACATCTTACAATGTTTTTTCCCCTGTTTCTGTTATGAACAACCATTGAATTTGTTACGATTTTTAGAAAAAGGGCAGAAGTTACATTTCCAGTAGAAAACAGAACCCCCAAACTCCTGAATATCAATCTTTTAAAATACAAACATGAAATTAGAAATTCACGTCCAGAAATGTTTGCAGTCCATCCTAAAGGAACTAAGTGCAGCATGTGAGATTCCTAAATGATCATTTCATGGCATAAAAACAGTTCAAAATTGTAAATAAAAGCCCGCAAAAACAGGTGTCTTGAGGGTCTTTTAAAAAGCAATCAGATGATTTAACAGGGAGCATATTCCAAAGCCTGGGGCAGCCACAGAGAAGGTCCAATCCCAAGTTGCCACCAAACAAGCCAGTGGCAACTATAACCAGACCTCCCCAGATGATCTTAATAGGTGGCAGAGTTCATGACAAAGAAGGCACTCTCTTAAGCACCCTGGACCAAAGCCACTCAAGACTTTACAGGTAATAAGCAACACTTTGTATTTCACTCAGGAACATATCGGCAGTCTTGTAGTCCTTTTAAAATTGGTGTGTTATGGTCCCTTTGGGTTGTCCCAGAGCCCGAGCTGGCTGCCTCATTCTATACCAATTGTAGTTTATGGACTACATACAAAGGCAGCTCCTTGTAGAGTACCTTACAGTAGTCAAGCCCGGAGGCAACTAGCATATGTACCACTGTTTTAAGGTCATTTGCCTCCAGAAATGGCCATGGTCTGATTTCCTATGTTATGAGCAGATAGCTTTTGAGACAGGGGTTGTTAGCAAATTTAGAAGCTCTAAATTCCACAGCAAAGCTGATGGATACAGTGATGACAATGCTGGTTAAACTAATTTTAGACTATTTTTGAAAACGTTGCTGTGGTGTGTTGCTTTTAAACCACCAGAGGGCACTGCTGTATAAGTTCTGTTTTACTGCAGTTGAACAACAGCTAGTTCTCAAATGGGAAAAGGAAACATGAATTAAATAAACTGATTGACAGTTTGACAGTTAATTATTGTGCAACTCTCTCCCTGGTGAGATCAGTCAGGTTCCCTCCTTGCCTACCGCCCAGTGGATTGTTAAAAAATGTATACAGACTGTCTCTTGGGGATTTGTTTCATTGTTGCTTTGCCTATAGTCACATGTATCTGTTGTGTGTTTTGAGTGTATATCCTTTTAATTTGCGCAAAGTTTTATTTGAAATCGTATACTGCCTTGAATGCACTTTTGTGCAGAAAGGCCGTTTATGAATAATATTAAACAAAAGGATATTTGAACAGGGGAAAATGAAGTTGGTTGAAATGTTAATGTGTAACAGTTTTGCAAAGAGTCAAAGCAGAATGAGAGGAGCAGAATAGAGGTGTCAGTATTTTGATTCCACCTACTGGCACACAATTTGAGGGCAGGTGCCTTATAGATAAAAATTACATGTGCTGCTATTTATACTGGGCAGCATCCAGACTAGTTAGTCATGATTAAGCAGTATTGAAATCACTGGAACCAGTTAGTCACAACTAACATTGATTTCAATGGTGTTTAGTCATAACTAACTAGTCTGGATGCTGGCCTTTATTTAATTCATGTATACCTTGCTTTTCAACACACACACACTCACACCCAATGCACAGGATGCTGCAGAAGAAAAGGGGATTGCTCCCTTGTTCCACTCCTGCAAATCTTGGGGTAGATGCTGCCCAATCCTTTTAGTCAGACTTCTAAACCATAAGGTGGGTGCCAGGTGAACCTCTGTGGGGAGGGAATTTCACAGTGGAAGCTCTACCATCATAGACACTATGGTTAAAATCCACCTGTTAATCTAAATAATTGTCATTTTAAAAAAAACACCCAACCAAGCAGCAGATATTTCAGCAGAACTGTCATGTTTGTGTAAAAATAAAAATCAGAATATAGAAACTGTGCATGGATGGGCCATTCCACGACTTTGTAAAGGTTCAGTTACACTGACCTGAATGGGAATAAACTCTGTATGTTAACTTACTGCATTTGTATTCTCTCTCTCTCTCTCTCTCTCTCTCTCTCTCTCTCTCTCTCTCTCTCTCGGAGCTGAGTAGCAGCATGCAAAAATTACATTTTTATCTTGCTGTCATGTTGCTTAGATACAAAAAGTGACTGGGCCATGGTAAATCAGTGAGGTTTATAGGGATCTGGACTACTCTTGCTGGTTATCAGCAGTATATATGACACAGATGCTCTGAAAATAGCCCTTCATTTAGACTAGAGGCAAGATGTAGTTTTCCTGTTAAATACAGGCTTGATCCTGAAGTACAAACATAACCAAGGCAAATGCTACTTATTGTGTATATTTTGGTTTTTAAAAACCCAACATAACAGATTTTGTCCACGACCATCTCCTCTCTCTGCCATCAGAAAATAATCCATAGAAATTCTGTATTGTTAATGAAACTGCGTTGAGGGTGATTGGTTGGCACCCCCAGTTTGGGTGAATGTGGGGAATTTAGCTCAAAAGATGAGACAATTCCAAGCAGTCTTAAGTTGTGCAAGTGTATGAACTCAAGAAAATCAGCTTGAGAGCTTTTAATTAAATCAAAAAGGAGTTTATTGAAAGAAAAATCAAAGTAGTAAGACGAAGTTACTAGGTGGTCCTAACATAAAAGCAATACAAATATGTTTTAAAACAGACTATTAGCTTGAAGGTCCAAATTATGTGTAAATTTCCAGGTGGGCTAGAGAGAGAGAGAGAGTTAGTTCAAGATAGTGGGGGTAAGGTTTCAGAAATAAGAGAAAGAGATGGATTCAAACTTGAAGGAGCTGGGCAAGAGGTTATATCACCCATCCTCATGAAGATCTGACTTGGGCAGCTAGAGACTAGAATCCATCCATGGAGGCAAAGTGGGGAGCAGGCGAATTGAAGAAATTAGTGGGGTTCCTCATGAAGAGAGTTCCAGCGTGAGGCCAGCTGGATAGTTTGGCAGGGGGACCAATCTAAAACCAGGCACAATGAGCTGAGCCCAGTGTGAGGGCAGCAAATTGTAGGGATGCACACGGAACCGTGGAGCTGCGGTCTGGCACAGGTGTGGAGGGCTCTTTAAGGGCGGGGGAGGGTGTACTTTAACTCCCCCCCTCCGCCGTGTTTCCCCTGCCAGTGTGTTCATTTTTATAAGCTCTTGGGGCAGCAGGATACCTCCCTGCCGCCTCTTCCCCCAGTCATCAGCAAAAGCCTTTTGCGCGTGCGCACGTTGTGCGCGCACATCACATCTCCGTGTCAAGATTAATACCCCTGCAGCAATCAGCCCCTCCTTTACCCTAAAGAGTGAACCGGAAGTGAACCCTGTCCTGTCTGTCAGGCAGTGACCTCTGGGGATCAGCCACTCAGTACACGGTTACTGGGACATAGAGGGCCTGGTGGCAGGAAGTGAAAGGGGTCTTTGTTCTCAGAAGGAGCCAAGAGGACGATAAGAGAAGATAGGGAGCAGGCTTAATGAGCACCAGCCATGAAGTCTTGCTGCCTCATGGCCAACAGCCAGCCTGGAGATTTCTCTCATGGAAGGACATCTGCAGATCCTTGAGACACAGGATTGCAGAAAGCTTTAATTGTCTCCTGGAGTTTGGGGTGAGTTCAAGGAGAAAGGAAGCCAAGGGCTTTTTGGCTTCAGAAAGACTTAGACAGGAAATAGTGTGATAGCTAGCTTGCATTAGACTTTCCTTTTTTGCTTTGCAAATCCTTACACCCGGTCTATTGTGCTTTATTTGTAATGTAACCTTCTAAGAAACCCTAGTCTGAGCCCTTTTTATCCAACCAGGGCTTTGTAGAAGTTCCTGTACCCTGTAAAGGGGCTTGTAAAGGTTCCTTGCAACTGGGGGTGCTTTTTGAATCATCCTTAACTGGGTAAGAACTATTTTAAAGCATGCCACTCCAAATACCAGCTGGAGTGCTTTTTGAAGTATTCTTGCAAGTACTGAGTGTTTCTTTTTACCTGTAAATCAAAGCTGAGAGAGCCACAGACTGAAGCAGTCTGTAGTATTTTGAATAAAGTTTCTCTTTTTGTTGTTTGTATTTCACCTGCCTCTGAGTGGATTTTTAACTCAGGAAAAGGGGTTTTTACTCTGGTGCAGACAATGATAATTGTTCAGCAGCCTACCAAGTTTGCTCTTCACATGTAGACTGCAAGTGGAAAGTTTTCTGTATTTTTCCATTGGTAAACAAAGGAGAGTTTCCCTGGAATTTCACCCACACCAGGGAGGGATTAAACTCTGTTAAAAGTGTACATGATGGCAGCAATTACCAAAGGGACAGTTTTAAATTTTAAAGGAATAGTCTTTGTTGAGAAAAACATGGAGGGAATGAATCAGCATCCCCCCACCCAGGCTTGCTCTGAGACAAAGGCTGGGCTTAAATCTACTATTAGCCACAACCTCTCACACCCAATACTAGCCAGCTTTAAAAACAAACTTTACAAGTACTGCCTCATTCATGGAACAAGGCTATTATTGGGTTAAAGAGGTGATAAACTTGACACAGAAAACAATTAGCACTTCTAAGGTGCTCAGAGGACAAAAAAGCTACTATGCAAATGGCTTGTGTGTGTGGTTTAAAAGGCTTGTTTCTTTCTTACTCATTGGGAACCTTGATTTTAAACCCCTCCTAAGAATGCCACTGAGTAATTATTTCCACTCTCCTTAACTTGCTGTACCACTTTAAGTTGCACAGCAGGGAAATGCTTGACTAACAAGCAGAAGGCTGCCAGTTCGAATCCCCAATGGTACTATATCAGGCAGCAGCAATATAGGAAGATGCTGAAAGGTATCATCTCATACTGCACGGGAGGAAGCAATGGCAAACCCCTCCTGTGCATAGGCGAAACTAGGGTGGGGTAGCCAGGGCATGTGCCCTAGGTGCCACAGAGGGGGCACCAGTGCCATGCTGTCCCCACCCCCTCCCCAATTCACAGATTTTTTTAAAAAAGTAAAACTACCTGTAGACTCTTCAGGGGGCTTCCTAAAGGCTGCTGGGGGGGGGGAGTCTGCAAAGGTTCCCCCTCTCCTGACCGGCCTCTTAGATCACCGTCGCAGCCGGTCCTGGGCTGATTTTCAGGCCTGTTCGGGCCTACAAACATCACTGCAGAGGCCATTTTGAAGGTCGCTGCACATGCTGAAAATACCACTGTGAGGCCTGGCAAGGCATAGGACCTCACAGGGACCATTTGAGCATGTGTGGCGGGGCCTTTTAAGCATGTGTGGCCTTTTAAATTTTTTTTAAAAGGCTGCTGAAAACAAAAATGGCCACCGCACATGCTCAAATGGCCTCTGTGAGTCTAGATTTCCCCCTGATCTAGGGAGTCAGAAGAATGCAAAGTTGTTGGCAAGGGACCCAAGCATTTAGAAACCAGATACAAATGGCACAAAAGTAAGTGGACAAAACATCCCTTTAAAAGACATTGTTGGTTTAATACCTTGTAAGCTGGCAAAACTGAAGGGTGGAGGGAGAGGCAAGGAATAAAATGGAAATGCTGTTTAATTCTCTATACAGAGCTCTATCTTTACCTGCATATTTGTCAAGCAATCTGATTATAAGGTTTGTGGGATTTCAAACTTGGAAAGTGCCTGCCTTTAACTTGTGTAGTGCTTTAAAAAAAAAAACAACCTGTTGTAAGAATTCACACCCAGAAATGTTGCATTTGCAATGTATTGCCATCCCTGTGTTGTGCAGTCTTACCATACTGAGAAATGGCTTGTCTTTTGAGATAAGTGGTTAACGTGCTGTAGATTATTCCCTTCAGTTTAGCTGAGTTGTACTCGAGTTTGTAATGCTATGAAGGTGGCTAGTGTCCTCCATCCAATACAGACTATCACAGGCCATATGCTCTTACTACCTTAGTATCTGTCACAGTGACAGAAAGGAAATGGAATATGTGTGCAATAGAATTGGAGTTTTTTGTTTTGTTTTTACCTTTAGACCCAGGAATTTGCGTATCTAGGGAAAATAGCGCCTAGGGCAAGCACTGAAATTGCACCCCTATCCAAACAGGGATGATGGGACTTGTAGTCAACAATATCTGGAAATCCCTGTTAAAAGGAACACTATACCATCTAGACACAGTTGTTGATCAAAACCTGAAAACATGAGCCATCTCTGTTAAAGACTTACAGTCAGGAGTTATGTGAGGATTCCAAGTGTCATTTTCTCTGTCTCATCTCATGCTTTAAAAAAAAAAACATGACTTTGTCCTAGAGGATCACCTGCCCAAATAGCCACTAGCAAAATAGGGGAAGAAGAAGGTGGTGAGTGGGGGGGTGGGATCTATAAACCAGTGAATGATTCCTGCCAGCCTTTGTCTTGTGATGACTGTTGGCTCATGATGTGCATTCACCACACTAGTGCTTACTTTGACACCAGGAGGGAGGAGGATACATCAGTTTGCCACACTAGACAGAGGAATTTGCAACAGGAGCAGACAGCCAAGTTCTGCCAGGGCCAAACCCAGCCCCTGCCAGACTAAGAAATCGTTGTAATTTGCCCCTTCCTGTCACAAGCAGTGTGCTGTTCTTTTATTATTGACTCTAAATCTCAGATATCCCAGTCATGGATGGAAAATTCAGGGTCAATTTACAAGAGACACCTTTTCTACATGGAAGTTTCTTCTGTGCAGGTGTTGTGCAGAAATCTATGTGGAGTGATCAATACATATGTATCTATTCCACCAGGGGCATAGCAAGGTTGGAATGGGCCAAGATGATATTTAAAAATGGGCCCCCAGACCCTCAAAGTCCAGGGCCCCCAAGGATTTAAGTCTGATATTTCAAAATAAGTATGCTGCCTGGAAATACATTTCACTGAATACACACATGCACACTTCACAGTATATAGTGATATACATTGAGTACTATATATCTGTGCTACTTTTAATGCCTAGAACACACTAGAAACACTAATTATTAAAATGGCCCCCTTGCTGAGGATTAGCAAAGGAGACTTTCCACCATGGAGTGTGAGCCTATGTATGTTTTCTCAGAATTCTGAACAAATTCAGTAAAGTTTGATTCCAGGAGGTTTCACACAAGGCTTTTAAAGCCCTTTAACACACACCTCCTCTGGAATGGAGGTGCTGCATTCACATGTTGGCTAGATTTACCCTGAAGTCCCTTTGAGTTATTGGGGAGCAGTTCACAGACAAGAAAAATAAAATAAAATAAAAGCACAACACATGCTTCACAGTTGTCACTCAGACCTTCTGGGTTGCAAAACAACTTGAACATAAGTGCATTTATAAATGAATGAATGAAGGAAGGAATAAATAAATAAATATAATATTGTTCCAGAAGTTTTTGTAATTTTCTGCCATGAAACAAGCCACTTATAGGCTTTTTAGGCAGTTTTTGTTTTTAAAGATAGCAAATTTTCCATTCTGTTTTAAATTAAATATTCAGAGGCTTCTCATGCTCCCCCACATACCCCATATCAAAGCCCTATGGCAAGCAGATCCCTATATATGGGTGGGGGTAACCACAAAAATAAATTCCCATTCTACCTGGCAAAAGCTGTGCTAGATGGTCTGGGCAGAGGATCTTCTGCAGCAGAGAACTCTGCCTGCCTGCCTCCTGGCTTGCTTGGGGCCTGCCGAGTTCAAGCTTCAGGGAGGCCTGCACAGAGGCCTCTCTGTAAGCCCCGCCCACCCACCAATCAGCTGAGAGGCAGGGAGAGAAGAGCTCTGCAGTTTGCAGGCCGATCCTAGGCCAGAGGGCAAGACAAGCAGGACGGCAAGTGGCTAAGGGACCCTGGGGCTGGGCAGGTGGGCAGTGGGGGGGGGGCAGGCACTGGCATGGCACCCCCCTCAATGGTGCCTAGGGCACATGCCCTGGCTGCTCCCTCCAATTACGCCCATGGGAACTTGAGAGGATGGGGCAGGGGCAACCTTTTACCAAACCTTTGCAATGTGGAGGAGACAGAAAATTGGTGACAGCAGTGCAGGGTAGATTATTGTTATAAATTCTTTCTCTCTCACTCACACACACATACCATTTTTCTGATTTGAATATCATACTGTTATGCTCTTCTGTGGTTAGTTGCAACTTCCACCTTCTTCCTGATCAGGCTGCTGGATCCAAGCCTATTGTAAGCTCCTGGATAATTTCAGATTGTTTGGAGCTCCTAGGATTTCCCATTGCAACCATCTCCCTTTAAGGCAAAAGCTGTTTGGGCAGAAAAAAAACTATCTCTGATTTTCTTGGAGGCAGCAACCTGTAGTGAGGTGTGCTGAGGTGGCAGAACATTTGCTAAAGAGAGCCTTCACTGCTTAGCTCTATGGAGGCATGCCCAGCACATGGATGTGCTGTGTTTCCTTGAGAAGGCAACCGGCACATATGTGCCACATGTGTGGTTGTATGTGTGTGTTGCTTACAACCTGTTTCTCCTGAAAGTGTCTGAACTTGTATTTTTGAGCTGATATTATGGTAAAGTTATCTGAAACAGTTATCTGTTTGGACAGAGGCGCAATTTCAGTGCTTGCCGTAGGCGCTATTTTCCCTAGATACACCTCTGCGTATTCTACCAAAGAAAAACTACAGGGCTCTGTGGGTGCCAGGAGTCAAAATGGACTTGATGGCACACTTTACCTTACCTAACTTGCTGTAGTAGTTCATACATTTTTAGGTTGATGGTATGAGAACTGTTAAAATGAGGAAATGAATTAATTCACTTTCTCTCCCAATACAACCTGTAAGAAACAAACTGGATGGGATGGCGGCAGCCTCACACATTTAAACATGAAACTGCTGCAGTCACCTAGGGTAAGTGGATCTGGCAGGGTCCTCCCTGCAGCTTATCTCCCAAAGTGCTTCTCTCCTCAGCTGTGCCTGCACCTGTGTGTCTTCTCCCCCCACCCTACCTGTTAAAAGGTAGGTGGAGGAGCAAGTAATTTTGCACACAAAAGGAGCTGGAAAGGGATAGGGCCCATTGCCTGCCTTAATGCAGCTCCCACAGCTGCTTTTCCTAAGGTGGGGAAAAAAGACTTAAGTCATCTTCTGTGAAACATCATACTTGATCTCTTAGTAAGTTTAGCTGCCTTATTTAGCTGAATACTGGTTGTTAACTCAAGGTTGCTATCACAAAAGGTCTAACACAAAGTAACCCAAACATTTAGCAACAATCAGAGAGAGAAAGTACATACCTGTGTATGTGTTACATAAAGAAATGGGAGATGAAAACAGACATTGGAGCAAAGTGACTAGAAAAGCAACCATTTGTCAGAAACAAATACATACACACTCCTTGAATGTTACTGACCTATTTTAGGATTTTTGGCAAAGTTGAATACAGATTGCTTCACGGTACATTATTATGTGAATAGGTCGTGGGAGAAGGGGCCATCTGATCTAATGTTTTATAATGTGTTGAACGAGAGTCAACTCCTGCACACCATAGCATTCCCAAAGAATATTTAGGCTGCAATCCTATACACATTTGCTTGGGAGGAAGCCCTATCAAACTCCAGGGACTTACCTTTGAAAATGCATGCATAGCATTGCCTTGTAAGAGACCACCAAGATACACTTAGATAATTTTGGGGCCTGGACCTAAAGACCTTTGGAGGCCCCTGTCCCACTGCAGGTTAAGCATCATCCCCCTACAAACACAGTATTTTTAACCCATGGAATATATTTATGCAAATATGTATTAGCAGAAACATTTCAACATATTTCCATCCCATGTATTTCTTTCCCCACTTCAAGCACCCAGCACAGGTCATAATCACACTCGGCCGCCTGGCGCTGTACAGGGCAGCAGCAACCACATCACACTCTAAAGAGGATTTGGGGAGTGTAGTGGCCCTGGACTCTGGTCCCAAAGTCCAGGGGTTAGAGCACCACTGGAGACCACAGCCCAATCCTTTGCAGTTTGGTGTCAGAAAGTCCATTTTTCAATGGAGCGGGGTGCTAACCACATAAGACAGGCTTCCCCAACCTGCAGCCCTCCAGATGTTGCTGAACTACAACTCCCAGCATCTCTGGCCACAATTTATTGGCTGGGTATGCTGGGAGTTGTAGTTCAGCAACATCTGGAGGGCCACAGGTTGGGGAAGCCTGACATAAGATAAAGCTGGAAGGCTGCAACTCTATGTGCCCTTTCTTGAGAGTAAGCTCTGCTGAGCCAGAGGGTCTTACATCAGGCTGGATGCTTCAACTGGTAAAAGATGCTGGTGGCAGTTCTTTCATTCTTTGTTAATGTATATAATTTCAATTGACTGATGTGGCATTTACCGAAACAGGTTTCCATCTCTTTTGGAGATATACTGCATATGCTGACTATAACTAAAGATAATCATTTTCCTTCAAAATAAACAGCAGCCCCTCTTCCTTTTCCATATTAAAGTCAATTTTGTTTTCCAAAGCATATCTAAACCACTTTGCTGCAAGTTGCAGACTGCTTCAACTTGATATACCCGTTTCTCAACCTAGAGGCTAGATTGATTGATTGTAAACAGGTGAAGATATAACAGCCTAAATCAGTCCTGCACTATAAACCAACTTGGTGAGTTTATACTACATTCTACACTTTCATTTAAGAAAGGTCCCATCTGTAACTAAGAAAACAAAGGTGTACAGAACAGGCTCCTTATGGAGGTTTTATCCTGCATGGCCTAATTTCCCAAACTGCAAAAAAAAAAAATTATTTATTTGATTTCTATACCACCCTTCCAGAAAAGGCTCAGGGCAGTTTACATTAAAAAACAAAACAATTAAAATAAATTCACAGTTAAAAACAGACTATAAAACACCATAAAACAATCTACAGTTAAAACTTTAACACAGTTTAAAACCCCAGAAAACCAGGTTACAAGACGTTAAAAACAATTGCAACATTTTAAAACCCAGGCCAAACAGATAGGCCTTGAGGGCTCTCTTGAAGGCCAATAATGAATTCAAATTACAGATTTCTGCAGGGAGTGCATTCCACAGTCCAGGAGCAGCTACAGAGAAGGCCTGCCTCTGAGTCACCACCAGACGTACCGGTGGTAACTGAAGATGGACCTCCTCAAATGACCTTAATGTGCGATGGGCATTATGCAGAAGAAGGCACAATCTAAGGTAAACTGGACATAAGCCATTCAGGGCTTTAAAGATAATAACCAGCACTTTGTATTTTGCCTGAGACATATCAGCAGCCAGTGCAACTGTTTCAAAACAGGCCTCTCCGGTTTGCCCCAGAGACCAATCTGGCTGCCGCATTTTGAACGAACTGAAGTTTCCAAACTACATACAAAAGTAGCCCCATGTAGAGCACATTGCAATAGTCAAGCCTGGAGGTTACTAGCTGATGCACCACTGTTTTGTGGTTGTCCTCTTCAAGGGATGGACGCAGCTGTTGAATCAGCCGAAGCTGATAGAAAGCACTTCTGGCCATAGCCTCCACCTTAGATACCAGGGTGAGGCCTCGGACCAGGAGTATCCCGAAGCTGTTAACCTGGTCCTTCCGGGGGAGTGTAACCTCTTCCAGCACAGGGAGATCTAACTCATCCCTCAGATTCTGAGCCCCTACAATGAGCACCTCCATCTTGCTTGGATTCAGTTTCAATTTGTTATCCTTCATCCAGCCCATTACTGCCTGTAGGCAGGCATTTATGGGATGAACACCATTTCCTGATGATGAAGATGAAAAGGAGAAGTAGATTTGGGTGTCATCAGCATACTGATAATACCCAGCACCAAACCTGATGACCTCACCCAGCAGTTTCAGATAGATATTAAAAAGCATTGGTGACAGAATGGAGCTCTGAGGGGCTCTATATAACAGCACCCATGTTGAGGAGCAACTGTTACCAAGCTCCACCATCTGGAATCTACCCAAGAGATAGGAGCGGAATGACTGCAAAGCAGTGCCCCCTATCCCCAACTCCCCCAGGTGATCCAGAAGGATACCATGGTCGATGGTATCGAATGCCGCTGAGAGATCCAGAAGAACCAGCAGAGTCATACTCCCTCTGTCAGATTCCCGGTAAAGGTCATCTATCAGGCCGACCAAGGCTGTCTCAACCCCATAGCCAGCTCTAAAGCCAGTTTGAAATGGGCCTAGATAATCAGTTTCCTCCCAAACTGCCTGGAGCTGGTCAGCCACCACCCTTTCAATCACCTTGCCCAAACAAGGGAGATTGGAGATTGGCCTGTAACTATCCATCGCTAAGGGAAGGCTTCTTAAGGGATGGCTTCTTAAGGAGCGGTCTAACCATTGCCTCCTTCAGACAAGGATGCACCCTACCCTCCCTCAGTGATGCATTTATGATATTAACTAGGCCATCTCTAACCATCTTCCTGCTAGATCAAAGCAGCCAAGTCAGGCAAGGATCCAGAGAACAAGTGGTAGGCCACCCCACCCCAAGCAGCTTGTCCACATCCTCAGGAGTCTCAGATTGAAACTGATCCAATCGAATACTGCAACAAGGATTGCTGAACACCTCCTCCATAGACAATAATTAAAACTAATTGTTGCATTCTATCCTTGCTACAGGAAGGGATGTAAAAAAAAAATCTCTCTAGCTAGTGACAACCATAAATTTCACCACTTGCATCAGCGATATAGGAAGATGATGAAAGGCATCATCTCATGCTGCATGGGAGATGGCAATGGTAAACCCCTCCTGTATTCTACCAAAGACAACCACAGGGCTCTGTGGACGCCAGGAGTCGAAACTGACTTGACGGCACACTTTATCTTACCTTTAATAGCTGCCACCACTGCTCTTTGTTTATATAACTCAAAAAGCAAGAGCTGAGATGTGTAGACCAGTGCTGAATTTCAACCATTATGCAATCTTGACTGTAGGTTTCTTTTGGTTCTTCCTAGCAGCTTAAAGCTTGTGGGATAAATGTTGTTTTAAAGCTTGTGGGATAAATGTTGTTTTAATAAAACTTTGATTAGATTTCCATTATAAACATACAAACACACACACAAAATGGTCCCCACTTACCTACATTATTTGTGACTAGGTCAATTCAATGAATCTATCTATTACAGAACTTTAAAAAACCTTCACAGCTTTCATCCCCTAATCAGTGAGCAATATTGTAGAAGAAAGGGATAATGTTGCAAAATGAGTCTTTTTGCATCTCCTGAGTTCTTTATGAATTTCTGTGGCAGGCATCCTCTAGTTATGCTGGATTCAAATTATCAAGTAAAATTCTCTTAATGTATTGTACTTCCTCAAGGACATGAGCACATGTTGTGAACAAATTGGTGGGATTGAGACCAGCTCTGTGGGCCCAAAAAGCTAAATGCAGGCCTGTGTCTGAAATTGCTGGTTTGCAGGAAACTCGTGTGTGAACTTTGGTTCTGCTGGCTAAAGTAACTGAATGGAATTGTCCATTCTGTAGGCAAGGCCTACAAGAGGAGAAAACTCACCCCTCCTCTTCTCAGTGAAGCTCTTTATACATTGTGCTATGCTAATGTCAATCATGAGAGCTAGCTTGAAACTTGCTAAGAGAATCATATTCAGAATGTCTTAGGAAACTGCACATATAGATATCAGTACCTACATATTTTAGGGGCACATATTATTCACATAATTAGCTGCTAACCTCTTTGCATGCTCTCTCTTAATAACATTTTTTGAGACTGGAAGGCACTAAACCAAGTTTTGAGAGTGACCACAGGCCGGTCAAGCTGGGCATAAACAGGAATGTTTCCATCTGGATTAAACAAACAATGTCAAGCCTGGAATCGACCATGAAAGGCTCTTGACCAGCTATGGTAGAATAGAGTCAAGGATGGGAGACCAGGATGTTTACAATAGGATGGAGACATGGAGGAACTGATGACTGTCTTTGATTTGAAATATGACAAAAGGCTTGAGGAGAGGTTATAAAAGGGACATACATACCCCTCCCAGAAAAAGGAGAACAAGCAAGAGGGGAAAACATACTCAGACTCCAGGAAGAGTAGTACTTGAGCCCTATCCAGGGAGACACGTGCTCCTGCCCCTTGGGATAGTATATGAGCCTTAAAGGCAAACCTGTGCCTCTTGGATTGCATAGCATTCGTCTCCCCCACATAGACTGCCACTCCTGCATTTTTACCTACATTGCCTGGGCAGTCACAGTCTCCCTGCAGATCCTCAAGGCCTCCTGAGGACTACAGACAGTGCTGACCAGCAAATATTTATCTACAAGAAATGCCTTCAGACCAGCCCTTCAGAACTAACTTACCTTTCCCACTTTGTTCTCCCTTTCCCCCCACTGTGAAATCTCTTCTTTCCCTGCTTGCAAGAAAGATCTAGCCGCATACTTATCCCAGCCTGTTCTCTTCATTGCTTCCTTCCTTCTCTCCCTGCCCCATCCCTCTGCTTCTCTCTCCTCTGCTTTTGGCTCATTATCAATACGTCAGTAATGAGCTCTCAGTCTCCCCCTCTCCTCTCAGCTTCTCGGCTCACAGAATATGCCTCGCTCTTTCTGTCTTTGCTTACACTGTGAATGAAATGTTTGAATTTTTGTAGTGAGAACAGAGAGATATAAAATGAACAGCTGCCTAGGAGACAGGGTTTGCCAGCAGCTTAAGTCAAATATGAACTTGGTTTAAAACTCCTTGCATTGTTAGGGAACTGAAAGTGAATTCCGATTGCTAAGCTTTAATTACAAACCACTCTGTTTTCTGAAGCATTGCCCTACACTAGGAAACATTTGATTGAATTAGCTTACATTTTTGCTCATATGTAATTTTTGCCTCAATAAAGCTTTTAACACTGCAATTGTGTGGTGTGTCTTCTCCCCCCTTCTCTCCTGACTGTTGCATGAACTCAGAAACAGAACCAGGAAGAACCTCTGTTGGCTAGTTGGGAGGGGCTGCTGTTCTGTCTTTCTCCTGAAGGTAGGGTGCCAAAGCCTGCTCACAACACACACATGAACACACCCACCCACCCTTAAAGCTCTTCAACTGTTGTTGGATTGCAATTCCCATAATTCCCAGCTGCAGTTACTTAGCTTGGCCACCCCTGCTATACGGTGCTTAGGCACTTCCAGTACCCCAGCTGCAGCTTCCAGGGAGGAAGTATGGTCATGCCAGCTTCCTAGATCACATAAAACTGTGAATCAGCAGTCAGCCCATCCCTTAAGGCAGGGGTCCCTAATCTATGGCCCTCTAGCTGTTGCTGAACTACAACTCCCATAAGTTGTGGCTCAGGATGATGGGAGTTGTAGTTTAGCAACAGCTGAAGGACCACAGGTTGGGAACCCCTGCCTTAAGGTGCTCTTTTGTTTGGTAAGTAGAATACAAGAATTGCCTGCAGCCCAAATTTCTATTTTAAACTAAAACATGATTTTCTATAGTGGTATTGCTCTGGGTCTTGGTTTCTCTGGGTGAAAAGCCTATATACTGCCCAATGAAAAAGAATGGAAAATCAGATCAGTCTTATACTAGACTTGCAAGGATATGCTGGGATTGTACCTCCTATACTGACCCAGGAAACCCTAACGTTCCTAGAGGAAAGCTATAAAAAGGTGTCAACTTTTGACATGCAAGTCCTGAGGAATCTGCTGGTATTCACATTCAGCTCAGACTATTACCCAAGTCTGCTTAATGCAATATTTCCATTCTATCCTGACCATCCTGACTTGCATCAGAGAACTGCAAGTGAATTATGTTCATGTTCTTCTTGCGGGTAAACTAACCCACAAGCCAACAGCAGCTTATTGACTGCAGGACAATCCTAAAGTGACAAGACAAAAAACAATGGCCAGCTTATTGCTTCTTACAAACTACCCAACAAATTAATACATTATATAGATCACACACAACAGTCTCCATAAAATGTGCACGTTTACACACACACACACACACACACACACACACTTACACACTGCTGATTCACTGCAGCTGGAAGAGCCAGTGGTTTCTTCTAATAGTAGTCTCTTCATAGGCACAGAACTTGACTGGCAATCTTTTGCCTAGATGGCAGCTCCTTTACAACTGATGTCATGAGGCTTCTCTTCAAGACCAGTTTCTATATAGATGCAGATGGTATCTTGCTCTGCCACAGGTTCAAACAAGTGACATCTTCTCTACTTCAATAGCGTCTACCCTTGAGGCTTTCAGGCAGGATCTCTCTCTAACTCTCAAGTGTTCTTCTAGAGTTGTCTCCCTCTCTCCTCCTTGCCATTCTCTCCTCTTCCAGCCACTCTGGCCACATGCCACGTTCCACCCTTCCGAACGGGTCATTCCCTATACAAGGTTCACGATACCTGTTGAACTGTGAATTGTCTGGATATTCTTGGCTTGGAATATCATTCCAACCGTTCACTTCCCAACCTGTAACATGGAACTCTTTATTGCTACTGCTAAGTTACTTCACAGGTTTGTTGTGAGGAAAAAGGCAAGTAACCATGTGGCTAACACTTGCATGAAGGACGCAGATACTAAGCTAAAATAATCTCAAATATGAAGTTTTGAACCAGTCATTTATAGTCTATCTTATGCTAAGCAATTATAATTAGCAATTATGTGATATTTGAAATATGAGTGTTTGCTTATGAGTGTATTTGCTTTAGCACATATTGCTGAATGTCTTTTTATCCATCTGTGACAGCTAAATGGAAATATATATTTATTTTTCAAGAGATGAGCCATTCTTAAAATTCAGGGAGAAAATAAGCAATTCTCAGAATCCAGGATGTATATTACATGCCAGTCCCCACCCATCGCCATTTGAGCCAATGCAGCCCCCTGAGACTCTGATTATGTAGAACAAGTTCTACATAACAGCACCCAACCCAAACTGAAGTCCTGCTCTCTCTGTGCCTGTGTAAGCTGTCGTTTGGGGGCTGGGGACATTCCTCTCTGCCTTCTGCTTTCATTGCTCCTGGATAAAAAAATCGCAGGATCAAGACACATTGTACACATTTGTCTCCCACCCCAATGCACACTCAATAAGTAGGATTAGGAGAAAAAAGCAAGAATATTTGGCAAAAGGAAACTTTAGGAGTACATTATTCTGTAAGTTCATGGCTGTACCAATTTTCAGGCACCTTCTTAAAAAATGATTTTTTTATAGCTCAAAATTTATCCAGATAACTGATGGTACCACTAAGTCAGAGAGGGGTTTTCATCCGGGGCACTTCGAAAGCTCACAGGGTATACACACACGGTATTCTCCCACCTTTTTGGCTCACTAGCATGCTACACCATTGGCTCCTTCTCCAGGAGAGGAGGGGGAGGAGTGTCAGGCATCATTCCTCCTCTCTACGTGATTGGTTGCTTGTGTGCTCAGGCTCGGCCCAGCCTCCCTCAGCCTGACTAACAGGTTTGGAAGCTTGGCTGCAAGGGGAACGCGGACTGATGCTCAGTATTAACATTGCCCTTGCTGCCACGCCTGTCAGTCAGGCTGAGGAAGGGGTGGGCTGAGCCTGAGCACACAACCAACCAGTTATGTAGAGAGGAGGAGGGAGAGGTGGGGTTGGGTTAGGAATGTGTTAGGAGTCCTGGCAATAAGACTCCAGAGGACAGGAGGAGGAAGGAATCTACAGCATAGAATTTTGGCCCTCCTGCAGATGTTTGACTACACAACTCCCATAATTCTATTGACCACTGTGGCTGAGATGATAAGAGTTGTAGTCTAACATCTGGTGGCAGAGGCACTCTTACCCCTGAACTTCGGGGCTGAAGTCCAGGGCCTCCACACACACCCTAGGGGCCCTCAAATCCTCTTTAGTCTGTCCTGTGGTGTGGTTTGTGCCTTCAAGAACCTACATGTTAAAAAATGATGCTTAACTTGCAGCGAGGGAGCCTCCAAAGGCCTTTAGTTCCAGGCTCCAAAATCACCTAGGTGCAGCTCTGACTGGTGGGCCAAAATTATGCAACCCTAGTGAAGAGTTAGGAGTTTGGGTAACTCTTCCTACCCCACAACTGATTCACTTAGCTTGTATTTTATTTCCCACCAACTTTGACAAGATTTAGTTCTGGTGTCACAATTCTTGGCTCCTTATGTGGGGGTTCCTGAGCTGAGGTTTTGAGACAGAAAGCTTACACTTGCTACAAAGGGATCTTTTAAAAATCCTGGTCTAAAATATCAGAGTACACCTCCCTGGTCTCCTAACACTCCCCATGCTGCTACCACTCACTTCATACGTAACACGTTCTGTGCCAGAGGCATGCTGCCCAAGTCCTATTCACCCTCTCAGACACTTTCCTTACTGACTCCTTTACCCTGCCGGATTCATTTCCAATCTGAAGTAATTGGTCTGCAAGCCCTAGTTCTCCATTTCAGCAATCCTGGTTCTACAGACACCGTGTTACGCCATGCCCGTGCCTAAGTGTTTTCCATTTTAGTAGAACTGATGAACACTACCCTTGCTGTCAAGGCATTCGGAATCAATTTCAGGAATGAAACAAAAATAATCTCAGCTCAGTTTCTATGCATTTGCTGGATTCCGTTGTCTTTTCTTGGTTATGAGAAACATTTTTGCTTAAGTGAGGAAATATGTGAACAGCTTCAGCAATCCTCTGATGGTCTTAAATACCAACATGCATATTCTTTGTCAACATTTTGGTAAAAGTGTGTGTGTGGGGGGGGGTATGCATCATTTATTATTTAACATATTTAATACTGCCCAAAACTAATGTGCCTGGATGGTTTACAATAAAAACACTACAAATTAAAACAGAATTAAAACATTAAAACAACAATTTAAAGCACTGTTAAAAACTATTTAAAACTCTAATTAAAAGCCTGGGTGAACAAATGTGTCTTAACAGCCTCTTCAAAAGTTGTCCGAGATGGGGAGGCTCTTATTTCCACAGGGAGTGCATTCCAAAGCCTCAGGGCAGCAACAGAGAAGGCCCATTTAAATCATCACATGTAATGCTGCACTAAGGGTGAGCATGGCAGCCACCTAATGGCGCAGTGGGGAAATGACTTGATTAGCAAGCCAGAGGTTGCCAGTTTGAATCCCCGTTGGTATGTTTCTCAGACTATGGGAAACATCTATATAGGGCAGCAGCGATATAGGAAGGTGCTGAAAGGCATCATCTAATACTGTGTGGGAGGAGGCAATGGTAAGCCCCTCTTGTATTCTACCAAAGAAAAAACACAGGGCTCTGTGGTCGCCAGGAGTCAACACCAACTCTAGGGCACACGTTACCTTTTAAAGGGTGAGCACAGGAGATACTCATTGTATACTCCCAGCAATCCTGTGGAGTATGTAACAGTGGAGTATGTAACACTGAGGCAGAGTTTAACCCAAGGCCACCCAGTAATATCCATGGCTAAGCAAGAATTTAAACCCAGGGCCTCCTTGGTCCAGTTCTAACACTCTATTCATTGTATCACAATGAATGGAATACACTTTCATATATTCAAATTTATTGCTACCATATTTCTCTAAACATCTTTTCAAATGAAATAGTGAACAGATTCTTCATTTTCATACTAAACAAGAACAAGCTTTCATCTCTTTCATCTTCCTTTACAAAAGGAAAACGTAAATTTAAACAATATTTGAAACTTTCTCCCTGCAAATCTGTCACTCATTCCTTGAAGGTGTTTTATTACTTTGAATTTACAAACAAACTCTCGACAACCCACATTATGTCCTTTTCTCAGACATCTGGTGTTGCTTTACAGAGGAAAAGACATATTCACACAAGCATGCACCAACGTTGTCCTCATTCAAAACTCTAAAAATAATTCTACTTTGTCTCAGAACATTTCAGGAATTATGGGAGTTCTTTGAAATACTACAACTTTTTCAGCAAAAAAATAAAAAAAATAAAAATCCAAATACATTTATTCTTTGCTTTTTTCCCCTTCCAGAAATGAATTTCATGTAAACAAGCAAAGTCCCCTAATGACAAAACACAAACTCAGTATTCCCCAAGTTCTCACAAGAAAGAACAATATTTTATAAAGCTAGAAAATATGCAAAAAGAGGACAGCCAAAACAATGGGACTAGGACATTCTCCCTGCAAGGAAAGGCTGCAACATTTGGCCTTTAGTTTAGAAAAAAAGCCAACTGGTGGTGGCATGATAAGAGGTTACAAAATTATGATGATGTGGAGAAAGTGGACAGAGAGCAGCTTTTCTCCCTTTCCCATAACTTGAGAGCCAATTTCAATCATTGACACTGATTGGCTGGAGATTCAGGACAAACAAAAGGAAGTACTTTTTTTTACAAAGGGCATGAATAATTTGAGGAATTCACTTCTTCAACATGTGGTGATGGTTTTAAATGCTCTAGGTCCTGTTTGGATCCCAAGAGAAGTAGAGCCTTCTCACCAGCACTAGTCAAAGTTGGGGATGCAGCGACTGCTGCCTCAAGAAAGGAATAAAACAATCCCGGCACAAGATGTAGCAAGGGAAGAGGTGACTGAAGTTCTAAGGGGCAGAAGAGAACCCTGCAGTGCAGTGGCAGCTGGTGGTTCCTGGGACGTGGGGGGGTCAGCAAGTGATGGTGGAGCCACAAGTACATAGGAAGCTGCCATATACTGAGTCAGACTGTGGATCTATCTAGCTCAGTATTATCTTCCCAGACTGGCAGTGGCTTCTCCAAGGTTACAGGCAGGAATCTCTCTCTTGGAGATGCCAGGGAGGGAACTTGGAGATGCCCTATCTTGGAGATGCCAGGGAGGGAACTTGAAACCTAGATGCTCTTCCCAGAGCAGCTCCAACCCCTAAGGGAGAGAGGTGGAGCTAATTGTGGGCAGCTGTGGAGGTGAAGCCAGGACTAGGCAGGTGCCTTAGCAATAACTGGCAAAGTGCAGATTTGTAACTAATGAGTTGTATCAAAACATACACATACACCTCAATTGCCATCAGCAGAGATACTGAGAAATATGGAAAGCATCCGTTGCTTTATAGTGCTTAACAGGACTACAAAATGCTTCTTCTGTGGAGAGTAAATGCATTCTGAAGTCACCAGGAGAGCTCTGTCTGCCTGATTATTTCAAAAATAATAAAAAACAAGAAGAAAGAACTCTGAGCCAGAGTGGTACAATGGTTAGTGTGCTTGACTAGACTGAGGGAATCCAGATTCAAATCCTCATTCAGCCATGAAACTCACTAGGTGACTCTGCGATAGTCACTTATCTCTCATCATAACCTTCCTCATAGTAACCATGCATACCACTCTGGGCTTCTTGGAGGAAGCACAAGCTATACATGTAAAAGCAAATAACTCTGTATAAGCCACAGGTAAAGCAGAGACCAGCTACAAAAGTGGAGAACAAATGTATTCTGAAGTTACAAGGGAAGCTCTGTCTGCCTCTTTCAAAAATGCATACATAAATAATAAAAAAATTACAGGTGTTTCAATGATGCTTGCTGCAGCTATGATCCTTCTCCTGTAATTTAGAGGACACCATGGGAAGCAAGGATGTATGGGGACACCCTCCCCCTACTGCATGCCTGCTGAACAGCTGGGTGCCACTCTCTGCCCACCTTGGGTGCCCACCACTTAGTCTGGGTGTCCCTCCTAGCAAGCAACAAATGTTTTTAATAGCCATCACTTCCTTGATCCTTGCCCAATGAACCATAACCCCCAGTGGACATATTAATGTTACAGATACTCACCATGATCCAGAGAAAAACCTGGTTAGCTCTCTGCATAGCAAATGGATTTTTAAAATTATTTTCCTTCCAACAGAATCTATTCCTTCTCTACATACAACCACACCCACATGGAAAGCCACTTCTGCAATTATTTGAAAAGCCATTTAGACTCAGAAATCCATGCAAATGCCCTAAAAATTTCTGGTTCTTATGCCAGTTACTTATCTAATTAGTTCAGTCTTACATTATGCTGTTCCTCCCAATGTTTTATGGCATTTCATTTTGGAAATAGGCCATAATGCTTTGCAAACAGATCAGAGAGAAATCAGAGGTTGTATTCTTTTGCTCCAAACAAACTCAAATAAGCCAGCAAAAGATCAGACTTACCAGCAGTCAGCCAACCTGCTCTCTAACCAAAATTATTATTATTACTTATTTGATTTCTATACTGGCCTTCCAAAAATGGCTCAGGGCAGTTTAGACAGAGAAATAATAATCAAACAAGATGGATCCCTGTCCCCAAAGGGCTCACAATCTAAAAGAAACATAAGATATACACCAGCAACAGTCACTGGAGGTACTGTGCTGAGGGTGGATAGGGCCAGTTACTCTCCCCCTGCTAAATAAAGAGAATCACCACGTGAAAAGGTGCCTCTTTGCCAAGTTAGCAGGGGTTAACTTTCAATATTGGCAAAATGGTGATTGGATTCTTCTGAGCAGTGTTTTATAGCTGCTTCTCTCATACACACAAGGAAATCTTAAGTAGATTTAATTAAAGGTTTATTCAGTAACCCCTCCATTTTCTCCTTCCCTCATTACTCCTCCTCACACTCTCTACAGGATCCCCCTTGGGACAAATGTCCAAACAAACAAACTTCAAAAGATTACTGAACAGAATACAAGTAGCTAAAAGAAAAAGTCTTCCCCACCCTCTGGGTGGCATACCCTGATCGGCTGCATGAGAAGTCAATCACGCCTTCTGATTGGTGCTCAAGGTGTTTTAAGCTCTGCCCACTTGAAAATAAAGGCAAGGCTTGTAAATGGCCCCAGCCTCATTAATATTCAAATTTGAACAAATCTGTGTGCTCCTATTGGTGTTAACAGAACTCAGGTACCATCACCCACCCTACATACATACTGGGGTTAGGCTGCAGGCAGGGAAGAGGCACAGGGGCAGGCAAAGAAATGGCCACAGAAAGCAGAAAGAAGTGGTAAAATGGCTAACAGATATTTTCAGATGGGTACCGTCCACTCTGCCCTCAGGTAAAAGCCACCACTGCTGCAGAGGTAGCTGTGGTTGGACATTGCAATATCTACTTCCTCTGCAATTTCAAGGGATTTATTGGCCTAGATGGCCTTGCTGCTGTCTTCCCACACCTACATGTGAAGAATTCAATACATTCCCCAAAGACGCTGATGGTTTGTCCTGGGTTGGAGGACTCAGTGTCAGAAGGACACCTAAGATCCAAAGGTTTGAAATATACAGTGCTATGTTAAAATCCTAGCCCTGTGCATAAGTGGATTGTATTCATAACACTGCCACACAATCCTGGTAAATCTCAGTGTATCAAGAAACCGAATCTGTCAGCTGCTACAAATCTAGAATGATCCCTTTGTCCTCTGCATGCTAGTACTTCAATTCTTGCAAAAGGGGAAAGGAAAAAAAAAATTTGTTGTCAGGATTATGCCAGTTAAAAATTGACAATCCTATAATTTGCCTAATGTAGTCTGGTTGCAAAAAGATCCTATCAATACAACATATGCAATATGGTTTGTTCTATAATTATATTTCAGAAGCAGCAATGTGCTTCTTAGAACTTCCTCTGTATTTTCTTATGTGCTTGCCACCTGAAATAATAATCTTCCTTTTGTGACACTATAATCATCTTCTCAGCAGCTATCTGGAGGGGTTTCTCAAGAATTTAGGCAGAAGATTGTGAGAAACTAGTTATGTAGCAGCAGAAGTTAAAGTCTTAGGATCCAATTTATATCAAAGTTATTAATAAACAAAACAGATGAAGACAACATACCACAAATACTTAATATAAACAAATTTGTCTCAGAACTCATTGCAGAATATTTTCAAGATGAATCAGAAGCTCTGATGGAAAAATTAAAATGTCTAAAATTAAACCATATTAAATGCCATCTTTTCCAGCAATCGCTTTGCTCCCATCATGTGGATTATTTTAATAGCAAAAAATCTTTTTAAAAATTAGTGTATGTTAGTTGTTAGTTTTTCAGACCAATGCAGCTCTGAAGGAGCTAGTTTAATCCCTAAACAATCAGTAGTACTATTTTTTTAAAAATAGCAAAAATCAAGTTCTCCTTTTAAAAACAAGAAAACAGACTTTATGCACCCACAGCCAACACAGTATGACACTAACCAAGAAGGAGAGAGTTCCTCAGAAATATTTATAGAATTGTTGTCCACAGTAGATGAAAAAAGTATGTTTTTAATAAGATTGATTGAGTCTGGTTGTCAACACTTTACAGCTACTTGAAATTAACTATAAGCAATATTTTTCTCTCATAATAGCGAGTAGTAACGAGTTTAGAATGTGTACACCCTAGAACTAGCTTTTGCACATACTGACATGTATTGCCCTTCTCACTCATGTAATATGCAGTCTGATCCTGTGCACATTTACTCAGAAGTAAGCCCCACAGACTTCAATGGAACTCATCCCCAAGTGACTGTGCATAGCATTGGGTCCCCAGTTTGAAGATAATAAGTAGTAACAGGAAAAGGATAGGCTTTACATCCTTTATCCTTATTATAACTTTAACTAGCCAGGTGCTAGGAAGCATGCATGGTGATTATATGTTTGTTCTAGAAAGCCATGCATGTTGATTACTATCTCAAACCTAATGAAATGTTAAATTTTCCCTTTTGCATTTTAGCAAAGCAAAACTGATCTGATTTTAATGAAGCATTATAAACATGGAAGCCCACAAGGCCATTTTCACTTTGCACCATTGGCCTCTTGAACTGTACAAATAGCTAGTTAAATATTATTCTCTATATGTTGATTTCAGCTGGGGGGGGGACTATTTCAAGTTATTTATTTCCACTTTAATTCTAAAAACATTTAAGCTTGACCCTGAATATGTTTACTCAGAAGTAAATCCAATGAGCTCAATGGGACTTGTTTCCCAGTAAGTATGATGTGGATTATAGCCCTAGTGGAAGCAAGCCCCGTTGATTTCAAGTAAGTATAGCCATAGCCTTACAGATTAAAAACAATTTATTTGCAGACAGATAAAACTAGTTCAGAACACAAATCCCACTGATTCCTTGAAAGGTTTATTATTCATAAAGTATTTTACTTATTTAAGAAGTGTACACTTTGCTTTTTCAATATAACAATTCTCAAGGCAAAGAACAAAAATGAAACTAAGATACAATTTAAAACATTGATACACTATCTGAAGAAGATAAGCAGAAAAAAACCAAATACAGTAACCAATAAAACCAAAACAGGCATGTTTACCATAAAAAGTGTGGCTGTATAAAATCTTTTCAACTTTAAATTGATAAGGTCCCAAATCTGGTGGACCTCAATAGGCAAATGGTTCCATAATTTGGGACCACTACCAAAAAATCCCATTCCATGGTGGCAACTAACCTGTTACGGAACTATCAGAAAGTTATCCGAGCTAGGTCTTAAAGACTGGGAATTTTTAAATGAGAAGATGTTTTCTCAAGTATACCTAAACCATAAAGGTTTTTAAAGGTAAGCACCAGTTCACATTTAGTCCAGAAACAAACTGATAACTAGTTACGCTCACATAAGATCGATATTGTACATTCCCTGAAGCTAATTCCAGAAAAAAAATCTGGTTCCTTTATTTTAAAAGTTATAAACCCAAGCCTTTCAGTTTCCTCAGTCTTAGTAATACAATTTGATTTTACCAATGTCCTTTCCTCTGGAAATCACATCTGCTAAAACCAACATAACCTGGACTTCACCCTCTTACCAGCTTAAGGACAAGAAGATGCAAAGCATGTTATAGATCTTGCATTTCCTACATGCAGATATATTGCAACATCCACAACGAGATTGATGTGTGCTAGTCACCCTTCTTGTGTGCAGTGAAATAGATTTGTATGTCATTGTAAGGAGCCATAATAAGAGTTGTCCTACATGGAAGTGCTTCATATATATGGCATGGCCCTATGCTGGATTTGGAAGCATCTGGGATTGCAACTTAAGACTTTGATTATATGCACACTTACTTGGAAGTGAATGCCAGTGAACTTACTGGGTCTTAATATTGTAAACCTGAACAGTATTATCTTGATAGGGCTTTCTTTACATTCATAGCAGGTTGCCACATTTAACTCATTAAATGAGTTAACCCATTTACTTTTATGCTGCTTCCCTGCTGTTACAGAGTTAGTCTTTTGATCTGACAGTATTTTATTTTCATTGCCTAAGGCCTTTGACACTTGAAGGTCGTTCGCCTGTCTTCCCTTTTTTATTATTCAGGGGCCAAACTTTGATACATGATACATGCTCAGAAGCACCTTAGGGTAGGAGCTCTTATTAGTGATATACCATTACACGAAGTCCTTAACAGAACAGAGCTCTTGTTTCTTAAAGCAGGAGTTCTGAAACTTGGGTCCCTGTATGTTGCTGGTTTACAATTCCCATCATCCCCAGCCACAATGTCGGATTGTGGGAGTGGTGGTCCAACAACATCTAGGAACCCAAGTTTCAGAACCCCTGTCCAAAATGGGTTCAAGGACTAGTATAAATACATGTTGGAAAGGCCTAAAGGCCTTTGGAGTCCCCACCCCCACCCCAAGTTAAGCACCATTTTTAAATATGTAGGTTCTTGAGGGCACGAACCATACCACCCAGGACAGACTAAAGAGGATGGGGAGTGTGGAGTAAGAGCACCTCTGAGTAGGAAGATAATGAATGGCTATTTATGCACATGGACACAGTGCTTCCTTTACACTAGTTTCAATGCAAACTCATTTTGTTCAATAAATGAGCTGGGTGTCACTGACAGTTACCTTAATTGTTTGCTGCCAGTTTGAGCTTGTTTACTTGGAAGTAAGTCCCACTTAGTTTAATATAATTTACTTCCAAGTAAGTGTACATATAGGATTGTAGCCTTAACTACTGGAAATTGTTCCATTTTGTCCAAAACAAACACATTCTCATCATAGTAATCAAACTTATATATTGTTGAGAACACTGACTTCCATAAGCTCAGTTCACTAGTCAAAAACAGTCAACATCCCCACGTGCTTTCACACAGAACTCTGTGCCCAAAGAACTCTGTGGTGCAAACCCTAAGTGGTCGCTACCATCTATTCCTTTTTGTATACAAGGAAAACACTTCCACAGGCAACCCCTAGCATGTTCATCATGTGACAACTACACGCACGTTTCTTTGACACACGGTGTCCCTATACTGAAGCTGCACAAGCAACCGTGGTCCTGCTAGTGTATATACGCGGGTCTTCTGCCAGCTACAGACAGCAGCAGCAGCAGCAGCAATACACGTGTGTGTGCGTGCAATTCGCACTTCATGATCTACATGCTCGTTGTCCATTATTTCGCATCGTGCAGGGGCAGCGAGTATTAAGAGCGCCTAAGTCACAACCTGACCTTTCCATCATGCACAGTCCTTGGTTCCGCGCAGCGCGTTGTCTCCCCACACCCCGACCCCACATCCATCCATCCACCCACCGCAAACGCACAATCGCGTCTCGTCTCTTATTTTCAACCGTCAGTCAGAACAACTGGTTCTGGGTGGCTTGGGCGGCTTCCCGGCGGTAGCCATCACCATTTTCAGCAAGGAAGGAGGCAGGCGGGCGGGCCAGGCTGCTATTCATGGCGACAGCCGTTTATTTTTGCAACCGCACCACTTCCCCCCGCCCCTATTGTGAAGAAAGGGGCGGGAAAGGGGGGGCGGCGGAAGCAGCGGCTGCTGCAAGACAGGCCCCTTTTAAAGTGGAGGCGCGGGAGCCGGGCTGTCACGTGACCCTGTTCCTGGAAAGTTCTTGGAAAGCGGCCTTTGCATTTTTACCAGCGAGCTGCACGCAGGGAAGGGACGGGACCCGGGAGGAGAGACGGCGGGGCGCCCTCGGCTGCAAAGCAAAGCAGTGCAGCACCGACTCAGCTGCCGGTGCATCCTCTCAGTGCAGTTTGTGAGGTGTCCTGTTGTATGTGAAGCAAGGGGCGGGGGCGGGGAGCCTCCTTTCTCTCTACTGTCCCCCCCCCCCCGCCGGTGGCGGACAACAGCAGCCGACCTCAATTTCTGCTGCAGAGCAAATAAATACAATGCAAAGGGGGCTCGTCCCCATGTGCCCCGCCGCCCCATGTCCGCCTTGCCTCTGCTCCCTTTTCGCAGCGCGGGCGCGCGTCGGCGGGGAGCGCCAGCGAGAGAATCGCTCCCGCTAGGATTGTTTGCTGTTGTTTGCTCGGCGTCACGGCGTCACATGAATAGTTCCTGCCCCTGGTAGTAACAACCCTTGCAGAGAAGAATAACCTGAGCTCGCCTTCCTTGCTGGGCGCAAGCAAGCCGTCTCCCGCCTTCTCTTCCTCCGAGGGACCCGGCTGCTTTCCATGCCTTTTGCCTTGCAACAAAAGCCGGGCTGGTGGCGGCCGTCTCTCCGCTCCTGTTGGCCTCCCCGCGTAAATCAATTAAAACAAGAACCAACCAAGCGCGCCTCTCGTCAGTGGGGGCCCTCAGGGGGAGGGTGCGCACGCCTGCTTGCTCCTTGCGGAGGCGAAGGTAAGACTCGGGGTGGTGTGCACTGCACACGGCTCGCTGCTCGCCCGTGGGGCCGCCCACCGCGTGTTTCCTCGAAGGCTTCCAGCCTTCTTGGAAAGCGAAGAGAAAGCGCTTCACTTTGAAGCCAGACAATGAGCTGCTGGCTCTCATCCTCCTGGGCCGGGCCCAGGTGGTGGGGAGAGTCCGGCGAGGAGCCTTCGCCTTTCTAGGGTGGGCAATCCCCCTTCTGCGTTAGGCGCCGGGGGGAAGGAGAAGGAGGGGAGCGGGTGAGACGGAAATCCTCCGCCAGGGCAAATCGCGAGAGGTTCTTCCAGGGGATGCTCTGTAAGTAAGTTCGGGTCCCGCCAGACTCCTAATTGGTTGCTGGCTCTTTTCCCTCCAGGGTTGCAGGTGGCTGCAGCCGCGATCCGGATGGGTTCTGACAGCCTCCAGGGCCTTCCTTAAAAGCAAGGCGCCACTTGCTCTCGCTCCCCCCCCCCGCGCCGTGGCTCCCCCGTGCCCCCAAATGACCCTGCGCTCAGCCGAATCCTCGGACGGTACCGAAGGGGCTGAGGCCCAGTGGGAGGCTGGAGGGGCTGTGACGGAGTCCTCCGAGGCGCAGCGCCTGGATTTTGCCATGCGGGAATTGAGATGCTCAGGTAAGCCAGTGCTGGGGACAGTCTCTTGGGGCGGGGAGCGGAGTAGCTCCCTGGATCTTCTTCCTTCCCTTTCGCTCCCCCGCCCCCCTCCTCACACCCACCGCTTTATAAAATCCGGACGATTAAAGGGAGCAAGTAGGAGCTGACTTGGCTCCCTGGAATCGGAACGATTTCTTTCCAGCGGCGCGTGATTAATTAAGCCACCCCGGGGCTGATTGGGTTGGAAACACTGCTTCGAGAAAACTTACAAAATCGGGCTTAAGAAACGAGGAACTCCTTATGCAGCATACATAGGGTTGAATGTAACATCAGGGACCTGGGCAATTGTTTAAATCGAGGTGTGTCTCAACAAATCCTGCTAAACGTAGCAGGATCTAACGATGCGCCGTTAGATCCGAATAGCTTCAAGAACGGCCAAGGTGGACATATTTTTCGAGGGACTGGATTACTTTTTTTGTGTTGGTCTTTCCCCCTTTAACTCGCGGTGGCTCCTTAGAAAGCAGCTTCAGGTTTTCATTACTGTCTCGATCTGGCAGAAATCGAAATCATGTATATAGTGATCATATTCTGAAGTGTTACGAATAAGGAGACGGAAACGACAGATCCAGACTTCGTGTGTCTTAAGCTCTGAAAACTTCTGTGGTAGTACTCAACTCTGCAATGACGTGTCTTCCAAATGTTAAATTGGGAGATACGATTGAGTGTAGATTATACGATGTCGCATAAACTAAGATTGTTTGGAAGATAAAGATGGCTCTAAATTAAACGGCTATAAAATATAGGGCAGACTTCTCAGGAGATCGGGAGTTGTTGAAGCCTTTCTAGGAAAACAGAGCAGTCCTCCGAGTAGAAACAATTTAATCTGTTCCGTGTAGCAATCAAGCACACTCTGTGTCTCTGTCTTTCTTGGAGAAGAAATTATCATAAAATTTTGTACCTTGTTAATCCCTACGTTTCTCCTAAGGAAAGCATTTAAAAAGAGATGTTGCTAACATTTTCATACATTGACCTGGTAATTGTTTGGAGCTTCAATAATATAACACTTGTACTAAAAAGGCAAATCTAATGTTTGCTATGAAATGGTAAAATGTTATAGACAACAAAAAATAAAAACAATTTCTTGCTGATGTGGGAACATCTAAAGTTATATCAGAGATTATTTCTCTCCATTTTCTATGACTTCTTTTGTCAAAGAGAGGTGCACACTAAAAAAAATGCAATGGGCACTATCTGGACTAAGTTAGTCATGATTAATTTCAATGGGACTTAGTCATGACCAATTTATCTCATTGATTTCAGTGGTGCTTAGTCTGGATATTGTCTGCTGTCTTTGACTTTAAGTACTTCTGCATCTCTGTTTGAAAATTGAATAAAATGGTGCTTTGCTGTTATGCTTCCCACATAGAATATTAGGTATCAGAATGGTTGTGAATAAAGTTGCTTTTGCAGGTAGTTACCAGAATAAGGCTGCAATCCTTAAGCAACACTTAACTGGGAAGTACTGCTGCTACTATATCGGGCAGCAGAGATATAGGAAGATGCTGAAAGGCATCATCTCATACTGTGCGGGAGGGGTCAATGGTAAACCCCTCCTGTATTCTACCAAAAAAACCCACAAGGCTCTGTGAGCTTCGGGAGTCGAAATAGATTGGCGGCACACTTTACCTTACACCCCATTGAGATTCAGTGAGACTTGCTTCTGAGTAAGCATGCTTAGGATTGTACTGTTGGCCACTTAGCAGTAAGGGATAGACTGAAGTTCTGTTGTCATTTATATAACACTTATGCAACCCAGTTCTGTGCATGCTAACTCATAAGTAAACCACAGTGTTCATGGGGCTTACTCCTAAGTAAGTGTACCTAGGATTGCAGCCTTAATCTGCAAATCACTCTTGTGTTTGTCCTTGAGGTGGGTCACCCTTATTCCTGTTTTACAGATGAGAAACTAAGAGTAAGAGACAGTGAGTTATTCAAGGCCACCTAGTAAGTGTTTGGTTCAGCAGTGATTTGAACCCTGGGGTCTCCTAGGACCAACTCCAACTTTCTATTCATGGATCACAATGTCTCACACCAAAATTCTCCAAAATAGATAACATCTTGGCAGTGTACATTACATGTGGCCCTTGCTATTTGCGGGGGTTCCGTTCCCACCAATTTCTGAAGATAACAAAACCATGAATTAAGAGGCCATAGCCCTATGGTGACTGGGGAATTAGGTTCCTTAAGCTTTAAAAAAAACTGTGAAAAAAGCAGGGGGGGCAGAAATAAGGGTAGAAATATAGCACCTGGTTCTCCAGGAAGTCCTCCCAAATCCTCTTATTTTTCGTTTTAATTTCTTTTCTTTTCTTTTCTTTTCTTTTTAAAAGAGCCACAAAATGGCTTTGTTCTTCAAAATGGCAGCTAGAAATAACATCAGAAGTCATTTCTGGCCACTCAAGCCGCAGAGAAAGAAACTAGGTCTCTTGACCTATCTGTGGATAAATAAAACTGTGATATGTGAAACTGTGGATAAAAAGGGTCTCCTGTACTTGTTTCTAGTGGAATATACAAACTATTATTTTAATGTTGAGATACTTGAGTAACTTTGTTTCCCACTTTATCAGGATGGTACTGGGGCAACATGAGTGTTGCAGAAGCCAAAGAGAGATTACAAGATACATCTGAAGGGACCTTTTTGGTTAGAGACAGCTCACACTCTGAGTATTTGCTTACTATTTCAGTAAAAACATCAGCAGGACCTACCAACTTGCGCATAGAATTTCAAGATGGTAAATTCCGACTGGATTCTATTATCTGTGTCCGATCAAGGCTCCGGCAGTTCGAGAGTGTGGTCCACCTGATTGAATACTACGTTCTTATGTGCAGAGATAGAAGAACTCTCTCTGAAATTCCTTCCAATGGAACAGTCCATCTTTATTTGAATAAACCACTCTACCATTCAACTCAATCTCTACAGCACCATTGTAGAATAGCTATAAACAGATACACAAATGAGATCCAGGAACTTCCTTTACCGACAAGAATAAAGGATTTCTTGAAAGAGTATCGATATCAGGTATAAATATCTGCCTCATTTTTAAAATCTCAAAATACACTTTTATGAAATAAAAATCCTGAGCATTCAGCTGCATAAATGTGTCATGTAGGTCACTGTCAAAAATAGTAACAGTGAAGATAATCTTTTTTTTTTTTTTTTTTTTTGGTATGTGAGAAAGGGAGGTTTGGATTTAATTTTCCACAGACATAAATTGGCTCATTTCCTTGATCTTTCTCCTGAAAGATCTGAGCCTAGCTATGAGGGAAATGCCTAGAGGGACATAATGAGTTGGATCTAGCAGAGTTCAGTATGTGCAACAGGGCTTTTAAGCCCCCCACCCCCACTCTTCCCACTGCAGCCCCCTGAAAATCTGTGTGCTAGTGGACTCTCTGGAACAATGTGGAGTAGGTAATAGGGCTGCAGGAAGAGGGATAAATTGGCAGGTTTTGTGGGGTACCTTGTGCAACCACTATGGGGATCCAGCCCGCTTTGGAGGTAGGGGGTTCATTCCCTACACCTCTTTTGATCTTAGAATTAGACTTGCCATTATATATGTGAATGGAGCAGACACACATTTAAAAGACAGGTCTGCCACTGTCATACCTGTTGTGGTCCTGACACCTGAACAGTTTTCTATGTTCAGAACCAAGGAAGATCTTCCTGTACTAACTAAAGCCCAATTAAAATATTATACTGCTGATGTGATTCAGCATTCTGAATGATGGATACAGGACTTGTGTCCCAGTGATGTCATAATACCCACAAAACTTGTGCAACCACATTGAACACAACAGTCGCAATAGCGAATCAATACAGTACCCTGTGGAAGAACTCTCATTTCCCAGCAACAGAATATTGTGGTTTGAGTGCTGTAATAGCCTCATTCCTCACAACGAAAGGGCTACGGTGAGGGTGGACCTCTGGATCCAATGCAGCAAGCAAGTAACTACTATACATTTTTGTCACTGTAAACTGTTTGAAATGTTCCTTTAGAGGGGAAAATTTCAAGGTACTACAAAATACTGGTGTAGAAGATATTGATGGGACTGTTCTTCTGGACTGTAAGGAATGGATTAACTATTTGCTGTTAAGATCAGTTTGGTGCTCTCAGTGATGTATTCTTGCTTTTTTTGTTTTTGTTTCAGTTTACTCATTTGATTACTAACTTGCTCATTTTTCTTAAAAGCTGAACATCACAGTTCATAGAACATAGTGGATGTTCTTCATTTCACAACATTACAGCACCACAATCTATTTTTCTCTTTTAAAAAGTTGGTTTAACAAACTTGGTTGCTTCAAACCTATCCATGTTTATCCAGAAATAATTTTGTTTAGGGTTACAGCCAAGTCCCATTAGACAATCCATGGCGTAGGCTTTTAAAGCAGACATGTTTAGGTCATATTATAAGCAGTGAATCACAATGAATTCTGCTCACTTAGTGTGGAGCCAGAATAATCTTTCTATGCATAGGTGCTGCATCACATATGGAACCTAGTTTCAAAAGGAATTTCAGTGCTTTGGCTGAATAAACAAACACTTCACTATCTTTTACAGTGACCCAGTGGATCACAGAATTAGAATAATATAGCAAGATATTTAATTGGTGTATCCAAAAACCTCTTTTTCTGTTTATAGATCCAGTTACTGCCTATAATAGGCCTCCCTTGAATTAGGCTTTATAAATTCCTAGACTGCATTTTTGCAGTTGTGGTTTCCATGACTGAACGTGGATAGTGACAATTATGAGTACTTTCTACAATGTAGAATTTTTTTCCCTATTTCCTTGAAATGCAAACAAGTTTGCCTGTTCTAAAAAATTGTTCACAGCTGTAGCTGTCTGGTCTGAGGTTGTATTCAATAAAGTGAACATAAATGCAGAGGTTGTATGTCCTTGTGTGTGTGCGCATGTGTTCAGAGGGACCTTGTACCTTTTTAAAAGCAGCATTTCTGCTTACTTCATGTGGTTTTCTTCCTTTATCCTTGTTGAACAGTACCTAAATATTGGTAAAGATAAACCTCATTATAGCACAGATTTTACAGTTCATATTGAAAGAGAGAAGTGGATAACACTCTTGAATGTATGGTTAGTTCCAGCCAGGGGCATAGTTATAATTGAGTGGGGGGGGGGATGCAAGAGGATGGCCCACTGGAAGTAGCCCGTTCCTCACTCTCCACTCCCCCTCCCACTCCATGGCAAGCTGCTGGCTCCTGATCTGAGTGGGGGAAATGCATGATATTATTTGCATAAGAGCAAGAGAAAAGGTATGCTGAGAATGTTTTGTTTTCCACCATGTCCTTATTTTATTTATATCAAATTTGTAGACCTCCTCAAACTTCCATCTCTGGGAGGTTTACAACAACATAAAACAAATTAAGACAAAAATGAAAACCTTAAAACAATTTAAAACCACAGTCAAGTTAAAAAGCTTGGGTGAAAAAAAATAAGCCTTTAAGGACTTTTTAAAAGTTGTCAGAGATGGGGAAGGTCTTATTGCAGCAGGGAGTGCATTCCAGAGTCCTGGGGCAGCAACAGAATAGGATATTGTAGAACTGGAAAAGGTGCAGAAGAGGACAACCAAGATGATCTGGGGCCAAGAGCACTTTTCTTTTGAGGCAAGGCTACAGCATCTGGGGCTCTTTGGGAAAGAAGCAACCAAGGGGTGTATACAAATTATGCATGGAGTAGAGAGAGTGGACACAGAGAAAGTTTTCTCCCTTTCTTACAACAGAACCAGGAGGTTCTTGAAACTGAAGGTCAGGAAATTTAGGAGCAACAAGAGGAAGTACTTTTTCACACAGCACATAATTGATCTATGGAATTCCTTGCCATGGGATGTGGTGATGGCCACCAGCTTGTATGGCTTTAAAAGGGGCTTAGACAATCATGAATGACAGGTCTATCAATGGCTACTAATCTGATGGATGTGGGCCACCTCCAGCCTCAGACGCACAATGCCTCTTAGTACCAGTTGCAGGGGAGCAACAGCAGGAGAAAGGGCATGCCCTCACCTCTTGCCTGTGCGCTCCCCAGAGGCATCTGGTGGGCCACTGTGTGAAACAGTATAGGCCTTGGGCAGGGGTGTAGCTATAATTGAGCAGATGGGTTCAAATAACCCGGGGGGCCCAGATCCACCCCTCCCTGTTTTCTTCATTATCTCCCTCACTCTGAGGGGCTGCCCAGGAAAGGGGCAAACACGGGCCCCCTCTCCCCTAGCTATGTCCCTGGCCTTGGGCCTGATCGAGCAGGGATGTTCTTATGTTCTTACAGAGAAGGCATGTCCCTGTGTAGCCACCAAACGAGCCAGTGGCAACTGCAGACAAACATCTCCAGATGATTTCAATGGGCGATGGGGCTCATGGTGAAGACAACGTTCTCTTAAATATCCAGGGCCTAAGCTGTTTAGGGCTTTATAGGTTGTAACCAGCACCTTGTATTTTGCCTGGAAACTTCTTGGTAGCCCATGTAGTTCTTTTAGCATAGGAGTAATATGGTTTCTTCAAGATGATCCAGAGACCAACCTAGCTGACGCATCCTGTACCAATTGTAGTTTCCGGACTACATACAAAGGCAGGCCCACATAGAGAGAATTGCAGTAGTCAAGTCTTGAGATTATCAGCATATTTACCACTGTTCTGAGGTTATTTATCTCAAGAAACTGATGCAGCTGCCATATTGGCCAAAGCTGATAGAAAGCACTCTGGCCAACCCCTCAACCTGGGATACTAGGGAGAGGTTAGGATCCAGGTACTCCCAGACTGCATACCTGCTCTTTCTCGGGAAGTGTGAACCCATCAAGAACTGGAAGAATAAAATTGTCTCCTGAGTTCCAACCCCTCACAATAAGTAAAGTAAAAGGTAAAGTGTGTCATCAAATTGATTTTGACTCCTGGCGCCCACAGAGCCCTGTGGTTTTCTTTTGGTAGAATATAGGAGGGATTTACCATTGTGTCCTCCCGCACAGTGTTTGGATTCAGTCCAAATAATTTGGATTTCAGTTGTCATCTCTCATCCAGCCCATGACTGCCTCCAGGCAGGTACTGAGGGATCTTATTCCTTCACCTGATGATGTTGGCACAGAGAAATACATTTGGGTATCGTCAGCATACTGATAACACCCTGCACTAAATATCTTGATGAAATTTCTTGATTAAATCTCTCCCAGGTGTTTCATGTAGATGTTAAAAAGCGTTGGAGACAGTATGGCGCCTTGTGGCTCCATATGAAAGTTCACATTTTGAAGACCAATGGTCTCTGGAATTTGCCCGAAGGGTAGGAGCAGAACCACTGCAAAATAGTGCCTTCCACTCCCAACCCCCTGCCCCCCGCCAGATGGTCCAGAAGGATATTGTGGTCAATAGTATCAAAAGCCGCTGAGAGATCCAAAGGAACCAACATAGTCACTTTCCCTTGGTCAGTTCCTAATTGGAGATCATCCATCAGGCTGACTAAGGCATAGCCTGCCTGAAAGCCAGTTTGAAATGGGTCTAGATTGGTGGTTCCCAACTTGGGTTCCTCCAGATGTTGCTGAACTACAACTACAATTTATTGTAGCTGGGGGGTGATGGGAGTTGTAGTTTAGCAACATCTGGAGGAATCCAGGTTAGGAACCATTGGTCTAGATCAGGCCTGCTCAACTTAGGCCCCCCAGCTGTTTTTGGACTACAACTCCCATAATTCTCAGCCACAGCAGCCAATAGCCAGGAATTATGGGAATTGTAGGCCAACATCTGCAGGAGGGCAGAAGTTAAGCAGGCCTGGTCTAGATAAACAGTTTCCTCCAAGACTGTCTGGAGCCGGGCAGCCACCACCCTCACCGCCTAGCCATGGAAGGTTGGAGACAGGCCTATAGTTGCTTAAGTCTGAGGGATCCAATTCAGGCTTCTTCAGAAGAGGTATAATGATTGCCTCCTTAAGACAGGAAGGCATTTATAATATCTACCAGTCTTCACAGCAACCCTCCTGCTAGATACTATAAGCTATGTCAGACAAGGGCCAAGAGAACAGGTGGTAGGCCACACCATTCCAAGCAGCTTGTCCACATCCTCAAGAGTCACAAACTGAAACTGATCCAACCTAACTACATAAGAGGAGTTACTGGACACCTCTGCATCAGACACTGCAATAATTGTGGGTCTAAATTTGCCTGGATATAAGAGGTTTTGTTTGAATACAAGAGTCTGTTTGCCCGAATGCGAGAACTAATTTAAAACGTCACAGCATGTAACTGATGGTTCCAAATTCTTATTCAAGGAGGGAGAATTCTCACAACCCTGAACAACTCTGCTGGACGTGAGCTTGCAGAAGCAATATGGGCAAAAAAGAATTGCCTCTTTGCAGCATGTATTTCCTGAGCATAGATCTTCAAATGTGCTCTGTGTTATAATCTGTTGGATTTGAATTAAGTCTTTCTCCACTTGCACTCCAGTTGTCTACTTTGCTGCTTCTGCTCCTATAGATCAGATCAGAATTTTATTACGGTCACAGACCAGCAAGATCAAAATTTTACAGTATTCAGTTGAGCAATTAAAACATTACGAAATTTGAAAATGATAAAACAAAACTTGGCCACATTGACAGAAATCCTATCTTTAAATTTAGACAGCAAAAGCTCCAGGAGAAAGTGATCTGTGTGGCCAGGATATTTCTTTAACAAAAGTAAAATATACTTAGTATGACTATCCCTATAAAGGGTACAATAAAGAATTACATGGGCAATGGCCTCTATATCGCCCAAACCACAGGGACAAAGACGATCTGCATAGGGTATTCTCTTATATTTCCCTTCTGTAACTGGGGTAGGGAGTACATTGAGATGGGCGAGGGTCAATGCTCGCCTAAATTTGGGTATAAGAATTTTATCTAGGTAATCAGTGGGTTTGGAACTCATAAGCTGGGGACATATATATAGCCCCCTTGGTACATGTGCAGACTCCTCCTGCCGCTCTATGTCCAAGGCTCATTGTTTAATGAACTGAATAGCCTGGTCAAATCCCAACCCAATGAGTTCTTCCTGAGATGTGCCAAGTTGTTGTAGCTTCAATTTTAACGCCATTTTCTACAAAGCAAAGTTATCTGCTAACGTTAAAGGAGCCAGGCGACAGGAAAGATGCTCCTATAGTTCTTACGTATACCACGGGGCCAGTTTTGAAGCAGTTTCAAACCAATTTTGAACACTTAGGTTTTGATAATGTCTACTGTCCTGGTGAGTTTTCTGTTCCTATTCTCCAACAGGGCATCAACAGGATCACTGACAGAGCCAACAGTAAGTCCTTCCAAGGCTTCTTGGGATATTATTGGATCCAATAATCTACTTGGATGGGCCATCCTAATAGGCCCTTCATCTCTGCGGAGCCGGGACATGATTGTGAGTCCAACCTTAACCAGTCTGTCCATGACAATGGGGGAAATTAAAGGAGTCACGACAAAAAACAAATCCTATATGGATTCAACAAAACATGAAATATAACCATCCAGCCAAGGGACACAGCCCAGTTAGGGAGTTAAAAACTCAATTTTAAAAACCACAATCACACATACATGCACACAGATACACACACACACACACACACACAATGATACTAAAATAGTCTTTATAGAAATTGGAAGAAGTTGAATGTACTGAAGATTTCTCAATTTAGATGGGGGGGAAATCCAATCTAATCTTTTGTTGAAGAGTAATATATCCAGAGTCAGTACTCGACTGTATTTTGTTATATTGTTAAAAACTGCCAAATGCGTTTTAATCAAGGTCTTCTTCAGTGGCAAGTGTCCCCACACAGTAGTCTGTTGTTCTTCCAAAAGTATAGGTATCTCATGAAGATGTATATAATGCTGGCTATATACGATTAAACTCCATCCATCTAAGGATGGGGTTTTTCACTCTCTGATGTTTTCAGCTTTTAAAAACTGAGTTTTTAACTCCCTAACTGAGGGCTGTGTCCCTTGGCTGGATGGTTATAGTTCATCTTTATTGTAATTAAAGGATATTTACTTCTATCTATCTATCTATCTATCTATCTATCTATCTATCTATCTACACGTATTTGGATTCTTTCTTGAACAAATTGAAATTAGAGGAGTCCCCATCCACGGAACACCATCCTGATCAGAGTGAAAGACCAGATCAAGCATGTTACCAGCAACGTATCTCAGTCCTGAGACCACTTGGGATATGCCCAGAGTTGTCATGGCCACTATAAACTCCTGAGTTGCCCTGGGCAAATTGGTCCTGAAGTGAACATTTAAGTCCCCCCACCCACAAGTCTGGGAGACTCCACCAAGTCCAAGTTCGTCAGCTCAGTTAGGGACTCCGTTAGGCAGCATGATGGTTGGTACACCAACAGAAGTTCCATTCTATACCTGCTCCCTAAACTTCAGTACATGCATTTGATATGGTCAGACACTTCAACAGAGATCCTGGTAAGGGAGATGTTATTCTTTTAGACCACAGACACCCCCGCCCACATCCCCTCACCTGCTCCTCCATTGAGTACCCTGGAGAAAGAAGCTGGGACCAGACTGGGCTACTAGCTGCCCCCAACCAAGTCTCTGTGATGCATACAAGGTCGGCCCTTTCACCTAGAATCAAAGCATGGATTGTTTCCAACTTATTCTGGATAGACTTGGCATTACAAAGGAGCAAGGTGAGGCTCTGTGGGTAGCTGGCATTGATCTCCAAGGTCAAAGAGTTGGCAGGACAGCCAGAAGAGAAACAGCTAATAGATTTCTGATTTCCCTTCCTCTGTAATAGCCTGCTGACTTGCCAACGTTACTACTTCTCTTCCCCACCAGAATAGCTGCCCCATAATAAATGGATACGCCCCTATCTCCCCATTGCCAGACAAGTGTAAACACACTATAAACCAATCTCACCCAAGACTCAAACAGAAGCTTTCTAAACAGCAACTTCTGCTTCGTAACATAAAATAAAATATAAAATATCCACCAACCACTACCACACAACCAGAACACACACATACATGTGTTCTGCATATAGTTCTGCAGTTACTTGTGCCAGATTTCATGTGGATTAAACAAATCATTTGGATTTTGTGACCAATATAATGTTGAGGGCTCTGCATTCAGCCATTATTTTTGTGACAATCTCAGAACTGTCAATTCTTGTTTTTGCTATGTGCTGCTATATGTGACTTTGTTGATTAGCCTGTTACAATGGGAATTCCGAAGACTAATAATTTGAGAAATACTGAATTGTTTCCCCCCACAATGAAAAGGAACAGATTCAACTGCTGACCCACGTTTTGAAACAATTTAATGGGGGGAGGGGGAGAGAGCATACACAGTTTCGCTTGGCCAAAAATAGGTTGCCAATATATGAAAATCACCTGTATCATGTCCATTTCTCAATGGATTTTAACAAAAACTGGACAGTTCATGGTGATTGTGTAGTAGTAAGTATTTTATAGAAGAGGCAGAGACAGCCAAATCCAATGTTTTAATTATTAAAACTAATTCAAAGCAACTTACGCATTAATTCATGCATTAGGGCTAGATATTTACATATCAGGTGGTATAAAAATATTTATTTTTAAAAAATTGTGGAGGGGATCTGGTCATGTGGTAACAAGCATGAATTGTCCCCTTTGATAAGCAGAGTCCACTCTGGTTTGCATTTGAATGGGAGACATGTGTGAGCACTGTAAGATATTCCTCTTAGGGGACGGGGCCACTCTGGCTAGAGCACCTTCATGCTTGTATGCAGAAGGGTCCAAGTTCCCTCCCTGGCATCTTCAAGATAAGGCTGAGAGAGACTCCTGCCTGCAACCTTGGAGAAGCCACTGCTGAGATGGACCAATGGTCTGACTCCGTATGTGACAGCTTCCTATGTTTCTATGTTCTGAACTTAATTGCTAACTATTTCTAACATGCTCATTTCAGTCTTCTTACAACACACCCTTATCTCTGTTTCCCACAGCTGATTCCACCTGCCAGTCTCACAACCCCACCCTGCTGCTATCACTCAAACAGCTGTCACTGTCACCTGGTTATTCCATGCCAAATTTCAGGAGGAATGGATTAGTTTGGATGTTATGATTGATAGAATATTCAGAGTGTAACATGACAGAACTGGTATTACTCCTCAGTGTAACTATGTAGGTGGCTGTATAATAAAGTGTTTGCTATGGAGGCATTTCTGAATTTTGCCCCATGCTCCTATATTGGGATCAGAGCAATCTCTCTACTGAGGATAGATCCCAGGAAAGCACAGAGTAACAACTAGAGGCGCTCTTCTGGGCTGACGTCCAGGGCCTCCACACCCCTGGGGGCTCCCAAATCCTCTCTAGTCTGTCCCAGGTGATGTGGTCACCGCATTGCGCCACTGGCCCGTGCTGCACCGGGCAGCCAAGCGTGACTGTGATCTGCGCCAGGCAGCTGAGTGTGGCCTCTGCTTTAGAGCCGGGGGAGGGGGGAAGAAATAGGTGGGATGGGAATGTGTTAAGTTGCATGTTGAAATGTTTCTGCTAATGCATATTTGCATAAATATACCTGTTTAAATTCTTACATTCTTGTGAGTTCAGTTGCTGTTTGTGCCTTCAAGAACCCACGTGTTAAAAATACTGCGTGAGTCATGTGCGTGCAGGGGGGGTTGATGCTTTATTGGCAGTGGGGGGCAGTGGGTGCTCCAAAGGCCTTTAGGCCCAGAATTACCTAGGTGCACCTCTGGATGCAACCAGGAGGAGGAGGGAGTAACTTGCCCTACCCAGAATTCCAGCGTAACAGAGACCTCCATCCTGGCCAGTCCCATCTCAGTTGAACACATCTTATGCTCCAGTGCGCCACTGGAAAGGGCTCTGAGGGAGGACTGCTCACTTGCCAGACATGAGGCATGGGGGTCATGCTGCCTGACGTGAACTGTGCACAAAGAGAGTTTAATGGTGGTAGCACTGGCTGCTGGTGGGCCCTTTCACAGAGCCGGCAGTTGTCAACCCTGAAGACTGCTGGTGCAAATCGTGATGTTTCTTCATCCAAATGCACTCTAATTTCAAACCAAAACACATAGGGATACTGAGAAGCTGTTATGAAAGTCGGGATAAACTAGATGTGTTTCTATTAAACAAATACAGAGAGTCATATTTCACTTTCTTCTGGGCTCCAAAGTGGAATTCTTTTCTCTAGTGAATTGAAAACTAAACCTAGCCCTAGCAGATTATATCTGGTTACACCTGTTTTTCTTTGAAGAGAGCAACACATTTTGGCTCATGTTATCCATCTCTGAGCATGCAGAAAACCGGAAAAGGCTCACTGGTTCATGAGAACAAGCAGTATAACTCACTGCTCATGTACTTTATGCTAGCATTGTTCTTGATTTTATTATTTAAAATGAAGAGCTTTCCCTCCCTTCAAGAATAGAGTCTATTTACACAATATATGATGTGTTGAACCACTTGCAATGTTGCAGTAGAACTTTGAAGACACCTGTGATTTACCCTTCAAAGTCTGGCTTTGCCACCACTACTTAAGTCATTTTTAAAAGGGAGGAGTATTTTGAGAACAGGCTATTACCCTAGTTGCCATGTTGTTTGACAAGCCCTGTGCCCCAACCCTAAATACACAAAGTGGAAATAAATTCAATGGAATTTACTTCCATATATTTAAAATCAAGGCCTATCTTATCTAGGTACTAAGATTTGACCAGTGAATATTGTCGTTTGTTGCCTACAGTGCAAAGGCAACATGATCAGCTGCTGAATTCAAAATAAACAAAGCAGGATATCTATTGCCCTGAAGCTGACTGCCATGCCTATGTTCTAGTGGGATTATGAATTTGATTGGGATTTTTATTTCGCACATTGCTTAGAGTTCTTTAATAGAAAAAAAAAAGTAACAAAAAAACCCTGGGCTCCTTCAAAGCCTCAACAGCATTCAGTAAACAATGTTTATATATTGTGAAAAGTTTATGGATGTGTTTGTGCAAAATAAAGTCATACTTCCCGATTACCTACAGATACAAAATTTTGCATATACAATCCTGCCACTTAAATTAGCCGAATGCACTGCTTTTTACACTGAAATATACTGGTGGAAAGGTTTGATTTAAAAAAAAATTGTTGAGCAGAAATACTGAATATAATGATCATATTTTAAATGTTACTATTCTCAACAGATTAACACTCAATCAGATCAATGATTTTAAAATGACATCATGACCAAGAGAAGCAGAAGATCTTGATTCAAATTTACTACAATTCAAATTTGCTATGTATGGTGATTATTTAGTAAAATGAATAATGTTTGAAGTTGAAATCCTACCCATTTAGATTGTTCTTCTACTCCCCTTTTGCAAGACATTCATACAAAATTCTATCACATATATTTTGCTTCTTGAACTTTCCTGTAAGTGTAACCTATGCAAAATGACTTTGCTGAGTCAACGATAGGCCACACCTCATAGTATGAAATGCATGAGATATTGATAATAATTTCAATATATACATACTTAGTTTTTAAAAAATGCCTTGTAAATCATTACCATATTGTTATACACTGTAATCTGAATCTGAGAGGTGCAACTAGTCCTATATTGCAATCAGTGGCTTAATTGGAATTTGACCCCAAGTGTAATTTCAATCCTGCCTCTGCTGCCTTATGAAAATCCTGTATTGTCAGTTAGTTGGTCGTTCCATCTTGTAACTGCTGTCTTGTACATTATGTACCTCATTATTGGCAGACCATCAAGCTCTTTGTAAGTCCAGATGTTCTGAAAAAGTATAATGCATTTCATTTGTAATCAAAGTGACGCTGACAGCCATCATGTTTGGTATATGGTCCACTCCATCTAGCTGTTTGGTTTTCTGGAGACTGTTAAACGAAAGTTTAAAAACCCTTAACTCCTTCAAGTTGTTGCTAATCCCAGCCCTGTTTGGGTCCAGGATAGGACCACAAGTCTGTCTTTAAGACAGTATTTCTTCAATGGTATAAAATTGCTTCAGTGGTATGAACTTGTTAGATCCTCTTTCATGTCCATCCCCCAGGAGTGCTAGAGTGGTGCCCCACATTCTGCAGTACCTGAACAAAAGCAGCACTGGGAGGGACTAAGGTGTGGTGGATATCATTTTATTATTATTACGATTATTATGAATATTTATAGACCTCTTTTGAACAACAAAACGTTTTCTAGGCTTTTTACACAGAAAAAGAAATAAGATGGTTTTCTGTCCCAAGAGGGCTCACAATCTAAAATAGGCCTGCTCAACTTTAGCCCCCCCAGCTGTTTTTGACTACAACTCCATAATCCGCAGCCACAGTGACCAATAGCCAGGGATTATGGGAGTTGTAGGCCAACATCTGCAGGAGGGCCAAATTTGCATGGCCCTGATAAAAAATGAAACACAAAGGAGGCACCAGCAACAGCCCCTGGAGGATCCTGTGCTGGGGTTGGAGGCATACTGGGTTGCTGGAACCTGTCCTAAATTCCACTTATTAGAGAATGTCACCTGCAGTATTAATTGTAACCCTGATTATCAGGGTCATTTATCGGTTTTATTGTGGCTTTGCCATTTTTGTAAGCCATCTTGTGAAGCCTTTGTGCTTAAAAGACACAAGCCCCTTAAATTAATTAGTTTAGAGAGTAAGGGGAAGCTTCAAGACTTCCACATTATTGTTTTCTGGCTGGAAATAAGATGGATCTTGAACTTAAAACTGCAAATCTGGGTGGCTGAACTCAAGGGTGTTGATAGCATTGGGCTTGGGTTGGTGCTGTTGGCTTAGGCCAGGCCCTGCAGGTGCAGGTTCCAGATCTTCTAAGTATCTAGCAACACCCCTGGCTGCACTTCCAGTAACATATTGTTATAGATTAGGTAATGGCTACTTGGCCTTCTGGTGCTGGCGGTTTTTGAATGGGGTGTAAGTACCCTACTGGGGAAAGGTCTAAGAGCCTAGTAAAATGGTATGTAAGGGTAAAGTGTGCTGTCAAGTCGATTTCGACTCCTGGTGCCCACAGAGCCCTGTGGTTGTCTTTGGTAGAATACAGGAGGGATTTACCATTGCCATTTCCCACGCAGAATGAGATTATGCCTTTCAGCATCTTCCTATATCGCTGCTGCCCAATATAGGTGTTGGGAAACATACCAGTGGAGATTCGAACCAGCAACCTTCTGCTTGTTAGTCAAGCATTTCCCTGCTGCGCCACTTAAGGTGGTTAAAATGGTATGTACCCACATGCAACAAATCCAAAGAGCTGACCTGAAAGTATTAGGTGACTCACCCTTTTCCTCCTTCTCCTAAGTCAAACCTCTGTGTATGGATCAAGGAAAAAGATTTGCTTTTTCAGACAGCTGTGTGTGAGAGAGACAGAGATACAGACTGAGTTTTGGAGGGGCTGAAATGGAAAAGCTGGGCAGAGAGCAGAAGCAACTCAAGGTGCGGAGCTGCCTGTTGGGGGATTGGATATAACCTGTTGCTGCTTGTAGGACTGTTTTGCTATTTCAGCTCTATCTAATGATCAGCTTGTATATTTGTAAATAAACCAAATCTTACAAACACAACATAAGCCTCTGGTGATCTCCCCTCTAGAGGAAGCCAGAATCCAAGTAGCGCTGCACCTCCCTGGAACTTTTCACAGCTTGGGGAAGTGAGGAGTATGGACAATAGTCTTCTGCATGATTTAGTTTTGCTGTCTAAAAAGAGAGAAAGCAAAATGTCGCATATTTATCCACATCTAATGGCAACACATTAGTCTCTGCCATCCTTGCCACAGTTCCCATATATCTATATATTTTACATTTTATATCATGCTCTTCCTCCAAGGAGCCCAGAGCAGTGTACTACATACCTAAGTTTCTTCTTACAACAACCCTGTGAAGTAGGTTAGCCTGAGAGGGAAGTGACTGGCCCAGAGTCACCCAGCAAGTATCATGGCTGAATGGGGATTTGAACTGAGGTCTCCCCCATCCTAGTCCAGCACTCTAACCACTAAATCACACTAACCCTAACCACACTGGCTCCTCTTTGAGTTGTAAATTCCCAGATTTACTGCTTTTGAAAAACTAAATATTTTCAACTAGAGCAAGCAGTACCTGAAGGGACTCTCACACGTGACATCTGACACACATTTGCCATTTGATACTCTGAGAAGAACACTAATGAGTCATGAAATAACATTTAGTCATACTGTGAATCATGGACCTGTCTTTTATCAAATAATACAAATTCAAAACAAAAGACAAAATAAGGATGGGGGAGAGAGGATTTGTACACTATTTTTGAGAACTAGAAATACTTGTATATACATGAAGTATATACATGAAGTATCGGGGAACACCGATGTGATTTTGCATTAGTAAACTGGACAGATTTCTGCTTTAATCTCCTGTTTTAAATTGTCACTCTAGGTATTTAAGTTACCGTCATTGTAATATTATTTTAATTAAGGCCACAACAGTTAGATTACCAGATTTAGTTGACTTTTAACCATCAGTTTTAAACCTTTTGATTAAATAGAAATGTGCCAGTGATTGTAGACAACACATTTTAAAAGACTGTTTATTATTTTGATATAAGAACTGCAAATATCAGATACCATCTTCCAAGAATTACTTACACTTTGACTGCCTCTACAAAATCAACCAGAGATGGCAGAAGACTAGAAGATATTTGAAACAGGAGATTTAGAATCTTTATTGGAAGCCTAAAAGAGCAACATCAGAAAATTAAATTCCTAAAGCCCTATCTGTTTTTATTTGCAGAGGTGTGGGATGGGCACACACTTCTATCCTAGGCCAGGGACAGCTTTTTTGTGTAGACATTATTCTGTTCAACCACTGGACTTGGATAAAGGCAGGTGAAGCACAGGAGGCTGGCTGGGAGAGGTTCACATCTTCTATATAATTATTTCACTAAGCCAGTATGTGGTGGGCAGAAGTGGCGGCGGAAATGCATGCAGATGTGGGGATGCGTGGGGATGTTTGGCGGGCGGAGGCAGGCCCAGGCCTATTTGCCGGGGGGGGGGGGGAGAAAGTGAGAGAGGCGGCAGTGGCAGCAGGGAGAAGAAGCGGATGGGCCCGGCCGGTGAGGAAGCAGCAGTGGCAGCAGCGGGTCCAGGCCCCGTGTTGAGGTGGCAGCTGGGCCTCCAGGAAGAAGCAGAGGGCCCAGCTGGGCAGGTGGCAGAGCCGCACCCGGCAGGGGTGAGAGGCAGGCAGTGGAGCCATGCCTCAGAGCAGGCCCGGGGGGGGGGGAGAAAGTTGGGGGGCAGAAGAGGGAGGTGGCTGTGGTGGGGAGGAGAGACAGCTGGGCCCGGCACAGGCCGTCCATGGTGAGAAAGCGGAGACTGGTGCAGAAGGTAGGGGGTTAGGGTTACCGCTGGCCCCAAAGAGTGCACAGATGCTCTGTGCAGGGTCGGCTAGTAATAAGTAATCCTCAGAGGAATGTTGCCGTTGTGTGTTTTTTGTCAGCAGGGAATCCCTCTAAGGCAGTTGAGAGGATAGATGGATTTTGATGTAAGTCACTGCCTACCTGTGTATTGTAATGTTTAAGGGTTTCGGCTTTATAGTGCAAGCCATTCTATGCATGTCTACTTAGAAGCAAGTACCACTGGTTTCAATCAAGCACTGGTTTCCTAAGCAAGTGTGTATAGGACTGGAGCCTTAACTGAAAAGTTCAGTGTATTTTTTTCTTCTATTGCTGCTATTAATATCTCAAACAGTGTAGTCTTTATTTTATAGAGGGTTTTTATTTGGGGTTTTTTGGTGTTTTTTAATTTTGCTTTAAGCCACCATGAATTCTCCCTGTTCCCTGCTCTTTTCTAGCCTATTCTAGTATTCTAAATCAAAAGAAGTCATTTTGGTGTTACATTTTATGTACTTTTCTCAGGATGTAAATGGTGACCATGACAAGGCTCAGACCTAAAAGCTTCAATCCCTAGCACCAATTTCGTATGGTCAATTGTAGAATTTAGAGGTGATGAAAATACACTCAGCACATCTCCTCAGCATGAGCTTTGATTTGGTATCTTCACCCATGTTATCTGGTATCTTCAGCTTCATCAATAAATAGCACATTTATTCATCAATAAATAGCATTTTCAGGTTCTGGAAAATGAAGTGGGGTGGTAGTCTGCAGTTGGTAAGGAATCCATGACAGCACTACACACAGCATATTAGACAAGTTAGACATTTTCTCCTGTAACATGGAGAGACATCACAGTTAGGGTAGTCTTGGCTGATTAATCCGATTAATTTTTAAAACTCATCTGAACTATTTTCATACAAGTACAAATAACACAATACTTTTGAAGAAAATGATATATATGTTTTAGATGATGTATATGATGCAGCATGAACCATCTTAGAAGAGGCTTGCCTTCCTACTCATGAGAAAAAGAAAAATGCTACTTCAAAGCTAGCACCTGCCATCTGCAGTTTTTATAAGTACTTATATTTTTAAAATTCATATTTAAAATCTTGTTTCCTAATTCATTCTACATTTTTAGTCAACCAAAAGTGAATTAAAGCCAAACAGTCACTAAACGTAATAGAGATACCCAAAGTGGTAACTGACAACAATTAGTTTGCAAGCAAATGACAAAGGGCTGGAGAAATCATGGCAGGAGTGTAGCAAGCCTGGAGTGGGCCCTGGGACAAAAAGTGAAGATGGGACCCTGCCCCTCATCTCCCCACTTTCTTCTTTGGAGAGGCAAGAGGGGAAGAGCAAAGAGGAAGCTGTCACTCTGCTGGTGCGGCCGCGGGATATTTGTTCAATGATAGTTATGATTCAATGATTCAACTTCTTCAATGATAGTTATGCCCCTGAATCACGGAGAGCCAGTAGAATGAGCTCCTTGTTCTAGGTGCCTCTTCTTCTGCCTTCCCCTTGGGGCTCACAGGTCTGTATGTAACTCTCAGAAGGTGGTGGAGGCCGAATGCCCTACATCTATATGTTTTCATCCTACATGTCTTATATATTACAGCAGCCCATGCCCATACCCTCCAACATGATGATGAAAATAGGAAGATGCCTGTGAATCTATTGGTGACATGCCAAGCAGCCGAGGAAGCCTGGTGTACAAGCATGCCACAAATGGAAAGCAGATAGTAAAGTATACACAGAATCCATTATTTCAGATAACCAAAGCAGATGAGCCAAGCCCATACTTGAAACAACCAATTCTCATACCAAGGATTAATAATAATAATAATAATAATAATAATAATAATAATCCCCCAGTGAGGCACTACCTTGGCGTGGTTGTGGGGCTTGCGTGCTCTGAGGAAGGTGAGAGCTATGCCAGAGGTCCAACCATACTGGACAGGTCTCACCAGAGGAGCCAGACAAAGAGTGCCTCTCCCATCAACAATATGGCGAGACGTAACTTTAATAAATCTATACCGGATCGGTTGTCGCCCGGGTCAACAAGGACCACGCCAGGTGCTGGAGTCCCTGGACATCTGGTGGCAAGTGGGCAACAGGACTCAGGATCTTCAGTTGAGCAACCAGGGCTGAAGACAACAAAGTTACTGGAAGAAATGTCGCTTAACCGAAAAAAATATACGAAAAATGCCAACAAGGAAATAATGATCTGCTATTACAAGTCTAGTCCAACTAGAAGAGGTTATTTAAAAAGAATGTACCAAATTTGGAAAGAGAAGCATCCAGACACAGAAATAACAGAACAAAGGCTAGCAGACCAGAGAAGATTCATAATAAGAAATAAAATATTCACAGGAGTTGAGCTGGAAGAACTGCAAAGAGCAACACAGGCTCAAGATATGGAAGAAGAATTACCACCAACTGAAGCAGTTGCTCAGGCGCAGGTGGAGGAGGTGTTGGAAATAGAGGATACCACTGTTGCTGAACTGTTTCAAAATCAAAACCAGGCAACCTCCCCTTTGCCTTCACCTCAAAAACCCGAATGCCGTTTAACAGAAAAGCAACAAGAACTAAAGCAAAAAATAACTGAGCACATGAACCAAACAACCACCAGGGTTCGACTTCCAGCTCTAAAAACAGTTGCCAAAAAACAACTTGCTCAGGCATTAAAAGATGTCAATGCTGCACTTGAAGAAATAACAACTAATAATTTGCAAGAAACAAACCAACTAATGTACAGTGCAGCAACAATAACAACACAAGAGCTCGGATATAAGATCAGTGGACCTGTAAAAAAAGAAAGTAGTACATCACCTAAATGGAAGATTAGATTAGAAAATAAAATCTCCAGGCTTAGATCAGATGCTAGTAAATTGAAAGATATGAAAGACAAGAAGCTGGAGAATGAAAACACCAAACAGTATCTGATCCAAAAATACCACCTAGATTCAAGGAAAATTAGAGAAGTCCTGGAAATAATAAAGCAGCAAATAACAGCAGTGTCAAGGAAGATTAGCAGATATGAAGCCAGAACTACACAACACAGGCAGAATCTCCAATTCCAGTCGAATCAGAGATGTTTCTACCAAAGCATAGAAGAAGAAACTGCAAGAAACTTCATAAAGTTTGAAGTTATGAAGAAACTTCATAAACAACTATCAAAACAGTTCAATCACGTTTTGCAAGCAGGTGATATTGAACAATGGCTAACAACTGGGAAAACTCATCTCATCATGAAAAACCCAGCAAAAGGTGCCGTTCCAAGTAATTATAGACCAATAACCTGCCTGCCAACCATGTTCAAATTATTCACTGGAATAATAGCAGATGAAGTGATGCAACACATATTAACTAACAAAAAGCTTCCAGTTGAACAGAAAGGAAATTGCCCGAACACCAGAGGCACAAAAGACCAGCTGCTGATTGACAAAATGATTTTAGAAAATTGCAAGAGAAGAAAAACCAATCTAAGTGTTGCATGGATTGACTACAAGAAAGCCTCCGACTCATTGCCTCACACATGGATACTAAAATGTTTAGAAACAACTGGTGTCAGCAAAAATATTCAGATATTTATTTAAAAAAGCAATGAGCATGTAGAGTACACAGTTAACAATCAATGGCGAGACACTTGGACAGGTTAGCATTAGAAGAGGCATTTTCCAAGAGGACTCACTATCCCCTCTCTTGTTTGTAATCGCCATGACCCCACTTTCACAAATACTAAACAAAACAGGCCTCGGATAACAAACATCTAAAACATCAAGTAAAATCAACCATCTGCTGTACATGGACGATCTGAAGTTGTATGGAAAGTCCCAGTCAGAAATCGAATCACTGCTAAACACTGTCCGTATATTCAGTAGTGATATAGGAATGGAGTTTGGACTAGACAAGTGTGCTGCATTAATAATGAACAGAGGGAAAATAAGAAAAACAGAAGGAATAGAACTGCCCAATGGAAGCAAGATCAAGAACCTGGACGAGAAAGCACATTACAAATACCTGGGCATTCTCCAGGCTAATAACATCGCACACACTGAAGTTAAAAGAAAAATTGGAAGTGAATACATCAGGAGAGTTAGAAAAATCCTCAAGTCCAAACTCAATGGCGGGAACACCATACAAGCCATAAACACCTGGGCTATAGCTGTTATCAGATACAGTGCAGGAATAATAGACTGGACCCAGGCAGAGATAGAGACGCTAGATCGTAAGACCAGGAAAATAATGACCATCAGTCATGCTCTGCACCCCCGCAGTGATGTCGATAGGCTATACCTCCCTCGCAGCTCAGGTGGAAGAGGAATGCTGTAAGTCCATCAAACAGTAGAGGAGGAGAAAAGAGGCCTTGAAGAATATATCAAGGACAGTGAAGAAGATGCACTTCAGATGGTCAATAATGCGAAACTATTCAACACCAATTAAACAAAGCAGGCCTACAAGAAAGAACAAGTCAAGAACCGAGCAGAAAAATGGAAAAATAAGCCACTGCATGGTCAATATTTGCACAATATAAGTGGAAAATCAGACATCACCAAGACCTGGCAATGGCTTAAGAATGGCAACTTGAAGAAAGAAACAGAGGGTCTAATATTGGCTGCATAAGAACAGGCACTAAGAACAAATGCAGTAAGAGCAAAAGTCGAAAAATCAACCACAAACAGCAAGTGCCGCCTTTGTAAAGGAGCAGATGAAACTGTGGACCACCTAATCAGCTGTTGTAAAAGATTGCACAGACTGTCTACAAACAAAGGCATGACAAGGTAGCAGGGATGATACACTGGAACATCTGCAAAAAATACAAGCTACCTGTAGCCAAAGATTGGTGGGACCATAAATCTAAAAAGTTGTAGAAAACGAAGATGCAAAAATATTATGGGACTTCTGACTACAAACAGACAAATATCTGCCACACAATACACCAGATATAACTGTCGTGGAGAAGAAAGAAAAACAAGTTAAAATAATCGACATAGCAATACCAGGGGATAGCAGAACAGAAGAAAAAGCAATTAAAAAAAATCACAAAATACAAAGATCTACAAATTGAAATAGAAAGGCTGTGGCAGAAGAAGACCAAAATAATCCCAGTGGTAATTGGCACCCTGGATGCAATTCCAAAAGACCTTGAAGAGCACCTCAACACCATAGGGGCCACAGAAATCACCATCAGCCAGTTACAAAAAGCAACTTTACTGGGAACAGCCTATATTCTGCGATGATATTTATAATAATAATGATATTGATAATAAAATTCAGCTATCCCAGGTCTTTGGGAAGGACTTGATGTCTGGATAAAACAAACCAGTCAATAACACCTGTCTGACTGTGTAAACAATCTATATTATTAATTCTCCAAAACGGGCCATGCGTGGGGACGTGGTAGAAAGGAGGCAACTGGCTGACAGAGTTTCCAAGCAGAAGCACCTGATTGGGCAGTGGGGATTCCATATGCAGATAGGGAGAAGGAGCCTGTGAGAGCAGAAGCATCATGGTGATTGGGCAGTGAGGATTCCATATGTAGATAAGGAGGAGGAGCCTGTGATGGTTAAGGTCAGTTGGAATGCAACTGTTACTGGTCGGAAGATGTTCTTGGTTGTAGAGGAGAGGAATCTATCTATATAAAAGGATAGCAGGCAGGGGTCTGCAAAAGAGAGTCATGAGGGAGGAAGGAGCCCCTTCAGGAGAAGGGGTTCCATTGTGTGAATTAAATGAGGAAACAAGATGAACAAAATCTGTTAACTCAGGGAGGAAGAGAGAGAGAGAAAAAAACATGAAGGGAGCGGGAAGAAAGAGTGGGGAAGAGCGAGTGGAGGAGAGAGAAAGAGAAAAAGAACGGAGGGGGAAGAGATACAGAAGGAAGGGCGAGGGACGGGCCTGAGCCTGTCAGCAGCCTGAGGGGACTGAGCAGCCATGGCAGTACTAGCAGCAAGGAAGGGCCCAGTTAACCACTGCTGCTGTTTGGGGTTACTGAGGTCATTGTCAGAGGGAGGCAGGCAAGGGATGGGCCCGGGCCTGTCAGCGGCCTGAGGGGAACGAGCAGCCATGGCAGTGGCAGCAGCAGTGAGGAAGGGCCCGGTCAACCACTGCTGCTGCTCCTGGGGGGAGGAGCAGGAGCAGGGCTCGGGTGAGGGTGGGGAGGTCTCTGGGGATAGGGGGCTGCAGCTTGGCCAATAGGCGGCAGCAATGCTGCAGCCAAGACCAAGAAGGGTGGGGGGGGGATGGAAGCAACAAGATGGAGGAGGAGCAGGAGTGCAGCTCAGGTGAGGGTGGGGAGATCTCTGAGGTGAGGAGAGCAATCAAGTACTAATGCGCAGGTGCGCTAAAGTATGCAAGAGTTCCAGCATTGAAGCGGAGAGAAATAATGGCAGCAGTCAGGATGCAGAGGTGGAGGGCCGGCAGGTGAAGCCCCTCCTGCCAGAAGAGGTGGGTGGATGGCGGGTGAAGCCCCACCAGCCAGGAAGAGGAGGCGGTGGCAGGGAGAAATAATGGTGGGCAAAACCTTACCATCCGGGGGGAGGAGGTGGGAGGCGGCAGGAGGAAGGCCTGGCCCTGGCCTGCGCAATAGGGAGAGAGCTGCAGGGGGAGAGAGCTGTGGGGGGGGGAGAGCAAGCGCGAGAGAGAGCTGCGGGGGGGGGGAGCGAGCGCGCGAGAGAGAGAGAGAGCGCTGCGGGGGGAGCGAGCGCGCGAGAGAGAGAGAGCTGCGGGGGGAGCGCGGGAGAGCGAGCGAGCGAGCTGCGGGGGGCAGAGTGAGCGAGCGAGAGAGCTGGGGGGGGCAGAGTGAAAGAGCCACAGGCTAGTGCACAACTGCACAGATGCTCTGTGCGGAGTCAGCTAGTAATAATATTAACAGCAGATTACACTACAGGGTTGTCCTAAGCCAATCTGTCTCAGCCACATAAGCAATCTGCAGTAGGGTGAAAACATCTAAGTATTTTTGCATTTATTGAAAATGCGACACACTTGTATTGTATACATATACATACATACTTACATACATACTTATATATACCGTATATACAAACACACACTTATAGAAATATATACCTTAAAAATTAAACACTACATTTTTAAAAACCACATATGTGAAAGAAGTTTGAAAGAGCATGACTCCTGCCTTTGCTTCTACCTTTTTTTTTTTTTTTTTTTTGGTGAGGAACGCATGGCGGGAAGGGGACACACGCTGCTGCCCACTCACCGCTACGCTAGAGTCCCGAATGTCTCCATCGTTTCCTATGGGCAGCTGTCAGTTTTACTCCGTCAAAGGTAACCAGGAAGTGTCGTTTCCAGAGAATGGAATTCTCAGTCTCTCTTTCTCCCTCCCCGGTCTGGGACTCTGGGTGTTCTCCTTTAGGTTTTGCCCTTAAGAAATATGGAAGGAGAGCACTTCCTGTTCAGCTCTTTTGACTTCAGGAAAGATGGTGCTTATGGAGCAACTTGGGGAACTGCCGACGTTTTGATAAATGATCCCTGCACTTTGTTTTGTAAGTACTTCCATAGGAGAACAACGTTTTAGATTTTCTCCTTAAGACGTTCTGTTGTCTGGTTTCTCTCGAGGAGCCCTCGGAGCAAGCCACGCCGTTTTCTCCTGTTTTGTAGAGCTTCCTCTCCAGGAAGGTTTTCTGCTTTCATTTCTTGGCAGTTTTTATTTCCGTGAAAGCTTCCTGTCATTCTTTGTTATTGTTTTTAGTGGGGTTATTTAAATGTCGCCAGAGAGATGCAGGCAACGTATTTCGTTGCTCGTAGATCCAGTTCATTTTTATATTTATTTAGGCCGGCAGTGGTGTTCTGTGCAGCCGTCTAACTGTACAAAAATAGATTAAAACCTGGTAAATGCTCAAACCTCACCTCTCTGCCAACAACTACCTTAAATAAAAAATATCAAACAGCTTTGCAGTTTTGACTGACGTTTTGGTAATTACTGGAAAAAATGTAAAGCTGAGAGAAGAGATGACTAGCAGGTCCTAGACAGATGGGTCTCATCTCTGTGCAGCAACTTCGTTGAATTTCAGTAGCACTGAGTCCTCTCAGTGCTTGGGTGAGAATCTGCCTGGGAACACCAATTTATGCCACCCTGAACTCTATGGAAGAAAAGTGGATGTTAATTAGGATGCTTCTGCATGTTTTTTGTCGCATAAGAGGAGGGAACCTTGGCAGGTTCTGACTTTTTCTGCCCTGACGCTCTGTGATATGATGTGCCTGTAAACAACTTTTTAATAAACTGAAGTTCAAAAGAACTATTGCATCTGGTTACCCTAACCGAAAGATTGTCAAAATACCACTCTGTGCTAGTGCTTAAATTATAGAGGAGCAGATGAGGCTCCTTCTTATTTTTTGTGACCTTTCCATTAGTTAAAATTATAGGGAGTCAGGGGTGGGGCTTTTACATTTAATTAAGGGCACCCTACATTTTTGTTTATAAATTGGGCACTGTTCAGTATGTCTGAAGAGGTTGTTATCTGTGCATTCTTAGTTACTTTCCTGGTTATATTTAGAGTGTTTAACATATTTTACAATTAAATATGTTAACATATTTAACAACTCAGACATTAAAAATATTCTCCATGTGATGTCCTCCAGAAGTGTGGAGAATATGTGTGACACAGGACAGCCACAGATACAAGAGTTGGTACCCAGTGGCAACCTTTTGCAATTACCGCACCACACTTTCAGCTGTTCTGAGAATCACTTTCATGTAGCTGTGGCTGTATCCATGGTTGCCTTGGTTATGTTCTCTGCACAGATGTGTCCAGCAGGCAGCATTTGTGAAGGTTTTGAACGTCTAAAACAGCTTGTAGGTCATGGTAATACAGTTTACTGTATGTATCTGCAGCACTGAAGACATGAAAATATTGTAGAAGGATTTCTGAAGAGAAAGGAACTAATCCCAGTGATTTATCCAAATATTTGTTTTAAATTAAGCAGGTGGTTTTTATTCTGAATGTATTTGTGTAACACTTTCCATCTCCTCGTCCCTCCTCACAGAGGGACTGACCCTGAAGGGGCTTTCATATCTCACACATGTTTTTGTTTCCTCGTTCCCAGAATGGATGCCAGAGACAAGCAAATTCTACGCTCCCTGCGCCTGGAGCTGTGTGCAGAATTGCTGGTAGAGGGCCTTATCATTCAATACCTTTACCAAGAAGGGATTTTAACAGAGAACCATGTGCAAGAAATAAAGTCCCAACTCACCAACCACAGGAAAACTATGATGCTTCTTGACATCTTGCCTACAAGAGGTCCCAAGGCTTTTGACATTTTTCTAGAATCCTTACAGGAGTTTCCATGGGTGAGAGAGAAACTTGAGGAAAAGCGTAATGAAGTTATGCTGGGGGAGTCTTCAGGTAAGATCTAAATTATTGGTGTTTTATAAATGTCATTCTTGGTATTTACCTCTGTGTTAAGCCTAGTTTTCACTGGAATGGGAAACCTGCATCTCGGATACAACTTCAGATGGTAGGCACGGAATCACATGACTGAATGCTCCTCCATACAAAAAATATCCTACACATTGTTTACTATATGTGAGGAAGGAAGTTATGCTTATAGGACATCTTGTCGATGGGGTATTGTTTGTGAGCAGAAGCGTTTCATCATGTGACACTTCCCCACCTGCAGTCTGAACTTGTACAGCCCAGACAATGGTTTGCCTCCTAAGTGAGTAGTAGTAAGCCATAATTACCATTTATTTATTTATTCATTCATTCATTCAATTTATATCGAATAATCAATATTAGCCTTCCAAAAATGGCTCAGGGCAGTTTACATCAAAATAAAAACAATTGGTAGTCGCCTTGCTCCATAACAGCTGCCAAGAGTAACATGTATGGTAATGAACAGAGACTAGATTTAAGGTTCTCAATGGATTAAGGAGCTCCTCTGTACGGTATAGGAAATAATGTCAGATGACCTGATGATGCAGTTGCTCTCTTAAGAGACTGTCTTCCTAATTGGGTAGATCTGTTGTGGGAACTAACCCAACCTTGTACCCATTCTTTGTGACTTTCTATATACAGATGTTGCAAAAGCAGTTGGAATGAAGTCATGGGGAAGAGGCAGCCATGGGGTTAAGTAATATAAGAAATGGGCTCAGGATTTGTTGGAAGCAGAGTGGCAGTCTGTTAGATGGCAAGTCAAAAGCATAGTTAAAAATGAGCTTACATTGGAGTGCTCAGCTAGGGAAGTCTATATCCCCTAGCCAAATATGGCTGAACAGGATTTGTGCCACACACACACTTGTCATTCTTGATTACATACACATTTGATGATCAAAGTAGAAACCATAGAGGAGCTGAATTTAGAGTTGTCTCTCTAGTCACTTTGCAGACTAAAAATACTGCCAATTGGTGGCAGCGGGCTAAAACCATCAACCTTTACCCAGAATGTTTGTTTATGTTTAGAGGGGGATTCTGACTTAGAGGCATTCAGTCATAATCCCACAGATGGTAGCTTTGCATGTTCCCTGAGTGGTGAGATATCCTTGGAAAACGTTACCTGGATTCTAGTTTCCTTGAAAGGAGAGAGCAATGGAGACTTATGATGTTTTAGTAATTTTTGCTTTATTTATTAACTAGTGGTTGAGGCACATCGTTGACTGGACAAAGTAATTTTGCATAGATTACAGTTCTAGGAAAGTTCAAGAAACTAAATATATGTAATTTTTTATTAATGTGCTAGCAAAAAGAAAGTAAAATAACAGTTTGAAATTTGTGGGAATTCAAACATGATTCATTTTATTGAATAATGTTCATATATGGTAAATTGGAATCACAGTAAATTTGAATCTGAGAAAGATCTTCTGCTTCTCTTGGGTATGATGTCATTTCAAAATTTATCTATTTATTTATTTATTTGATGTATATACTTATACTTATATTTGATTTATTTGATTATATAAATTACTGAGTGTTAAAAATCTGTTCAGAACCATAACAGCGAAAATGATCATTTTATTCAGAATTTATTTTTACCATCCCCACTCCCAAATTTAAATCTCCCCCCCAGCATATTCTGGTGTATTTAACTAATTTCAGTGGCAGGATTGTGTATGCAAAATTTGTTATCTGTAGGTCATCTGGAAGTATGACTTTAATTCGCACCAACCAACCAAGTCTTCAAAATATATAATATCTATGTAAGCAGAACATAACTGGATCCAAGCAGCATTCACACTCCTATCAGACAACTGACCTCAGAGGTGCAGCTAGGTAATTTTGGGCCCTGGACCTAATGAGCTTATAGGGACCCCCCTGCAAAATAAGCAGCCTTTCCATATATAAAAATTTCTCCACAAAACCACAGCTCTGGGCCAGAGTGTGTTACACACACACAAACACACACACACACTCACACTCACACTCCACAAGCCCCATGGATTCACATACTTCTTGACCATTCACAAACTAACTGGGACACAATCCATGTCCCTTGCTCCACAGTTCAAACACAAAACCAACTTGGACATATAGTGCATGCATAAGCGGTGGTGGTGGTGGGGATTAAAAACACAACAACACATGCCCCTTGCTTCACAGTTCTCATGCAGACCTTTTGGATCACAAACTCACTTGCGCATAGTGCATTTTTAATAAATAAATAAATAAATAAATAGTTTGTTTATTCAGATGTAACAGGGAGTTCCACTTTCACTAGCTGTGAAGTACTCTATGAATCTTTCTGGCAGCTTCACTGCCGTAGGAGGGAGGAAATAACAGGATTGACCAATTTCCTTGAAATAAAAATGTACTTTTATTTGGCTCTACCTACCTGCCATCTTGGACAATATCTTTATTTTGACTCTACCTGCCATCTTGGGCCACATGTGTGCCCAATTTCAGAACTCTAATAGGAATGTGCATGAGCCGGTTTGGTGGCACCTCTGGGAAGCACCAAACATGCTCAGGCAATGGCATTTGAGCTGACTCAACAGTTCCCTTAAGGAGCCAGTAAGGAGCTCCTTACCTGCTCCTCCCCACTGCTCTTCCAGGTGCAGTGCCTGGTCCCTAACTGGCCACATACACCTGTGCCACTGTTACCTGAAGCTTCCGCAAAGCATTGACATACAGATAGCTAGAGCACATGTGTGCCAACGCTGCACGGAGGCAGCAGGGAACAGTGCCACAACCCCATGCAGCCAGTTGGGGACTGGGCACCACACCTGGAAAAGCAGCAGGGCAGGGAGGAGCAGGTAAGGATCTCCTTACCAGTTCCTTAAGGGAACCGTTCCCCGCCCCACCAGCCTGTGAATAAGCCATTCGTGCACATCTCTAAACCCTAAGCCCAGCCGTTCTGGAAATGTAAAGGGTTGGGCAAAAGCAGGGGTGGCAGGACATGTTGCACTTTTTTATGAAGGCAAAGGGCAGATTCCTTTACATGAAGATGGAATGATGGTCCCGGGGGGAGCTTCAGTTCCAGAAGTTTTTGGAATTTTCTGCCATGGAACAAGCCACTTATAGGACTTTTTGGAAGCTTTTTTAAAATTCAAAAAATCATTAAAAATTGACTGATCTGCTTCAAAATCAGTACACAGAGTCCTAATAACCTGTCCTACATCTGTGCCAAATTTCAGAACTCTAGGACGAGCCATTCCATATATATAAAAGGGATCCTATTTTATCTTGGGGTAAATCATGGGGTCCTCTAGGAGAGTGGGCACACACACCTGGGCCCCCAGGTCCCTGCCTAACTGCGCCCCTGGCTGACCTTGCTTCACATTATCAGAGATAAATCCCCTTGAACCCTTAAGGTACCTTTTGGCTCTCTGCACTCTCTCTCTGCTTCTGTCTCTGCCCCTAACAATATTCAACTGTTTTTGTGTCAGTACACCCTGCTGCCTCCATTTTACCTTAAGGGGCTGGGATGTGCCACCTTTCCCAGGCAATAGTGGCTTCCCTATTTCAAATGTTCCAGAGAGATCTCTGTAGCAAGAATCCTAGCATTAGCTTCCATAAAGGAACATCAGCCAGTCATCAACAAATGATTTGTCTGACAAAATAATGGCTAGTCAGCTGTGACAGAACAGTACTTCAGCTATACACTATTTATCTACTTGATTGATATTTATCTACCTGGCTGGTCAATGACCATAATAAAGGCTAGGCTATTCTATTATCTTCCAACCAAGTTTTGGGATTTAGAATGAACTAAGTGAATTTGTTGCCAAGTATTTCTATCATTTAGAAAAGGGCTGGGATTAGCTCAAAGCTTTTATTTGGCTGTATGTAATAGGAAAGTTCCCAAGGAAGCATCTAATGCAGTCCTGCCTCTGCATTGGCCAAAGAGAAATATAACGAGGGAGCATTCACCAGGTCCTGCTTTTTATAATGAACTAGGATGTGAGGCCTGTCGTTCACTAGGCAAAGTCATTTTACGTAGATCACACTTTTAGGAAAGTTCAAGAAATGTATGTAATTGTTTTTAATTAAAGTGCTTGAAAAAGGAAAGTAAAATTTGTGCAATTTCAACTTCAAACATCATGCATTTTATTGTAAAATTCAAATCAAAGTAAATTTGAATCTGAGAAAGATCTCCTGCTTTTCTTGGCCATTACATTGTTTTATAATTATTGCTCTGATTACTAAATGTTAAAAATCTATTGAGAACAATAACAGTTAAAATATGATTATTCAGAATTTATACTATCCCTCCCCCTCACAAAAAAAATATTAAAATGGGTCCACAAGCATATTCCGGTGTAAAAAGTGGTGCATTCAGCTAGTTTAAGAGGCAGGAGTGTTCATGCAAAATACAGTATCTGTAGGTAGTCGGGAAGTAAGACTTTATTTTGCACAAACACACACACACACACACACACACACACACACACATATAAAGATTAATTTAGCTAGAATCAATAGTATCCTCTGTTTTTTTCATTAGATTATCTCGCATATACTTTGGATCGGTATTCTACACTTTAGGAATTACGCATTGGAATAAGGATGACATAAACCTTTCTGAGTTTCAATTATCAAATCATAGAAGCATGATAAAAGGACGGTTTGTACTTTCAGTTCATGTGTATGGGAATGCTTTTAAAAAAACCCGCTTGTGAACTGCATCACTTACATCTTCCTGTTCTCTCTGTTGATGCTAAGGTAACTCTGCCATAGCTGTGGTTAAGAGAGAATTCCAAAGGCTGAGCTCAGGGTACTTCTGGGTTGTGTTATAACATTGGTCAGACATAAGGCCTAGCTATGGTGAAGGGAGATGGGTACAGTAAGGGTGGAGGGGGGATGAATTCATATATGAAGGAGCTGAGGCAAAGAAAGCACATAGTCCCATGGTCTGAATCTGATTCCGTAGTCCTAATTAATGGCCACGCTAGTGTTTTGCACTGACTGTAAACAGTCTTTGAGAAAGTGGTAAAAGACTGGTCAGTGCTGTTGCTTCATTTTAAGAACTCTAACCATTGTAAACAAGTAGTTAGCTGGTAAAATTTGTTCCATGGTAACTAAACTCCTTTTAATGATTCGTAGAAGTCTTTCCAACTAGGGATGTGCCAAAACGGGCTCAGGCAGCTGTCGGCAGGGCGGGGAGTGGTTCCTTTAAGGAGCAGGTAAGCAGGCCCTTACCTGCTCCGCTGTCTCCCCACCACGGTGCTCACTCTACCAAAGGTTGCATGTGTGATGCAGCTGTGGCACTGTTCCCTGCAGCCTGCATGTGCTGCTGCTGTGTGGAGGCTGCAGGGAACAGCTCTGGAGCCATACACAGCCTTTGGCAGTCTCCGTCCTGCTTGGATTCAATTGGTTTATTGCTTGGTTTATTATTCCTCCTCCAGCCCATTATTGCCTGTAGGGAGGCATTTAAAGGCTAATGGCATTTCTTAGGAACATAGGTAGGAACATAGAAAGCTGCCATATAATGAGTCAGACCATTGGTCTATCTAGCTCAGTATTGTCTTCACAGACTAGAAGCGGCTTCTCCAAGGTTGCACGCAGGAATCTCTCTCAGCCCTATCTTGGTCAAGCCAGGGAGGGAACTTGAAACCTTCTGCTCTTCCTAGAGCAGCTCCATCCCCTAAGAGGAATATCTTTCAGTGCTCACACTTCTAGTCTCCCTTTCATATGCAACCAGGGCAGACCCTGCTTAGCTAAGGGGACAAGTCATGCTTGCTACCACAAGACCAGCTCTCCTTCTTGATACTGATAAGGAGAAATTGATTTGGGTGTCATCAGCATATTGATAACACCTAGCACCAAATCTCCTGATGACCTCACTCAGTGGTTTCATGAAGATATTAAAAAGCATTGGTGACAGAATGGAGCCCTGAGGGACTCCATATAGTAGCTCCAGTTTTGAAGAGCAACTGTCACCAAGCACCACCATCTGAAATCTGCCTGACACATAGGAGTGGAACCACTGTAAAACAATGCCTCCTATCTCTAGCAATCCAGAAGGATACCATGGTCGATGGTATCAAAAGCTGCGGAGAGATCCAAAAGAACCAGCAGAGTCACACTCCCTCTGTCAATTCCCTGGTGAAGGTCATCTGTCAGGCCGACCAAGGCCACCTCAGCTCCATAGCCTGCCCTAAAGCCAGTTTGAAATGGGGCTAGATAATCTAGATTAATAAGGACAGCATATAATTAATCTATGGAATTGTCTGCCACATGATGTGGTGATGGCCACCAGTCTGGTTGGCTTTAAAAGGGGCTTGGACAAATTCACAGAGGACAGGTCTATCAATGGCTATAGGCCACCTCCAGCCTCAGAGGCAAGATGCCTGTATTTACCACTTGTTTGGGAGCAGCAGCAGGAGAGAGGCCCTCATCTCTTGCCTGTGGGCTTCTCTGAGGTATCTGGTGGGCCACTGTGGGAAACAGGTTGCAGGACTTGATGTGCCTTGATCTGGATCCAGCAAAGCTGTTCTTATATAATGACAGCTGTTGTCTCCTCCCATAAATATAAAGTTAAATATAAGACAGCAGCCTCTTCAAAGGGTGCCTCATTGCCCAATTAACAGGCGTGTGAGTTTCTAAACATTGTTTTTGATATATCAGTCTACAAAATGGCTTAGTTAGCCAATGTAAAACATCAAAGTGTGTTTCCAAAATCATTGGCATGATAGTTATCAGCCAGATGATGCTATGGTTTTGATTGCTTGGACCATACTTTACACTGATTGGCTTTTTAAAAAAATGTTTATATGAGGCTATGTTAACATAACTGCTCCGGGGTGATTGGCGAGAACATCCCTTGCTACATTTTAGGCTTGTGTGGGGGAATTAGCTATTTTGAATGGAGCCATCCCACCTTCACAAGAATTTGTTCAAAGCTTAGATTGCGGAAAGAACTGAACAGGAAGGTTGAAGTTCAAAAATAAAGTAAGGTTTTATTGAAGGATTGGGGGTACAAGAATAAAAGAAGATTTGATTAGGGCAATATTATTACTAAAATATGTTACAGAGTTTAACCAGATAGACTTACAAAGAGGCAATTTAGCTTGGTGTTCGAATAAGATGAACTCCAGGGTGGCTAGAGAAAGAAGGCTGTAGAGAGATGCATTTTTGGATTTAAGAAAGAGCAAGGATAGGGAGAGGCCTTCCTCATTCCTTGTGAAACCAAAGGACTTTTCCCCTCTGGACCAGACTGGGAGTCGGGAGGCAGCAGGGAACCGAATCAGGGGTTAGGCAGCAAGAGTAAAACCAAAGGGAGTCTGTTCTTATGTAGCCAGCTTCTCGTAGCCATGAGGCATGCTGGGCAGATCAGGCCAGAAAGGAAGGCTGATCTGGAGGCTAAGAGCAGGATGGCACAATGAGCAAGACACAGCCAGATGTTATGGTGGGTGTTGGGTCAATCGCCCAAACAGTGGGTGATTCCAAGGTGTAGAGACCAAATGAAGCACACTGGTTCATGAAACCAGGGCCAGTAATAGCCCAAAATGTGCCTTGAGGTGAAATGCTGATTCTTCCTCCTTCCTGAGGTGAGGAATTCCTGTGGATCTCAAAATAATCCATTGTCTTTGTTGAGTATGCAAGAGTAAGCATGTGAATAGGTCAAGACCAACCTGCATGTAAATTGACTGAATGGACATACAAGGACTTATCTGTCATGTTGGAAGGACCCATTAAACCAGTCAGTATTTTTAATGAGCACATCTCTTAAGTTCCTGTGGCCCATCAACCTCTTTTGGGGGAGAGGAGTAGCGTTCACAGTGCTTTATCTGCTTTCCTGCTAAGATGGTTAGCTTTGCTTGTCTGAGGGAGCCAGAAACGAGGAATAAACAGGGTCAGTCTCTGGACAGAGAGACCTTGAAGCGAAGTTAACTCAGAAGCTAACTCAGGTCTACTTAGACATTCCCAATAGAGGGAAATAAAATAATAATTATATTTATACATTTATATTATTATAATTTATAATTTATAATATTTATATTATTATTTTATTAAGCACAATTAATATATCTTGAGCCCAGTGCTGAAAGTAGTATTAGAAAGCTTTAAAATATTAAAACAGTTTTTAAAAATGTGTGTTTATTTTTACATTTATATTCTGTTCTTCCTCCAAGGAGCCCAGAGCTGTGTACGTGGTTACATTTATCCCCACAATTCTGTGAGGTTAGACTGAAAGATAAGTGACTGGCCCAGAGTCACCCAGTGAGTTTCATGGACGAATAGTGTATTTTAACTTGGGTCTCCCCAGTCCTAGTTTAAAATACTTTGATTTATAAAGGACCATGGGATTCTTCTCATTTGAGCCTCAGTATCTGAAACTCCTTGTCCAAATTCAACGTATCCATGTTCGGAAAACAGTATTCCTGTTAATGTGCCTTTTGATTATTTGTTTGCCTTGGATGACCTCCCCAGGCTATTTAAGTAATAGTTCCACCTTTTCTGGACTGCAGCATGCAATCTGTTAGCTTCCATTAGTAACAACAAAGATTAGATGACCTTCAGCCATGGGGAACGATACTCTTGTAGTTGCAATGCTGGTAGGGTTGCCAGTGTCCTCTCTCTGTTTTTAATTTTTTTTAAAAAAACAAATCTATAATGTTGAGCTGTATCAGTTCTCTACATTCTGTCCAGAATATTATCCTGCCTCATCAGCACCCCACAGGAGTTCAGAGCTATAAGTTTAGCAGCATGAGGATAATTGTGATAGTTTTGGGGTGCCTTACAACCAAGTGTGTGAAAGCTGTATAAGGCCCAGCTTTGCTCCTGGAGGACCAGTGGGCAGCTTTGGCCAGGAGTGCCTTTGCACAACTCCATCTGGTGTGCCAGTTATGACTCTCTCTGGAAAAAGCAAGTCCATCCACTGTCACTCCTGGCCTGGTCACATCCTGAGTGCAGTATTCCAACACACTCTGTTCAGGGCTTCTTTAAGAAGCACTCAGAAACCACAATTAGTGGAAATGCTGCTGCCAGGTTGCTCTCTGAGGTATCTGGAGTAGAGCATGTCATCCCTCTAATCTTCAGTGGATCCCTGTTTGTTTCTGTTTGTTATTGAAAGTGCTGGTTTTGACCTTTAAAGCCCTAAATGGTTTGGGCTCTCCCTACATGCTGAGATGACTGGGGGAGACTGTGCTCCACATGACACCACCTGTTGACCCTCGTCTGGCAAGTATGTAGGATTGCACCGTCTCTGTGAGAAGATCACCAGGCTCTGAACTCCCTCCCCCAGGTGGTTTGTATTGCTCACTCTTGCTCTCTTTTTAGCTGAACTCATAAAATTTATTCCACTGTAGTATTTGGACATTTATTTGGTTGATTGATTGATTGACTGACTGACTGACTGATTGATTGATTGATAGACCACCTTTCTGGAACTCAAAATGGTGTGCAATAAAAGTAGGCAATTAAAAGTTACAATAACCAAAATAGCTATTTAAAACCAGCAACACACACACGTACATACACCCCGCAACAAAAGTTTCCAAAGCGGTTTACACAGCAAAAGAATAAATACATAAATAAATAAAGATGGATCCCTGTCCCCAAAGGGCTCACAATCTAAAAACAAACATAAGACAGTCACCAGCAACAGTCACTGCAAGTACTGTGCTGGGGGTAGATAGGGCCAGTTACTCTCCCCCTGCTAAATAAAGAGAATCACCATGTTAAAAAGGTGCCTCTTTGCCCAGTTAGTGGGGTTGGATCCCTGTCCTCAAAGGGCTCACAATCTACAGAAAATAGATGCACTAGACTAAAAGCCCAGTAGTCCAGGAATATTTCAAATTAAAAACACTAAACAGAGCAGCAAGTCTTAACTTGTCTGTGAAGGGGTAAGAGAACTGAAACCTAGTGAACCTCAAGGGGCAGGAGATTATAAAATATAGGAACTGCCACTGAAAGGACCTAGTTAAAGGTCACACCAGGTCATGCCTTGGAATGGATGGGACCTGGAATGACCCACCTAGAAGATCTCAATGAGTGGGCAGACACATATGGAAGGAGACAATCCCTAAAGGAGATGAGTCTCTCGATTTCAAAGATTTTCTGGATTTTTCCTGTCTGGTCAGTGAGTTAAATTGTATTATTTTATTTGATTTTTGTTTAAGTTTTTAGTGTGTTGTAAGAAGCTTTGAGGTGAGAAAGCAGCATACAAATGTAATGAATAATCTCAGCTGTGGATCCATATCATATCTTATCTGTAGCCTTTGCATACTGGAATGATATTACTGGGCCGGTAATATCTTAGAAGTATAATATGTGGACTGTTGGTTGATCGATTGATTGATTAAGTGCCATAAAGTTGGTGTCGACTTAGCAACCACATAGATAGATTCTCTCCAGGATGATCTGCCTTCAACTTGGCCTTTAAGGTCTCTCAGTGGTGCATTCGTTGCTCTTGTAATCGAGTCCATCCACCTTGCTGCTGGTTGTAGTTCTTCTCTTTCCTTCAACTTTCCCCAGCATTATGGGGGAAAGGGTCTTCACATAATGTGTCCGAAGTATGATAGTCTGAGCCTGGTCATTGTGCCTCAAGTGAAAATTCTGGATTGATTTGTTCTATGATCCATTTGTTTGTTTTCCTGGCTGTCCATGGTATCCTCAAAAGTCTTCTCCAACAAAGTTGAAAAGCATCAATACTTTTTCTATCTTGCTTCTTCAAAGTCCAGCTTTCGCATCCATAGAGTGTCACGGAGAAAAACCATTGTCCAAACGATTCTAATCTTTGTAGGTATAGACATGTCATGGCATTAGTTCTTCTATATAACAGCATTTTCATTTTCATAGAAATAAGAGAGTTATCAATTTGGGGAAGAGAGATATTATTGTTTACTATTAAATGTGGAGATGGGAGCCATGAATAAAAAGCGATAGTCATATGAAACTGCCTTAGATCATCGGTCAGTCTAGCTCAGTACTGTCTCCGCTGACTGGCAGCAACTCCTAGGATTTCAGACAGCAGTCTTTCTGAGCCCTAGGCATGAAATGAACCTGGGATCTTCTGCCTTCAGAGTGTGCGCTCTGCCACTAAGCTAGTCCCATGCCATACAGAAGTGTTGCTGCAAATCACAGCAGCTGCAAGATACTTCAGAAAACAGCAATCTGTTTGTGCCAGAATGTAAGAGCCGTGCTGAATCAGACCAAAGATCCATTTAGTCCACTATCCAGCAGGGCATGAAGGTCACAGCCTGCTCCTACAGTTTGTTCCTCAGCAACTGGTATTCAAAGGTATACCTGAAGGTTCCATTGTCTACCACAGCTAATAGCTGTTAATAATATGTCCTCCATTTAATCCCCCTTTAAAGCCGTCTATAGGCACATAAAAAGAAGAACATTAGAATAAGTTGTCTTAATTTCTTAATATATGATTGCATTTAATTAAATGCAAGAATCTGAGGTTGAGGGATGGATGCTGTAGGTGTGACATCCTCATGTTGAGGTTCTAAACAGCCTGATGAAAAAGTGAGCATTCTTTTTCTTTTAATTCTATTCCTGGGAAACTTGAAACTGACTTCTAGAGAAAAAAACATTGCATGTAGAATGCTGTTCCACTCCAAATGTGTGAAAATGAAAGGAGGGTTCCAATGATCAGGGTACAGGAAAATAAAGATTGTTTAGGCAAGGTGAGGAGGCAATAATATCTTAACTAACAGTATTAATTAGAGTGTCACGTATTAACTTAAGGTCCAAATTGTCAATGAAACAACTTAAGGCTTTACTTGAGAAAGGACCCAGATGTAGACTTAAAGAGGAGAAAGAAGGGAGTGAGAAGATTTTAAAGGATAGACAGTTAATGTTATCGGTCCCAATCTGTTGGTGCATTGGGTGCACTTGTAGGTTGGAATGCATAGGTAGATCTCCTCGCAGGGCTAAAGTAGAAAGGCGAGAAAAAGAAAGGTGCAGAGTGGCCACTCACAAGCTAGGGAACCAGGATAGTGTTTGGTTCCTGGATAGGTCCAGGGCTATTCTGTTCTCCAGGTCTTTTTCTGAGTTCTCTGTTGTGTTTCCCCTCCTCTTCCTTCTTCTGATCATGTGTTGGAATAAGAAGTACAGATAAGCAAAATAATTGCCCTTGGGGCAATGCAAAAGCCTGGAGATTTTATATCTGGCAGAATCTGTTTGATCTAAGATCGTAAATAAACAACTAACTAACTATCTGGCAGAAATACGATGAATGAATAAAAGTTGTGCCCGTGACAGCAGGGGCTGAAACTCACATGTAACAAAGAAGTTGATGTTTGCATGAACCAATCAAATGGGTGTGATCTTTAAGAAACAAAAGATGGAATGGCTGGTCGATAAGTGTGCATGGAGTACTGAATGGGTGAACCCAGAAGCTTTATCTGAGACTGGGACATCTCTTCCTGAGTGTCGGGGGGGGGGGGAGTTTTCTTTTCCTGTTAACGGTCCTACTTCTGGGTTTTTGCCAGCTCATTGTGATAGGAGATGGGGAGTATGTCATGCTTATCTGTGTTGTTGTAGGAACAATTAGGGAGGCTAATCCCATTACCAAGGAAAGGAGTTAGCTATTTATCTTGTGAAGGTTTCTTTGATCTGGGAGTGCTTGATAACTTTTTCCTTTTTATAAGAGAGGTCATGGGAGACCCCCTACAGTTGTTGGTCATTCTGACTTTGAGCAGTGTTGCCCCATGTTTGCTTGTGGTAAACAACCAAATTGCACTCCTTCCCAGGAGTAGGGAAAGACCTGTGTGCCCTGAGGGGAAGGCAAGAAAGGAGGTGCCCAGGCCAGGGGAGAGCATAACATTGGCCCCATAGAGACCAGCTCTGGCCTGTGAGGACTGTTGGGGCAGCCCCTCCACCCACCTTCCCAGGAGTACTGAAAGACCAGTGTGCCCTGAGAGGAAGGCATGAAAGGAGGCACCCAGGCCAGGGAGCTCTTGTCCTCAGCTCCTGAAAAGGCCCACAGCCTGAGGCAACGTTTTATTAACATTCTGTAATTTGCTTCTTTTAATATTGTAAAACGCTTTGGGTGCCTTTGTCAAGGTAGAAAGGCGGTATAAAAATGTAGTAAATAAATACATAAAATAAAATAAAATTAATGGCATGTGCAGAGTTCACAATCCTGTGAGCTCAGGGAGCCAAGATGGAGGTAGCAAGCCTGCAACTCACATAGAGGGGCGCTGTTTGCAATCTCCCCAAACAAGCTGTTGTTTCGGCAACAATTCTACTTAGTATTGTCTATGTTACAGCTATGAGGCAGAGAGCAGGAGCAGGAGCAGGAGCCAGAGGTAACAAGAGGCAGTTCCATAGCTGAGCACTCAGAAACAAGCACAAACTCCCCTTTATCACTATTTCAGCATAAACCAATGCATGTCTGGTGGGCCACTGTGTAAAACAGGATGCTGGACTAGATAGACCTTGGGCCTGATCCAGTAGGGCTCTTCTTATGTTCATGTTTACTCAACAGTAAAGTTCCACTGAGTTCAGTGAGTATGACTCTTCCATTCATAACTCTCAGGTATGCATGGAATTGAAGCCTCAGTTCACCTTTTACAGAGAAAGCACATGGACTCAGAAAAAATAGCCCTATTCACATGTTATGTTCAATACTCATATGAGTGTCCACAGGTACAGATCTGTACACAGATACAGTGATTCACACACTATGTTGAACACAAGTACAGCACCACACTTCCTATGTGTACCATGCATTTATGGGACCTGTACCCAGGTTAACTTTTATAATGAACATGGGTACAGCCATTCACATAAAAACATGTACGAGTGTACAGACATCTGTACATTTATACAACATAATGTCTGAATAGAGCAGGGTTGCAGAACTCAAATGCCCCGATGGACTGGAACCAACCATGACATGGTGTTTGAGGACAATTTTCACTGCATTATTCCATGAACATTAATTATGAAAAATATTAATGAAGGCAGTTATTAGTTATTTGTGGATCTTTCCCTTTTGTCAAAGGACCCACATTTTAAATTAGGACAGTGACCAAAAAATAGGCCCTATCCCTGCTCAGTCACTGTGGCATCTGGAGTGCATGCCAGCCGCAAACCCCAGCTGCTCCTCTAAGGAAGGTTTGGCTTCAGGTGTTCTGGAAGATGACCTACTACTAAAAAAGTAAAACCACATGTCCTAGTTGGCTTGTGAACGTAGAGTTTGCCATTTACAGAGTGAGGTTGTGTCACAAGTGCAGAGTGTTGCAGGACATCCTGCCTGAGGCAATTTGACGCTAGGGGGAAAAGTGAAGTTTTGTTTGTTTTAAACTGAAGTGATGGGCATAGCCAGTACTCTGTTATGTAGCTTGACTTAGAGGAGCTCTTAGCCACAGACCTTGGGGACCTGGTCCGTGGCCTCATATCTCCAGGGGGGCCTCCAAATGTTCTGGGGGGCCTCCTCAGAGGCCTGTTGCCACCCCATGCCTGCCTGCGCCCACCCCGTCACTGCCCTGTTGAATGTCCTGGAGGAACACGGGATCTAAGCCTTTTTGCTGCCATTTGTGTGGGTGTGGGATGAGCCAAGCAGGCCTCCCCTGTGGTGGTGGCGGCGGCAGGCATAGCGGCTGGTGGGCCTGTCCATCTGGGCATGCCTGTGAGCTGTTCAAGGTGGAGGTGCCTGAGGCCATTTGCTCCGTCCCACTTCACCAGTACCACAGTGAGGGTAGGCGGTGAGGGCAGGTGACTTCCCTGGACTCAGCTGTGTGCCCTGCTCCACTGCGCAGCTTGGGGAGACCTGCAGAGGCGGTGGCTCTCCCAGGGATCCAGCAAGTGCAGAGAGGAAGGGAGCCGCCTCAGGCACTTAATGCGCCCTTCCCAGCAGCCTCCCCGAGCAGCTCCAAACTAAAAGTGCAAAGTTGGCCCAGCTCAATTTGGAAGCCAGTGGCTGGGGCAGCAGCACAAACAATAGGGCACATGTGACTCTGAGCATGTGCAGAGTGCCCAGACGGACAGGCCCACCAGCTGCTGCACCCGCCACCGCCACCATGGGGGAGGCCTGCTCGGCTCACCCACCCCCACCCCTGTCCATGCAAATGGTGGTGAAAATAGTAAAGATTGGTGTGGCGGGGCAGGCTTTATTTTTTTTATGGTAGGGGGCCCTTGTGGTGGGTGGGGGCTCTGAAGCCCTTCAGGTCTGGGCTCCAAAATGACCTAGGTGTGCCACTGGCCTGACTGATGGAAAGTACTTCAGGTGTCCATGGCTTCAGCAAATGAGAAGAGATGGGAGAGACTGGAGGACCCATGGATGGTGAAGCGCAATGTCCCACCTACCCTTATAGTGAGGATCCTCTGCTATGCTGGCTGGCAGCAGCCCTCCATGGGTTCAGACAGATGGTCCCTCCCAGCTGGGGAAACAGCAGGGATTGAACCTGCCTGCAAAGCATATGCTCTTCCACTAATCTTCAGCTCTATCTTCAACCAGTTTAGTTCCATGACAATCTATAGAATTAGAACTAGCTGAAAAATGAGTTTCCAGACAACTCAAAAGATTTAGACTGATGAGTATGAGATTGGGTTGTCCTGCACTGTTTATGTGGGTGAACCGTGTCATTCTTTTTTTAAAGATAGGTATGATTGTTCAAAGAACAAAAATGGATGTTTGTGCAAATCTTGATTTCAAGTTAATAGTGGACATAGCCTTATCTACCCTGCCACTACTACACACCGGTATTCTCATAAATCTGTTTAGAAAGACTCCTGGTGTAAATGAGAGATAAGAACTATTCCAACTCTATTTGAGACATCAAGTGAATGCATTTACCTTATAAATGTGAAAAGCATTTTCATGCCAAAGTAACACAGGAACATAGGAGCTGCCATATACTGAGTCAGACCATTGGTCTATCTAGCTCAGTATTGTCTATGGCAGCGGCTTCTCCAAGGTTGCAGGCAGGAGTTTCTCTCAGCCCTATCTTGGAGAAGCCAGGGAGGGAACTTGGAACCTTCTGCTCTTCCCAGAGTGGTGGCTCCATCCCCTGAGGGGAATATCTTACAGTGCTCACATGTGGTCTCCCATTCAAATGCAACCAGGGCAGACCCTGCTTATCTAATGGGACAAGTCATGCTTGCTAGCACAAGACCAGCTCTCCTCTCCTAACCAACCATACAGTAAAATTACTTCCTGACAGCAGATCTAATGTGGGTCGTGTTTAAAAAGACGCAACAGTCTAAAAGCCTCTGTAGAATATTTATGGTTCTTCTGAAAAACTATAGCTGTTGGCAGGAAAGTGCTGCTCTTTCTAGGAACAGCAAGTTATTATGTGATCTTTGTTCGTACAAAGTGGAAAATCTCTGTTCTGGAAGAGAGCAGAGTTTTCTATGGAATGATTCCCTACTTTACTTCTCTCCGGAAATTCTCTTCCTTCTTTGTTCTGTGTACTATGCCTAAATATACCCAAGCATATTTATATGGAAGGCAGGCCTAATTCTTGGAAATAGCAGCTTAGGTGGTAAACCTCTGGACTGTTCCACTGTAGCTTGCAGGTGGAGACTTGTATTAATGACTCCTTCTCCATGTGTCTGTCTTCCTGAGGCTGCTTATAGAAAAATAGATGCTGAGAGAAAAGGGTTGTAGTATAGCCTTTTCCCAGACATGCTAGTTTTTTGATATTGGGATCTTTTTTGTTTGAAGGATCATTCAGCCATATGAGCTTCTTCTTGCAGTCTGAAGTGGTATGGCCCAAAAATCTGCCACCTCATCTGCAGTTTGTCTCATGGAACTTGCTGTATTTATTGATATGTAAATGTTACACAAATAGGTGTATCCTGTGTTTATCTCTCCTTTGCATTAACGTATTTATTTTCAAAATTCCCTTCATGCCCCTCTTTTGGGGGGAAGGAAATGTGATTTTATTAAAGTTAAATAAACATCTCCAAATATATAAGAATTTGAAGTTTAAATTGTAAATTTGAAGTTTACAATTGCTTTCTACTTCGTGATTACTAGAGAGAAAAAGGAAATCACCAGAAATAGTTTGAACCATATTTTTTAATGGGATTCGGTTTGACCAATATTAAATATGTTCCGAGCCCTCCTCATTTCCATGGGTGAGTTAAGCATAAAGTTTCTATTACTAACAGAGATCTTTGGTATGTTCGGCCTCATTATTAAGAACATAAGAACAGCCCTGCTGGATCAGGCCCAAGGCTTATTTAGTTCAGCATCCTGTTTCACACAATGGCCCACCAGATGCCTCTGAGAAGCCCACAGGCGAGAGGTGAGGGCATGCCCCCTATCCTGCTGTTGCTCCCCTGCAATTGGTATTTAGAGGCATCTTGCCTCTGAGGCTATAGGCTGCCAATAGCCACCAAACCAGTAGCCATTGATAGACCTGTTGTCCATGAATTTGTCCAAGCTCCTTTTAAAGCCATCCAAGTTAGTGGCCATCACTACAACCTGTGTCAGAGAATTCCATAGATTGATTATGTGCTGTGTTAAAAAGTACTTCTTTTTATCAATCCTAAATTTCCTGGCCATCAGTTTCATGGGATGACCCCTGGTTCTAGAGTTGTGAGAGAGGAAGAAAAATTTCTCTCTGTCCACTCTCTCTACTCCATGCATAATAATTTTATACACCTCGATCATGTCTCCCCTTAGTCACCTCTTTTCCAAAGTAAAGAGCCCCAGATGCTGTAGCCTTGCCTCATAAGGAATGTGCTCTAGGCTCCTGATCATCTTGGTTGCTCTTTTCTGCACCTTTTCCAGTTCTACAATGTCCTCCTTAAGATATTGTGACCAGAACTGCACGTGGTACTCCAAACATGGCCACACCATAGATTTGTATAAGGGCATTATAACATTAGTGTTTTATATTTATATTATATTATATTTATATTATATTATATTTATATTATATTATATTTATATTATATTATATTTATATTATATTATATTTATATTATATTATATTTATATTATATTATATTTATATTATATTATATTTATATTATATTATATTTATATTATATTATATTATATTATATTATATTATATAAATATACCATATATTAGCATTATATTCCTAATGATCCCTAGCATGGGATTTGCCTCCTTCACAGCTGCCGCTCACTGAATCAACACTTTCAATGAGCTGTCCACCACAACCACAAGATCTTTCTCCTGGTCAGTCACTGACAACTCAGATCCCATCAGTGTATATGTGAAGTTGTGTTTCCTTGCCCCAAAATGCATTATTTGATACTTCCTTACATTGAACGGCATTTGCCATTTTGTCTCCACTCCCCCAGTTTGGAGAGGTCTTTTTGAAGCTCCTCACAATCTGTTTTGGGTTTCACTACTCTAAATAGTCTATTGTCATCTGCAAATTTGTCCACTGTGTTCTTATCCCAACTTCTAGATCATTTATGAACAAGTTAAAGAGCACTGTTCCCAGTAAAGATCCCGGGGGGACCCCATTGCTTACTTCCCTCCATTGTGAAAACTGTCAATTTATTCCTACCCTCTGTTTCCTGGCCTTCAACCAGTTACCGATCCACACATGAACCTGTCCCTTTATCCCATGATTGTTTAGTTTACTCAAGACCCTTTTGTGGGAAACTCTGTCAAAAGCTTTTTGGAAGTCTAGGTATACTACCGGTATGTCAACCGGATCACCTATATCCACATGCTTGTTGACAAAGACCTCCAAAAGGTTAGTGAGGCAAGACTTGCCCTTGCAGAAGCCATGCTGGTTCTCCTTCAGCAGGACCTGTTCTTCTGTATGTTTAACAATTTTAAGATGTACATATCAGGTGGTATAGAAATATAAGTAAATAAATAATAAAGTACTAGCTGACCCCGCACAGAGCATCTGTGCGCTCTTTGGGGCCAGCGATTCCCCCTTCCACCGCACCTTCTCAGCCATCCTCTTCCTCTTCCTGGCGGCCCTTCCTGGTGGCGGGGCCGCCTCCTCACTGTGGCTGGGTCCGCCACTGCCTCCTCACTGTGGCCGGGCCAGCTCCCCAACGCCACCTCCATTACCATGGCCGGGCCCGCCGCTGCCGCCTCCCCATTGAGACGAGGCCCAGCCGCCTCCATTACTGCCACTTCCATTGCCACCGCTGCCTCCCCACCACGGCTGGAAGGGCGGACCACTTCCATTGCCGCCGCTGCCTCCATTGCTGCCGCCGCTGCCTCTCCACCATGGCTGGGCCGAACCGTCATCCTCCCATGTCCTCCCGCCCAATGCCGGGAAGTCTTGCAGCGTGTTGCGAGAGTTCCGCCGCAAAAGCCAGCCACGCATCTCCACACATGACCAGCCAAGTAAATTAATTATATAGATTGTTGAAGTATGTTTTCCATCAGTTTACCCAGCACCAAAGTTAAGCTAGCTGGCCTGTAAATTTTCGGATACCCCTGGATCCCTTTTTAAAAATCGGAGTTACATTGGCTACTTTCCAGTCCTCTGGTACTGAGCTGATTGTAGGGACAAGTTCCATATTTTTGCTAGGAGATCAGCAATTACACATTTGAGTTCCTTCAAAACTCTTGGGTGGATGCCATCTGGCCCTGGCAATTTGTTAATTTTTAGTTTTTCAAGACAGTTTAGAAGATCTTCCCTCAGCACCTCTTCCCATTGGCCTAGTTCTTCAGCCTCTAAACCTGAGAAACTCAGTTCCAGAGAGGGTATATGGTCAGTATCCTCCGATGTGAAGACAGATGCAAAGAACTGATTCAGCTTCTTATCATCCTTAATAATCTCTTTCACACCCTCATCATCTAAGGGTCCAACCGTGTCCCTGGCAGGTTTTCTGCTTCTGATATATTTAAATAAGTTTTTGTTATTCTCCTTGACACTTCTAGCTATATGCTCCTCAAATTCTATTTTTGCATCCCTTATTGTCTCCTTGAATTTCCTGGTTCTTGGTCATTGGAAGGCGATTACAAAAGATTAATCTCTTTATTCTTTGACAGACTAATTATTTTCATGATCAATTGCTGAGGAAAGTGAAGTGTCTTTTCCTCCCCCATTTTATTTGGTTAGATCAGAGACTGGGCTGCTACTGCTGTTTGATCAGATGGTTTAAGGCAGTGGTTATATAAGTGTATTTTTACAGATTACAGAAAAAATAGTATCACACGTACACTCTCTTTCTCCTACTGTTTACACATGCATGTGAATTTAATGCAGTTTCTCATACAATAACTTTGATTCTGTTTTGAGAGCCATGAACTAGTTAATTTTTGCATTGTAACACTAATGTCAGTTGTGTCATCTGTGAACAGATGTTCTTGACTCACACAATTTTATTGTTATAGCTGCTTGAATATAATAAGTATCTCAACTGGGCTTGTGGGAGTAACTTTTTTTTTCAGTAGGAGGAACTGTATGGTCTGAATAGGCATAATAGTTCCTGAATGATAATTTAAAGGCTTTTTACTGCTGCATTTGAAAATTCCTTTAGTCTTCCTGGGGATCTGTGAACAGACCAAGGAGCAATTTTGTTGTACACAACTGTACCCTAGCTTAAAGAACCCCAGGGGATGATTTGAGGGAACATGATATAGTCTCCTTGCTGAAGCTAAGCAGGTCTAAGTCTGATTATTGCCTGGTGACCACCTGAGAACTTCATGTGATTTGAGTTCCATGATGGAAGAAAGGCAGAATATAAATGTAATCAATAAACCTGAGGGTCTGAAGGGGATCCATGACTCTTAAAAGGAGATATATGACTTGCCCTTTTCAAAGGATTGCAGGTGTAGTGTTTGGGAGTTTGAATATTCCTAGGTATTGCAGGAGATTTGCCTTTAATGAACTCTGTACTTTGGAGTGCAAAGTACAAACAGAGAAAGTGCAAAAGAAGTGCAGTGTTTTATATTAAGAATAGTTGAAGTATCACTCTTTATTGCATAATTAATGCAAAGTTTTTAGTGGTAGCCATGAAAGGGTAATAATTAAGACCTAGTATCTGTTATTTTCTGAGACATGAGACCACATGACCTTCCTAACTCTAGACTCCAAGGCATTCAGTGCTCCAGTTCTTCCTCTGCCGTTCCACTACCCAGTAGCCTGTGAAAGAGAACAGATTCTAACATTTGATGGCAGTATAGAGCAAATTCTAAGCCCAGATGGATGTTGAATCCTTCATACTTGGAATTTCCTTAATTTGTATGATGTTGATATTTTTCCTCTCAGAACTTCTTACCTAAGACATGATCCTCTGACCTCAATTTATCTTCTACTGGGATAAAAAAAATGTAAAGTCAATATAATGTGCAAACTTATTAATAAGCCAGCCTTGGTTTATAAGGTTTATTATTATTATTTATTTACACAGTCAGACAGGTGTTATTGACTGGTTTGTTTTATCCAGACATCAAGTCCTTCCCAAGGACCTGGGATGGCTGAATTTTATTGTCAATGTTTATTATTATTTTACACAGTCAGATAGGTGTTATTGACTGGTTTGTTTTATCCAGACATCGAGTCCTTCCCAAGGACCTGGGATGCCAGAATTTTATTGTCAATGTTGTTGCTGTTGTTATAGATATTGTCGTAGAATATAGGCTGTTCCCAGTAAAGCTGCTTTTTGTAATTGGCTGATGGTGATTTCTGTGGCCCCTATGGTGTTGAGGTGCTCTTCAAGGTCTTTTGGAACTGCACCCAGGGCGCCAATGACCACTGATGATGATGATGATGAATTCGATTTCTATACCGCCCTTCCAAAAAATGGCTCAGGGTGGTTTACATAGACAAATAACAAGCAAATAAGATGAAATCCTGTTCCCAAAGGGCTCACATTCTAAAAAGAAACATAAGAGACACCAGCAACAGTCACTGGAGGTACTGTGCTGGGGGTGGATAGGGCCAGTTACTCTCCCCCTGCTAAATAAAGAGAATCACCATGGTAAAAGGTGCCTCTTTGCCCAGTTAGCAGGGGTTTATAGCTTGGTTTATAAGAAATAAGTCCAGGAAAGTTCTTAATTAACTTCCCATCTCACAGATAGCTGTATTAGAAATGTATGATATCAGGGTCAAAACAGGGGAGGAAGAGAACCAACTATACCTAGCTCAGTCACCTTAAGGTGATTCTTACAGTGGAAGTCTACACATGTCTACTCAACAGATGTCTTACTCAGGAGTCCTCTGAATTCAATGGAGTTGCTCCCAAGTAAATGTGTATGGGATTGCATGTTTTTGTACACCGCCCAGAGTCCTCGGAGTGGGCGGTATATCAAATGTTTCAAATAAATACATAAATAAATTGCAGCTTTGCTCACCAGAGACTATAAGAAGAGGCAGGGGAGTAAATATAATAGGGCAAGGGAAGACAGTTGTCTAGGGGCCCACTGCCTTGGGCCCCCCCCCAGGCAAGTCACATGACTGACTCCCTCAGCCACGCACCCGCCCAGGCTTCCCTCAGTTGTAGTCATCCTCCGAAATTGATGTGAGTGTTAAGACCTGGAGCTACCAGAACGGCATGTCTTTCTCTAGTACCATGAAATGACTTGCATCGTCCACAATTTACAAAACCTTCTAAAATTTAGGATGATGTTCTATTGTGACACATAGGGGTGTGTGTGTGTGTGTGTGTGTGTGTGTGTGTACACACACACACACACACACACACACACACACTATGCTTTTTGTTACCACTATTCAGCCTCATTAAGATTTCTTTACTTCATGAGCTGAGCTTCAGTGAGGGGGAGCATTTTAAAATCTTGTCTCTGGGCCCACTCCAACCTTGCTACACCCCTGAGAAGAGGGGCTATTTATATGCCTGGAATAACCAGCAGGATTCATATTTGCTCTGCACATTAAGCAGCCAGGAGCAGAGGAGTTGAAGATTCTGGCTAAGTTCATATATTTTATTAAGCTGAATAATAGGAAGGAGCGAATGCTTTGCCTACCAACACAGGGGAGGAAAAGTGGGTGGAGGTGTTTATGGTTGAGTTAGTTTGATGGTGAGGGGGTGTATCTGTCAATTTGACCCAAACAGTTCCTGATATGAGAGATAAGTGTATTATCTCCACACACAACATGCTGCCACCAGCCCTGAACTCTGACCTGAATGTCCTCCTTGGATCAGTGGTGACGTAGGGATGTTTCCACAACTGTTGGATCCCATGGATATTGGCTCAGATCCTAAAGTTTTAATCTAGAGTTCACATGGTGTTGATGTATTGCCCATAAACATACATATGCTTAAAAAAAAACACAACTTCTGTTAATAATGAAGATTTTTCTTCTTCCATCAACATCTGTACAAACTATGCTCAAAATATTTCAGTGCGTATTTGGTTTTCCTTTCTCCTTCATGTTGAATAATCTCAGAATTGGCTGCGTATCCTGTAACTTTCCATAAAATACTTGTTTTCTTAACACTACCTTGCCTGTGCCCTTCATTTTTTTGTTAATTTTCACCCAAACGGCTGGATATGAGGTAATGAACTTGTGCCAAAATCTAATTTGACTTCATTCATGCAATCATCTGTAGCCCTTTGGGGGGAACTGTGGAAGTTATAGTTAATTGCTCCCAGTTCCTTGTTTTTCTTCTTTTCTTTCACTGGGTTTCTCCAGAAAATGGTTGAATATGCAGCACACAGATAATGATCCCTCTTATCCAAGAAAAATCAACATTAAATTAATGGCAGCCACCTGTTCCAAAAGAAAAAACAAAACAGGTGAGACTGAAACAGTTTGACAAAATGATTATTTTAAAATATTGGTATATTTGGTGCAAAATTCTTTAGACAGGTCAAAGTGACCTGACAGGTTTCCTGCCCATAACTGCTGCTATTATTTAATCTTTTCTTAGTGCCAGCAGTGCTAGAACCATCACTGTCTAGTATTTCTTTCATGGAACTGAATGTTTTCCTTCAGAGTGGCCAATATTTATTTCCAGCTGTTTTTGCATTGCCCATTGGCTTATCTCCATTAGCTGATGGTTATAATAATTTGTGGTTGTTTTCCCAATGAGTGAAAAACTGCTCCCCCCCCTTTTTTTTTAAATAGCAAAAATAAAGAATTCATTCAGTTGAGGTGGGTTGTGGGAAGGGAGCTGTAGAGGGAAAGGAAGATTGGCACACACACACACACACACAGACACACCACTTGTGCCAGCAGAGCTTCTTTCACTCATGCTACAAGCACTGAGGAATGGATGCAACCCAGTTTAATAGACTGAGATTTCTTTAATTGGGTGACAGCCCTGTTTATATATTCTGTTATTGTATTGGCTAATCCTTGGAGTCCAGAATCCAGCCTTGGGCTCAATTTACATGGCCAGTATGGTCTGCTCAGGAAGTCTTACAATTTTTGATTCTGCAATAATACTAATTGGTTGTGATCCAAAGAGTTCCATCAGCCATTTACTATGGTTTATGTGCACCTCTCTCTCTCTCTCTCTTTGGTCAGTAGAGCTTGCCAAGGAGTGCAGAGTGCTGCTTGTGAGAAACAGAGCTGAGGAAGCCCTGATGCCTACACTTGTGTAAAGAGCTGCTATTTTAACCTAATGGAGCGGGGCATCTGTGAAGAAGAAAGAGCACCTATAACAAACCCTCGAATCTTTGGGCCAGTTCAGGCAATATTCCCCCAGCCAGCCCATATGAGTTGAACAGGGATGAACAGAGAGGGTGCACATCCTTGCATTTTCCTGGCACATCCTTATCTTCTCCCCGTGTGCTCCTTTATTACATGAGGGGCAGTTCATTTCAACCAACTCCCCCTATGCCATAAAGGAACATGTCAGGGAATGTTAGGATGTGCTGGGAAAACATAAGGACGTGGGAGCTCTTGGCATGTCCCTGTTATAATTGTGGGCTGCAGGGGCGTAGCAAGGTTGGAGTGGGCCCAGAGACAAGGTTTTAAAATGCCCCCCCTCACTGAAGCTCAGCTCATGAAGTAAAGAAATCTTAAATGAGGCTGAATAGTGGTAACAAAAAGCATAGTAAAGGTTTTGTACATTGTGGACGATGCAAGTCATTTAATGGTGCTAGAGAAAGACATGCTGTTCTGGTAGCTCCAGGTCTTAACACTCACATCAATTTCAGAGGATGAATACAACTGAAGGAAGCCCGGGCGGGTGCGCAGCTGAGGGAGTCAGTCATGTGACTTGCCTCTCGGGGGCCCCCGCAAGGCAGTGGGCCCCCAGACAACTGTCTCCGCTTGCCCTATTATAGTTACGCCCCTGGTGGGCTGGTTCGGTGTGTGTGGGGTGGGTGGATATTGTCAAAACCAGCACTGTATTTATATGGTCTCTTAATTCTTTCTGCAGTTCTTGAATGAAAGTATTGGACTCATGTTTTTGTAAAATGCTATTGTCAATAAATTCGTAATGAATGCACCCCGGCATTGCTGGCCAACATCTTTAGAGGAAGAAAGTTAGTCTAAAGATTAGTTTGATCAGGCCTTGACAAATTTTCTTTGGTTTTAGGGTTGTAACCCTAAAATTTATTTATCTATTTTATTTATTTAATTCGATTTCTATACCGCCCTTCCAAAAATGGCTCAGAGTGGTTTACACAGAGAAATAATAAATAAGATGGAACCCTGTCCCCAAAGGGCTCATAATTTAAAATGAAACACAAGATAGACAACAGCAACAGCCACTGGAGGGATGCTGTGCTGGGGATGGAGAGGGCCAGTTACTCTCCCCTTGCTAAATAAAGATAATCACCACGTTAAAAGGTGCCTCTTTGCCAAGTTAGCAGGGGCCAGATTTATGTTTTCAGCCTTCAGGGTTTGAGATGTCTGCTGTGTGTAGGGTTGCCATATTCTGGCTCTCCAAATCCGGGTACCTAATTTGCATATTATGTAAAATTGGCTTGAAAATGATTTTTGAGCAGAATAGTGATTGCATGTTTTGCTCCATAACTTCGCTTCTACAAGGGCTAGAGTTGAACTTTTTCTTTTTTTTTTTAATGAAAGCTGAAGTCTGGGCAAATCTGGGTGAGATGCTTAAAATATGGGTGAAACATGGAATTCTGGGGGGCATGGCATCTCTAGCTGTGTGACTTATGAATGATTGGAATTTACTTCACAAAGTCTTATACCACCTTTCAACTGCATATGTGTAAAACAATTTTTTAAAACCCCACCCTCACAAATATGGCTCCAGTTGCTTGGAACATTTCCTCTGCAATCATTTCTCTCCCCGCCCCCCATATCATAAAGATACATAGTGTTCTTATGTGTTCTGCTGTGTAAAACATTTTGATAACTTTTTTTTTGAAAAGCAGTAAATACATATATTTTAATAAATAATAATAATAATGCAAAGAGGGGGGAGAGCCAGATTAAAGTCGGCAAACAATCTAGCATTCTTTGCACACACACACACACAGTCACTATATGGTAAACCAAAAGGCAGGAAGGGCGGGGGGGAACATTGGTACATTTTGCTAGAGCATTATCCAGGATTCTCTCCCCTCCACACGCTTGGAAACCACAGAAGGAAAAAGTTTTAAAATTCAAACCATACCACCACCTACACACGTGGGCTTCCAAGTATAGTGTTGTTTGTGTGGGCAGTACGGGGGAGAATCTCTCTCTCTCTCTCTCTCTCTCTCTCTCTCTCTCTCTCTCTCTCACACACACACACACTCACACACACACACACACACACACACACACACACACACACAACGTTGTTTTTGCTTTTTCACTTTTTCCTTTCCCTGAGGGAAATCTGCACTGCAGCCATCTCATGCCCCCCACTGGCTTGTGGTTCTCTTGCTCTTTAACTGCATTCAAATTCTGGAGGAACACAAGACTGGATCTAGAGGAGGAGGAGGACCAATAGGCTCCTGCTGCTACTAGAAAAAGACAGCACTGGCAGCAGGAACACACAGCCATATCCCCTTCAACTTTTTTCTGTTTCTTTCTCTCCTGCTGCCAACACTGCCTTTTAATAACTGGGCTGCAGGTGCCCCCCGCCCAGAAGAAGAGTGCACAAGCAGGGCAACCAGCAGAAATTTGGGCCAGACAGGTGGTTGCACTGAAGGATTGGCTTGCCAGGGAGAGGAACCAGAAGGGCCCCCACCTGGCTGAGACCAGCTACTGTTTTTCTTCCCTCCCTTTCACTCCATTCCAGGAGGCACCACCTCACACACAGAAATGCTGCTGCAGTTAGGGATGTGCACGGAACCGGGAGGGGCCAGTTCGATGGTGGGGGGTGCAGCTTTAAGGATGAGGGAGGATGCACTTTCCCCTGCCATGTTTCCCCCTCCGGCACTCGGTTTCTTAAACATCCATCGGGGCAGCAGCGTACCTCCCTGCCGCCCCCTTCACTATGTTTTTCGGAAGTATCCAGAAGTACCCGGACATGCCTGTGGGTGTCATGCGTGCCTGCGTGCACGTCAGGTGCACTTGCGCGGCGTGCACATGAACGCAAGCCTAAGTGCTACTTCCGGGTACCCCCGGAAAATGCAGCGAAGGGGGCAGCAGGGAGGTACGCTGCTGCCCTGATGGATGTTTAAGAAACCCGGGCCTCCGAACCGGTTCCATGGACATCCCTAGCTGGATCAGCTGCACATGCAAACCATTGTTCCTTCTCTCTTCCAGCAGCACAAAAGAAAGGGGGGGGGATTGAGTTGCTGCTAGCACCAGGAGGAGAGGTGATTTGGGAGCAGTAGTTAGTGGCTGCCTCAGAGCTCCCTTTCTTCCTGAGCAGCTGTGCCCCTTGTTCAAATAGCCCTTTCTGTAGGCACTCGTGATTTAAGTGTAGTGGCAAGCTGGTGCCCACAGTTTACCAAGCCCTGGGTGTCGTGTTTTTTTTAATTTGTTTTTTCTTTTCTTTTCTTTCTTTCTTTCTTTCTTTCTTTCTTTCTTTCTTTCTTTTTCTTTAATCCAAGAGGGCTGTGCACAAATATCAGTACATAAGAAAATGTGAGGCAATATTTACTTTTCAACTGCCTTTACTCTTCTCAGGATAAATGGAGGATTCATGTTTCTCCTGTGCTGGCAGTCTTATGTTTCTGAATATCATATTTATCCAAATATAAGATGCGGTAACACCCCCACCCTGAGTTATTTTCTGTTAAATATGGGTGGGTGTGTCTTAGACTGAGATTCCTCTTTACTTAAGTAAAAACAGGTATAACCTGCATTTAGCCTCTATCTTTTAAGTCATCGAGTTACACTGAGATTTGCCTTTTGTTTGGGTAAATATGGTAATGTTTGGGTGTTACAAATTAGAAGTAATATCAACACTGCACTTGATTCTTGCCAACATTCTGAAACGGATGTCTTTGAAACACCCAAGTTGTTAATTGCTATATTTTCATTCATATTGTGTCATCAGCTTACATGGTGATAGGGTTCCCAGATGTGGACTTTCCCCCTGGATTTGCAACTGTTTCAAACCCCCTTCAACTATTTCTGTGTTGGAGGCAGTGTTCCCTCTAACAGGGATTCCCAGATGTTGTTGACTACAACTCACAGAATCCCCAGCTGCAATGGCTTGTGCTTGGGGATTCTGGGAGTTGTAGTCAACAACAGCTGGGAATCCCTGTTAGAGGGAACACTGGTTGGAGGGAGTGTCTGGAGTTCCAGTGTTCCTGCTGCAAGTGCTGCAGGGCCAACTCAGCTTGCAGCACAATGGCAGCTGCTGCAGCATGCGCCGCCACATAGAGGCTTCCTGCCAGACAATTAGAGGCTCCCTTGCACTCAGGGAGCCTTGCTCTTTCTCTCACACCCAACCCACCCAGTGTTCCCTCTAATTTTTATCATTAGTGAGCGGAAAGAGTTTTGTTCTGGGTGGAAGTATCAAGGCAGTGTGCGTGCACACATTCACATGGGAAGTATTAATGCATGCAAAAATTTTAAATCTTTTTAAAAGCATTAACTTTCAAGGAATTAATGCACATGTGCACACACACCAGGAAGGAATTAATGCGCGCACACACACACACCCCAGCACACACAGAGGGAAGAAATTATTGTGCGCACATGCACACACACCAGGAAGGAATACACGCACGTGTGCACACACATACACACATTTTAAATCTTTTAAATTTTTCATTTTATTGATTATTAAGGAATTAATGTGCACGTGCACACACACACACACACACACACACACACACACCAGAAAGGAATTAATGCTTTTACAGGTGGACTGAATTTTACAACAGGGCTGCTTTTTGTGTGTTTGATGTTATATTACTTTTTAAACTCCATGGTTTAGGATTTGAATTTAAAAACGACAACAACAGAACAAAGGTTGCCACGACACTTGCACGGCGCACAAACATTTTTTCCCCTCACCCCCTCGACATCTTGCCTGTTCTGGGGGCTACCTCCGCTGCCCTCCACCTCTGCCTCCACCGCCTCCAACACCACCTCCGTGCTCTGTCCTCCTCTGGCTCCATCTGTAGGTCTCAACAGAAGTCTCACGAGAGGGGACTTTGGCCTCTCACGAGAGTTTGGATGAGATCTGCATTCAGAGCAGGAGCAGGAGGAAGAGGAGGCAGAGGTGGCCGCAATGGTGGTGGCATTCCGGCTGGGGAGAGGGGGAAATCAGGACCTTGCCAGGGAGTGGGGGAAACTGGGAGGCGGTGGCAGCGGTGGTGGCGGCCCAACCAGGGAGAGGGGGAAACCGGGACCAGTTGGGCGGCAGTGGTGGGAGCAGCACTGTGTGCCTGGCAGAGACAGCTGTGCAGGGGACTGACATTTTGTCTGTGTGTGTGTGTGTGTGTGCGCTTGTGCGCACCTTAGAGGGAACCAAGGTTGCCAGAACCTAAGGGGTATACTCGTGGGTCAAATGGGCCGTAAGACAGAATTTGGCTTTTAAAAAGCCAAATCTGGCCACTCAGGAGGGAACACAGAACCCTACCAACAGCTGCATCACTTACCGCCTTGCACAGCGCAGAGAGCAGCCGACAGCTAACTACCTTGTCTTGTTCCTGCATGTCTTATGGGCTGTTTTTTAATTGGGGTTTTTTTGGGAGGGGGGAGGGGGGGAGGGCTTCTGGCTGATAGATTTGAGTGGCTCAAATAACTCAGCAGCTGTTACTCATGAGAAGGCCCATTGAAAACAATGGGCTTACTCATGTGTAGCATTTGCTGTGTGGCAGCAAGAGAAGTTCATTTGCAAGCTGCTGCTGTGCTGGCAATTCCACCCCATTTCCCCAGCCCGATGTTTTTTGCAACAGCCTGCCTCCTCATTTTCTCAGTGACTCACTGTGACTGGCCCAGTGGCCCCAAGGAGGGACTACTTCTTCTGACTGTGTTGTGTTTCTCTGCTACTCCTACAGCTGTGTGAGCAGCCTGCAGGCTCTCTCCAGGTCAGGATACTTGTGCTTTACCTATATGTACCACTGTGGAAGTGCTGAACAGTGGAGAAGCGGGGTTCCCCCCCACACACAAATGAAATTAAAATGCCCCATTTGCCCCATGGGATTCTGTGGTTACTGGTGTTTGAACTGTGTGGAAAGGGTTCTGTGTTTCTCTCCACCTTGAAAATGAAAAGAAAATGCACCATTTGCTTCATGGGATTCTGTGATCCAGTCAGAGGAAGGCTGGTGATTGAACTGCATGGAAAATGGGTCGTGCAAGTTGTGTACTCAAATTATGATGTTTTTAGCAACGCATGAATATTTTATACTAATTAGCATATGTAAATTCTATGCAATTCTTTAATGCAAAGTGGAGACTTTTTAGAGACTTTTTTGGTGAACAGCACTAACTATTTCCACCAGGGGCATAGTGAGGTTCCCTGCAGCCAGGTGACAAACTTTAGCCAGGGGGCCTCCTCGTACGTGCGCCCCAGAGCCCCAAGCCACACCCCCTGCATCTGACACCAGACACCATGGACACCTTGCTTTCCCTCTCCCCATCTTGTGAACTCTTTCACAAGTTTGGTGAGTCTTTCGGGAGGTTGGCCACAGCAGCACCAGCTTAACGGCACAAATCAGGGCCGAGCACAGGACTGCTGGGGATGCCATCCTCTGTCCAGGGCAGCAGTGGATTGGGACCGGACAGCCCCTCGTCCGGCAGCTCCTGCATGGCGGCCAGGCCAGGAGGCGGGGCAGTGATGAGGGGCTGGGAGGAGGAAGCACAGGGGAAAGTGCTGCACGCCCCAGCAGCACCCGGCAGCAGCCTGTGGGCCCCCGACCCTCTGGCCCGGGGGGACATTTGTCCCCCCTTGCCCATGATTTCCACTTTTTTGGTGACAGATTTTGACTATTTTCACCATCTGGACCTGGCAACCTTACACGTTGATTTGAACAGTACCCAGTTTGCATGGTACTTTAAAATTTAAAATAGTGGGGAAGCAGAGGAAAGGATAGATAAAGCCAAATGTTGGCAAATGCCACTATATGTACTTATAGCTCAGAATGAGGATTTGGAAGAGAAACCAAATGCCACATAGAAAAGTTGGGAAAGAGAAAAGTGGCCTCTGTACATGTTCGAGGAGAGAATTCCATTCATGGAAGCAGTGAGGGAGAATGGACACAGTTGTTTAAGGGAGCAGGATACCCTTGACTGGCTGAGGGTGGTAGAATTGAAGCAAAGGTAATGGATGAGGACATAAACAAGGGCCTGTGAATTTGGCTGGTAATAATAGACATAGAATATTTGATCTACTACTACTACTACTACTACAATATTTATATACTGCTCATCAACCAAAGTCCTCAAAGCAGTTTACATAGAAATATAAATAATACATCAAGAACATGGTCCCCTGTCTCCAAAGGGCTCACAATCTAAAAAGAAACATGAGGCAGATACCAGCAACAGCACAGGAGGGATGCTGTGCTGGGGTGGGATAGGGCCAGTTGCTCTCCCCCTGCTAAATATAAGAGAATCACCGCTTTGAAAGATGCTTTGCTTAGTTAGCAGGGGTGTAGTAATAAACATGAAATGCATTTTAAGACAATCCAACATTTCCATAAAGTAAATAAGAATCCTTCTCTGATTTAATTGGCTTGGGACACAAAATATTATATTTTGTATTCATGTTAAAGCTAAGAACTGTTTTTCTGTCTTTAAGATGCAATCATTTATAGGGCAAAATAGTTAACTGTTCTGAATCTTGAAATGCTATCGTTGATGCCAAGAAAGATATAGTTTACATTAAAAACAAAACTAGGAGCAAGGACTTCAAATCCTTTTGGGAAGGCACAGCTGCTGAAAAACCAGTGCTGAATTACGGTATGTGGCATTTGTGAAGACTTGTTAGTGAAAGAATATGTCTAGCCTGCATTGCACATGGGTATATTTTATATTTTAGTTAGCTGTCTATATAGAATAATGATACTGTACTATTTTGAATTTTCAATAATTGTCATCCTTGGGCATTTTGAAATTTGTCAGTAAATTCCTAATCCACAAAATGAAAAATCACTGTTATAACTTTTGCATTTGGAGCACACAGAGTGTTAAGTAGCCAACTGCCCTACCTTAATGAGATTAGATGGTTTGTAACAGCTTGGAGCTTCCGAAGTTAAGTATCAGTAACATTCTCTTAAATGTTTCCAGGAAAATAGAATACAAACCATTAAAGGTTGATTCATACAACTGCATTGCTGTGGCTTGCTTCTTCAGTTCAATATCTATGGCACTATGTTGTTATTTCTGAAATATTTGACTTCTACTTGTTTTGCAGTGAACAAAGCCATGCAGTCTTGTGGTACTATTTCTTTTTAATAGCAACTCTGCCTCTCGAGAAGCATTCTACTATTCTGTCTGGCAAAATTAGAAACCTTTGTAAAACAGAAGCCATAGTTTACAGCACTGTATTTATTTTCACTGTTAATGTCTGTATTTCAGCCTCTTCTTAAAACAATATTATAATAATATTCACCATAAGAAAAATACTAGAAATAGCAAGACTTCAAATTTCAAGAATTTGAAGAGTTCTTCACTGAAGTTAGGAAATTCCCATACTCCAAAGCAAGTGGAACTGTTGTTTGGGTCCAACCATCCAATATTGCAGAGAATACTAGTGCCTCCAAAGGCTTTATAAATGACCTGGTTTGCATTTCATAACATACTGCAGCCCATTTACTAGAACAGCCCATCACCAAATCTTTCACTTCTGTTTAATTAAACAGATTATTATTAGATTTCTTAGGTGAGGAAACGTATCACATAATTTTGATTATTACTTTTTTTTTTTAGTACTGCAAATAAATATAATATCCGTTTCTTCCATTTTCTGGGAAGGCTTCTTTTGAGAATAGGGTTGGTGTGTGTTTGTGTGTGTGTGTGTGTGTGTGTGATTTAGCTTCTTGGGCACAAAATACTCTCAGAAGCATATTTATTCAAAAATGTTTATTGAGAGGAGTGGGTGAAAAGCTCTGAAGTTTTTATTTTACATCTCAAATGCAATAGGCTGAATAACGATATGATTTCTTTTTTAAAATCTTTAAGTAATTCTCTGAATTCTTTAGTCACATACTCATGGAGAGATATTAGGAATGTCTGGAAACCAAAGCTAACCTTTCTATGAGAAAAAGAAACATTATGCTGTCACAGCTGGTGGAGTCATGTTTTTATTTTAGATTTAAGCATTGCTTAAATAATGAAAGATTATTAATCCTGTAATCTTAGATTACCACTCTTTGTTATCCATGTGCTGAAATATTTAGGAATATTTTTGTTCTGAATGTCACTTTGAATGATTTCTAGAACATAAACAGAGACAAGGCATGGATGGCTTTCACCTAACCGTTCTAGAATGTATTTTATGCCTTCTGTTTCTAAGTGAGAAATGCCTTTCATTAGGGAGAGCTAATTAATGATTATCTAATTGTGTCATTGTTTCTGACAATCAAACTGATATTGCTCCTCTGGTTGCTAGAGTTAAATTATCTTGTTGACAGAGATGCATTGAGGAAAAAATGGCTATTCTGGTAGATTGTACTGAGGGTTTCATGCTGTTCCTCTCTCGTTGCACAGGGTGCCTTGATGTGAGAACTTTTCTTCCAGCAAACATAAGTAGTTTTGTATTTATTTACCAAAACAGAGCATTGTTTTCATAAGGAAAAATGGAGGAGAAGGAGACTTATAAACAAGTTTTTAACATTTGAAATTTAAGGGGAAATCCTTCCTTTAAAAAATATGCAATTTTAGCTGTTCATATGCATACATCTCTCTCTCACACACACACACACACACAGACAAACACATTGGAGACATGAGAAAAATGAAGGTCAAGTGAATGACTTCCACCAAAACTTGTTCAGGAGAATACAAATATGCCCTTTTTAATGGAGAATAATCCAACCTTAGCCAAGCTATGAGCCACATAACATTTAAAAATCTTATCTTTCTCCTTGAAGTCAGCAAAAAGGGCTCTTCCACCATGTACACTTACTTCCTAGTAGGTCCAATAGAAGAGTATTGGCTTACTTCCAAGAAAACACGTATAGGATCCGGCTTTTGTGTCATTTTTACAGACTTAGACTTCTGTTTTAAATTCTAGTGTTGACATTGATAAGTTCTTCTCAATAAGAGCTTTTGAAAATGTGTTGTGAGTAACACATGGAGTGGCTCGCTCTAACTGAAGCTGTTCCTGGATATATTTCCTCTGTGTATTTTCTCCCCAGTATTTTTAGCAATATCAAGCCATTAAGATCTCCAGGATTGCTTTCAGTAGTTACCTGGAGAATGATGCCAATTCCTGGAGCCTCCTGGTCAATCCTGGAGGGTGAGTGAGCAACTCTATTAGCATAGTAGCAGACCTTGCTAATAGACATAGTTCTGTTAATATACTATCAATATTAACATAAAGGCTTGCAGTTATAGTGAAACTGTTCCTCGTGGTGAAGTGTTAGTTAAGTATACAGTTCTCAAGTTCAAGGGGCAGAAGCTGTCTTAATGAAGAACAGCTTCAAAGGTTTTGAGTAAAGATTAAATTCCAGGAAAAGTGCTGCATGTATGCCTACTCAGAATCTTCTGTTTTTCTTTTTCTAAGAAATCTTGATGTCATCAGGAATGCTGAAGTTTCTCTCTCTGTGTTTGAAACAGCTATATGGAAATGTAAAAACAACTGAAGGATTTTATATAACATGAAAGATGTGGGTGCAATCCAGGACCCATGTAAGTCAATGGTACAACTCCTAATAGGTTTTGATTATTCTGGTTTCTACCTTTAAATTAGTTGTTGAATTTGGAAACGAAGACCTTCCAAATGTGTGTCTGTTTTTTGTGTGTGGATCATTTGGTCTCCTTCTAGATGGAGGCTTATTTGGGTGTCAAATATACTTGTAATCCACAAAGCAGTGATTATCCTCATACTGATGTTAGCCAGGTGGCAAAATTCAAAACATTCTGGCCCAAGCAGCACACTAGGTAGTAGCTCTGTTATGAGGAAAGTGCCATTTAGGCAAGCCATATGTGTATCAAATGTTGAAATGTTTTGTATTTATTGTTGGGGAACGAGATTGTAGATGACAGCAAAAATGTACATATTCTTACTGAATGCTTTTAGTTCTGCTAAAATGTACATTTTGAAACTGATATTTTTTTAAAGTATCTGACAAGGTGCTATCAACCCACATGAAAGTAGTTTACTTCTATACATGTAAATAAAATGAAGCCTGAACGTATGCTATTGAACTTGCTCTATATCTTTTGTTAATCTTGCTTTTCTTGTCTTTCCTTGCTGTTGAAATCGTTGATTGTTAACTTGTTAGTATCAGGGATCTGCCTTTTTTGCTACGTCATTCTTTAAGTTGTGATGCATATTATCTATGTCCAGTTGTTGTGCCATTGAGTTGGTGTGGACTCCTGGTGACCACAGAGCCATGTGGTTTCCTTTGGTAGAATACAAGAGGGGTTTACCATTGCCATCTCCCTCACAGTATGAGATGATGCCTTTCATCTGCTGCCCGACATAGGTACCAGCAGGGATTTAAACCGGCAACCTCATGCTTGCTAGGCAAGTCATTTCCCATTGTACCATTAGGTGGCTCATAGTGCTGCACAAATGTCCTTTGGCTAGCTCAGTACAATATTAGGAACACCATACCTATTTACTTAAGAGTAAGTCCCGCTTATGTCAGTGGGCTGAAATGTGATCAGGATTTGCAGCCTTAGTTTAAAATGAGTGTCGCTGTTTTCCTCTGCCAAACGCTGGAGGTGGGCAAAAGCAGATCTTCAAAACCTTACCTTGGAAAAAGTGCAATGTAAGGTAAAAAGCCATCATGTTTGTTTATGAAAAATAAAACTCTTCCACAGCCACCAGCCCTGTAATGAAATCTAATCTGTTTAATAGTGAGATTTTTCCAAGAAGGCAGGAAATGGCAAAAGGGCAAGGCTTTCAAAGCTCTCCTGTTTGGTTTACAAAACCCTTGTGTTAATTCAATGCTTCTAAGGAATTAGTTAGACCTCCCTTCCTCTTTCTCAGAAACCCATCTCTAGGAAATCCCGTGTGCTGCAGAACTGTGAAAAAGTTACAGAGGAGAACTCAAAATCTTGCTTGAAATAATCCTCTGCTTTGAAAAGACTAAATACAACAAATAATTTTTGATATGATGTTGCCCTTGGAAAACCAGTGAGGTTCTGGCATCTCAGGGATTGCCCGAGAAAATTAAATAGATAGGCGCTTAGAAGCTTTCAGTGCCAGTTAAATATGGGTCCAGATATGGAAATGGTAAGAAAGTGTTCTGCTCTTTCTCCAACTGCTCAGAAAGGGCTCCTACTGTTTCTTACCTTCGCAAACATGGCAGTGGAAATGAGACTCACCAGAGGTCTAATTTCCACTGTACTTTATCTTCCCAAAGATAAAGTAGATTGCCCCACCTTCACCCCCCAGCCTGCATAAAATGAGAGGAGCTCCCATCCTTCCAACAGGCAGCTGTCTGTGAGTTTGATTACATTGGGTTAGCAAGAGCAATGCTATCAAAGCCACAAACACATGTCTGTGGGAAGGATGGAAGCTCATCTCATTTTATGCAGGCTGGTGTAGTCCGGCAGATGAGGGGTGAAGGTGGGGGGAATCTACATAAGCGGCCCACATTGAGGAGATTTGTGAACTGCTCTTTTTGTGAAGATAAAGTACAAGCCAAATATATTCTCTCTAAGCCTTCTTTAAGATTCTGCAGGGTTATGTGTAGTAAAAAAAAATGAATTAGTAAGTGTGTATATGCTGAGAATTGTTAAAATTCGTTTTGAAAATGCATAATGGATCTTTCTTCTAACCCTGGCAACAGATACTGCAGTGTTAAATAATATGTGTTGTAGAAAGTACCAGATAGGAAGACTTCATTCTCTGAAATCTTAGCCAAGGTGTTTTCCTCTGTCTTGGTTTTTGTGTTTTTTTTAAATTGGTCTTCTCCTTTATTCAGTTTTTCTTGGATGCTTTGTCTGTAAAGTTTTTCCTCTGACAGAGCACACCCAATACAAAAATGTGTTTTTGATTTTTCCGTGCCCACCTTACGTAACGTAAAGTCTGTCACACTACCACAAAGGTGGAGCATGAAAAGAAGTTGCTAACTGCTTGGCATACATGCATTCATTAGACCTGTCTCAACTTGTCAGAAGAAACTGTTTAATTACATCATAAATGTTGAATTAATTAAGCCTAATAATAATGATTTGGTACATATCAACATTTGTGTATTTGCAGTCCAATCTTGCATAAGTTTACTCAGAAGTAAGTTCCACTGAATTTAATGGGACTTACTTCCAAGTAAATGTACCTTGGTTTTATCTTTGTTTTTGATTGTAGAGTTTTAACCAATTTTTAATTGATTGGCCAATTTAAGTAATTATACTGATTGCTGTAACAGTTTCTGTTGCTAGATGACTGCCCAACATAGAAGGGAAAAGTTCACACATACTTCTCAGGTGTTGCTTGCTAACAAGGTTAGCATTGATCAGAACCCAATATTTAAACAAGCTGTCTGTCTGTTTATTTAGTGCATTTATATACCACCTATATAATCGGCGGTTCACAATATATTTGACAATTGTTCTGGTTTTGCCCATGAGTCTCTATTCCTTTAGCTTTGCCTGCTGAAATATCTGTCAGGAGCCATTGAGGGCTCAGAGGTTGTGAGAACTTAGGCAATGAAGTTGCTGGTCAGGGTGAGGTACTGGTAAAAATAAGGTTACGCCCAAGTTGCCAGTATGGCGCTTGATTCTTCAGACAAACACTGTGGGGAGTGTGTGTGTGAGAGAGGGAGGGAGGGAAGTGGAAGATCTCTCTGAGGATGCTGTACATGAATACAGCACATACACCCCTTCTTTTTTAAATATCTGAAGTGGGCTTTAGCCTCACTGACTCTGAACTAAAAGTATAATTTCCTGCAGGTTTTTGGTGTGGTTTTTTTTTGGTCAGAAGGCATTTAAAGATAAAAAGCCAAAATTGACTTTTGCACTGTGATGGAAGTGTTTCAAACCATCATTTTCACAGTTTTTGCCTAATTCGAGACCAAGAGGACTCCAGATAACTGGAAGGGGATCCACAGTTGTGGAAGCATCATGCCAAAAATGCAGAGTTAATCGGTACATAACGTGTTTTTAAAAAAAACCCAAACCCTGTGTTTTAGATTTTGCTTCAGGATGAATTGTGTATGGAGCTAAGAGTTTTGGTGCATCTGCTATATATTATACTCTTCCCCCTCCCCCTCTCCTACATATTATACTCTCCCCCCACCCGCCTCAACCTCTCTCTCAAGCAATTTAGCTTGCTACCAGGTTCTGTGCAATAATCAGGTAGATCTCTATTAAAGTAACAAGTCTGGAGCGAAATTTTGCTTGCCTCTTTTCACCCCAACCCCTCTGACTCCTTGCCTATCGGCACTATGAAACTAAGTTTATTGTGAGTGTGTGAATTCCATTTTAACTCCATGAAAATTATAGGGAGCAAATATCTACGCGTTGTAAGGAAGCAACTCCGAAGGCCACCCAAAGGACGTGTGCATCCATCCACTTTTCATGCTTTCATTGGTATCATTGGAAGAGGAAACTCTGACATTTCCCCTGTAAGGGGACACCATGAAAAGGCTTCAGCCCCTACACTGCCTGCAAGATGCATGCTGTTCCCCACTCATAATGATAGTCATTTCACTGGTAATTGACAAACATTACACTGTTCACAAACTAGGTTTTTGGTTTTAAAAATAATAATAATGAAATAATGTTATGCCTTGATATGTGATATACACAGTCCACATTTATAGACAATGAGGTATCTCGGTTGTGTGGTCACAGTACAGTTTTATGTGAAGCCTGCTGCAGAGTCAGTAGCCTTTTCCAACCTGTTATGTACTTTGTGAACTTGAAGGTTTGTTGCTCATGCTTGCATTTTGAAATCCCTACGGAATCCCTGTGCTGGTTAATTATTTGTAAGTGGTCAATACTATACTAGGTTTACAGTGGGCTTGTTCTGGACTGCAGTTTGCATTCATGAATATTGTTTTGCTGCAGAGTGCTGTGGGAGTGTTTTCACAGCGGGGACCTGTTCTCTTTGTACTGGGGAAAATATGAACTTGCTGCACCTCCCGCACTGCATAAACACATTGCAAATAGTTGGCAAGTGAGAGATTCTGAGGTGGAACAGAGCTTTAGAGATCTCAGCAGACACTGCTTACACACTTCCAAAGCTACCTTGGCAGCTTTAAGAGCTAGAAACAGGAACGTAATAGGGCAAGGGGAAACAGTTGTCTGGAGGCCCACTGCCTTGCCACCGCCCCCCCAGAGGCAAGTCACATGACTGACTCCCACAGCCGCGCACCCTCCCGGGCTTCCTTCAATTGTATTCATCCTCTGAAACTGATGTGAGTGTTAAGACCTGGAGCTACCAGAACAGCATGTCTTTCTCTAGTACCATTAAATGACTTGCATCGTCCACAATTTACAAAACCTTTAAAAAAATAATTTAGGATGATGTTCTATTGTGGCACATAGGTTATATGTGCCACAATTTTACTATGCTTTTTGTTACCACTGTTCAGCCTCATTTAAGATTTCTTTACTTCATGAGCTGAGCTTCAGTGAGGGGAGGTGGCATTTTGAAATCTTGCCTCTGGGCCCACTCCAACCTTGCTACGCCCCTGGCTAGAAACTTTTAAAAAGCAAACAGAAACCCTGAGATTCTCAAGAATGCTGAATTGTGTTCTCAGTACTACTTTCTCTGTGTGCAGAATATGGTGCAGTTACAAAATATGTACAGCTTTGCCTCCTAGATAGAGCACATGTTTAGCGTGCCGAAGATCTGACGTTCAATCCCTGGGATCTTCAGTTAAGTGTAGATCAAATGGCAGGACTAGGGAACTGTCTGAGACTCTAGAAAGCTGCTGCCCAGTCAACATTATTGGGCAGCTTCATATGGCAGCTTCATGTGTATAACATAAAACTTACCAGTTTGGATTATGGGATGGACAAATAAATTTCTCTTAAAGCCATCCCTTGTGCAACTTCAGTAAGTCTTCTAGTTGCTGACTTTTTAATTGTTTAACTAGACCCTAAAATAGACTCTCAGATTCAATTCTGTGAGCAGGTCAATGCTAGACTAACTAGTACAGTATTGTCTATACTAGTATTGTCTACGCTAACTGACAGTGGCTCTCAAGTGTTCCTTATTTATTTTAACATATTTATATACCACCCAAAACTCAAGTCTCTGGGTGGTTTACAGTAAAACAGTACAAACTAAAACAAAATCAAAGCATTAAAACAATTTAAAATTTAAAACATTGTTAAAATCTATGAGTCTAATTCGAAGCCTGATGAATAAATGTGTCTTAACTGCCTTTTAAAAAGTTATCAGAGATGGAGGGGTGCTTATTTCAACAGGGAGCACATTCTAAAGCCTCAGGACAACAATGGAGAAGGCCTGTCGCTCCTGTGTAGCCCTCAGACAAGCTGGAGGCAATTGCTGATGGACTTCCCCAGATGATCGCAATAGGCAGCTAAATACCCTGTTTCAAAACAGGGGTCTTTCCAACCCTACCTGGAGATGCCAGCAATTGAACTTGGGACTTCTTGATTGCAAAGCATGTGTTCTACTACTAGGCTATGGCCCCTTCCCTAAGGAAAGTTGCCCACTTCCTTCAAGTGTAATACTGTGGTGCACATGTATTGGACATAAGCACATACTGTGGTGTAGTATTACATGTGCATGGTTAGTCATATGGTTAGCACTAACCAGGATTGCCAGACTGAAACCTGGCTAGTGTTAACCATGGCCAGGACGGATGCACGCACACACAATGCTACGCACCATGTTTAAAACAACACATAGAGCTGAAGGAAGAATTTGGAGGGGAGGAAGCACACAAGCCCATGACAAGTCCCAAATCTTGCCCCAAATCAATCTCCTAAATCTGTGGTTAGGGGATTAGAAATGTAATGTCTATACAGGCCCACATATGCAAGATATTTCTTTTCTGGGTGAAACGAGGTGAACAGATGCTGAAACTATATTCTGTCTGTCATCTTGCTGTAGTTATGGATGGGCCTCACTTGTTCCTAATAGGTTCCCACATCATAAAAAAGTGAGGATATATAAAAGCTGACTAAATTTGTAATGCTAATACTTTTCCTTTTGTCTTTACTGGAACTTGGAATGAAAATTTAGATTGTTCCCCTTGCCAGAGGATATTATTGTGAATGAGCTCAGTTTCTCTTAGATTCATGGTTGCCTTGGCAATGTTTTATGACAAACCTCAGTTACACCTATAATAGGTTTCAGTTTCTCTTTTTAGCTTTCTAAATCTTGGTGTGCACAGGGCTGGCCCAAGGCACTTTGCTACCTGAAGTGAAGGACAAGATGGTACCTTCCACATTCCAAAGGGTTAGGGCAAGGATAGGAGCACAAAATCTGGAATCCTCCATGGAATTCACAGCAGCTGTCTCATAGATGTTTTATAGCTGCTTTTCTCACAAACACAAAGTAATATTATACAGTATAGATTTAACTAAGAGTTCATTCAGAACCACTCCATTTTCTCCTTCTCCCTTCTCTCCCTTTTCCTTTCTGACTCTGCCTACCACCCCACACTCTCTCTACAGGAACCCCACTGGGATAAACTTCTAAACAACAAAACATAAAAGATACTGGATAGGATACAACAATAGTCCTGTCTCACTGTGGGGGGAGAAAGCAATGTACCACATCTGGAACCCTATTTTATGTGTTACATTTTTATACCATCCTTTCTTCAAGGAGGCATACTTCAATGTGGCATTCTTGGCTCTTTTTCCTTCAAAGGCTGATCTAGTTTGGGATGTGGAGAAGATAGCTGGTCTTGGCTAGCAAGCATGACTTGTCCCCTTAGCTAAGCAGGCTCTTCCCTGGTTGCATTTATTTATTTATTTATTTATTTGATTTATATACCGCCCTTCCAAAATGGCTCAGGGCGGTTTACAATTAAAACAAACCACTAAAACAATAAAAAGCTAAAACAAATTTAAAACAATATAACAACGACCAACAATTTAAAAACATTTTAAAACAGCAATTAAACAATTCCAGTAATTAAAAGCCCCAAAATCGGGTTAGAATGTAAAAACCCTGGAAAGCCAGGCCAAACAAATACGTTTTAAGGGCTCTCCTGAAGGCTAATAAAGAATTCAAATTACGGATTTCCGCAGGGAGGGCATTCCACAGCCCCGGAGCAGCTATAGAGAAGGCCCACCTTGATGTGTGAGCACTGTTAGCTATTCCCCTTAGGGGATGGAGCCGCTCTGGGAAGAGCAGAAGGTTCCAAGTTCCCTCCCTGGCATCTCCAAGATAGAGCTGAGAGAGATTCCTGCCTGTAACCTTGGAGAAGCCGCTGCCAGTCTGTGAAGACAATACTGAGCTAGATGGACCTATAGTCTGACTCGGTATATGGCAGCTTCCTCTGTTCATCTGTTCCTATGATGTGCATGGACCAAGTCTGGGCCGGTTGGGTGGTGGGGTAACCTTTTAAGGAGTGGGGAGGGTGCTTATCCCCCCTGCCGTGCTTCTCCTGCCGGCACTGTTGTGAAAACCGCTGATGCGGGGTGGCAGTGTACCTCCCTGCCACCCCAGCCAGCGTCGGACTGGAAGTGGCTAGCACATGTGCAAATGTTGTGCGCCGGCCACTTCCTGTCTGACACTGGCCAGGGCAGCAAGGAGGTACACTGCTGCCCCGCATCAGCGGTTTTTGTGACAGCCTCGACGGGAGAAACACGGCAGGGGAGATGAGCACTCTCCCCGCTCTTTAAAGGTAACCCTCTCCTGCCGAACACCGGTCTGTCCGAACCAGTTTGGCGGTCTGTAAAAGGACTACCGAACCAGTTTGTGTACATCCCTGGTCCTAGTGGTTATCTAATTTTGAAACTACATAGATTGTTTCAAGATTTTTGTCTTATTTATAAGCATAAAAACAGTACTTCAGGCTTGCTGACCTGCATCTTATAGAAGCACTATCAGGGACTGAATTCTATCAATATCTTCTGTGGTAGCTATTAAGCAACAAAAACAGAGTATACACATTGTATTTATATTATAAAGCATTTCCACCCTGTTTTTATTGCTCAGCAATTACCACAGAATAGAGAATGGCTTGAGAATGGCTACCAAGTTACTCACTATTTAAGATCCTAAAGCCACAGTCTAGTAGTACCTTTTATTAGGACCCACCAAAATGACACCCAAGTTGGGAGCAGCAGCTGAAATACTGCCCAATGCAACAGTCAGGGTTGGAGCCTCCACCCCCAGCTTTTGCCTAGCTTAACTTCTGGCCTGAGGAAGGGAGAGGGCATGCCCTCAACTCCTGCCTGCAGGTTTCCAGCGGCATCTGATGGGACACTGTGTGAAACAGGATGCTGGGCTAGATGAGCACCTGATGCAGCAGGGCTGTTCTTGTGTTCTTAAGGGTTCTGGAGCACTCAAAAGCTTCCTGCTGAAACCTGTGAGTCATTTGGTTGATAAAAAGCAATACTAGACTTCAATTTTTGATTTTCCCCCTACCAGACATGGCCTGAGGCGTTCTTACCACCCGACCTTGGGGTCCCAGTTCATGGCCTCCTAGGTCCAAGGGCCTCCAAATGCCTGGGGGTGTGTGTCCTGCCGCTATCCCACGCCCGACCTGCCACTGCCCCACTGCACTGAACCTCTGGGTTTCCCCCGATAATTTCAGCCACCATGTGCGTGGCAGAGGGGTGGCAGCCCAGGCGTGAGCCGAGCAGGCCTCTCCCCCACAGCAGCGGCATTGGTGTCATGGGCTTGTGAAGATCTGTTTCAACTGCACAGGTGTGCTGGAGCGCCCCGCAGTTCTCGAGCTGCTGGGCCAGATGGACAGGCCCAGCGGTTGCACTGTCCGCCACCGCCCATCATCGCGGGGGGGGGGGGAGGCCTGCTCGACTCACACACACCCCGGACACAACCCCTTGGCCACGCACATAGCAGCTGAAATTATGAGTGGGAAATCGGAGGTTCAGTGCAGCAGGGTGGACATGGGGTGGCAGGAGGACCCCAGAAGCAGGTTTCAGTTGGGCCTCATGTCAGGAGCGTCCCGGGCATCAAAATTACCTAGGCCCGCCACTGGACATGGACACCTATGTTTTTTAGTATTTAAGGAGGGGGGGAGCACTTGAAGAGCAGAGGAGAAAGGTGGCTTTTAAAGGGGGCCCACTGTAAAATCCAGGATCTTTTCCCCCAGTTGAGAAACACAGAGAGCACACAATTCCACCAGTTTTAAAAGAGAATCCATCCAAATTTCCCTGCCACCCTCAGTTAAAAAACACAGCTTTAGATAGTCCTCCAAAAACCATACTCCTTGTGGGGTGTGTGAGGTGGGAGTTTGATGAATGTAGCCTTGACAGGCCTTTAATTTCCCTAGCAAGAGAAAACTTGGTTGAGGTGTGTTTTGTTTATGAAACTGTGGCGTGTGTGTGTGTGTGCATGTGCGCACATGAAAATGTGTGTGCATGTATTCATAACTGGAACAATATTTTTATTTAAAGACCAAGTATGTCAAATTACTACAAGATTATTATATACAGTTCAGCCCAGTGTTAAGCATGATTATTTGGAAATCAACCCAACTGATTTCAACAGAACTTGTGTTTTTTAGGATCTCAATCTAAACCTTTTATGCTGCAAGTATTATGCCCCAGAGGCAAATTATTACTAATTATATATTTTAAATCAAGAATATTTTCAATGGGTTTCCCGCCCCCTGCGCTTTTTAGTGGATGACTGTTTGAAGCCAACCATAAAGCAGCTGGGTTTTCCTCTGTCACTGCAAGGTGTTCACAATAGCAGTTATTTGCTTTGAAATGTTAACAGAGACTGCAAAGATACAGGTTGCACTGTGTGAAACTAGAAAGCAGATTAGCTGGCATTGCTGGGCTTTTGTATGTTAAGCCTATCGGGCTCACTGCAGGGGTAGGGAAGGCAGCGCTAGCTAAAAAGTGCTTGTGAACTTAAGGCTGACTCGGTGGTGGCTGAAGATTTTGCGGTGCCTGATGTGAAGCACCAAATGTTGCCTTGCCCCACAACTCGGGTGGGGCCAGCCACCTTTCAAAACTAACCCTTGCAAGCTTTGAAAGTGGCACAGTGGGCAGAGAGTAGCGAAGGTTTCCAGCAGCCTCCTCTTCTCTCCTTGTGCTTCTTGCAAACTTTACAAGGAGTGTGAACAAAGCTTGCAGGCAGAGGCGCTCTTACTCCTGGACTTCTGGGCCAAAGTCCAAGGCCTCCACAGCCCCGGGGGGGCCCCAAATCCTCTTTAGTCTGTCCCGGGTGGTGTGGTTGCCTGGCCGAGCATGATGATGCTTAATTTGCAGGGGAGGGAGGCCTCCAAAGGCCTTTAGGCTCAGGCTCTGAAATTACCTAGGTGCACCTCTCTCTGCTTGCAGGGGTCAGATTGGTCCTGATCATTCCACCAGATGGTGGCAGAGAGGGACACCTTGCTGCCCTGCTGGCACCTCTGTTATCAGCGATGGTTTTGCTTTGCCTCATTAGAGGACCACCCCATGGCTGCCTGGCACACTGGGCAGAGAGGTAGCTGCCACCCTGTTACACTCCCACTGGACTTCTGGACATGATTTTGGGGAGGGAGGGAGAGTACTTGCATACATCAAAGAAGCAGAAGCTGCAGGGCACATAGGAATACAGTGGCAGATCAAGTGCTTTTCATTTGTTTCAATGGGTGCTGTTTGACTTATGCTGCCACTTTAGTAACACAGATGGAGACATATCTCAGATTCTGCTGGTAGAAACGAGCTTATGCCAGGCGCCTTCTGCCAAACCGTTTTTATTTTTTAAAGTGAAGGATTTTGTCCTTTGATTATGATGTCAAAATGAAAGTTTTGCAAAAAGCTTTCATTAAGTGGCTATCGTGCAACTTCGTTTGCCTGGATCAAGCTTAACAGCCTGCGAACAATAGTTGAAGGTGAACAAAGAGGTTCTTCAGACTTTGTAATTTATAATGTTTGTGTCATTAGAGTTATGATAATCTCACTGGACTCTTGAGAAACACTGGCATCTCTCCCATTCCATCTTAAAAGCTGTAGCAACCTAGCTTTTTTATCTATTTTATTTTATTATTTTAACTCTTGCTGAAATAGCTAATACTTATATGAGTTTTGAGTAGGTAACATTTATGTCCTTTGGTATTACATTTCAAGTAATTATAATCAATGTTTTATTTATACTCTTGTCTGATATAGTCTTGTCTCTGACCACTCAACCAGTCACCATTGGAATTTTTGTTGAGTAACTTATATTGAAGGGGTTGCTCTCTCTTTTGCTCACTTTGTCATAGGCTGACATCCAGACTAGTGAACCAAGGATGCAATAGGAGGTTTCCTCACTACTACCAGAGCATGCATGGTGAGGGGAGGGTATTATTTGTTCTGATCATCCCTGCTTCCATTGCCTTCCAAAACTATGTCCCTGAGGTCTATGTGACTCTTGTAGACATATATTTGGAATGCAAAGTACATAGGCAGGGGAAGATGAATGAAAATCACTCCCCCTCACCACCACACACACTATCAATGCACACTGTGGCAAGGATTCTGTTCCACGGTGCCCCTTGTGGTGACTTGCTGTATTGCAGCAGCTTTTGAGCTTCCAAGCCCTGTGCTGCCCTGCCCTATGAAGCCTGTTACTGGCTCCCCTGCAGACAGGAAGAGTATAAGATGCTTCATGTCTGAAGTCTCAGTAGCCTTGCCTCAGTACCAAGGTTCGCTTGTTCTGATGCAGTTGTCTCTATTGTTTACTTGGTTTGACCCCTGTCTTGTCTTATCTTTAACTTCTGATTATCTTCTGGATCCTGCTTATTTACTCAGCTTGACCCTCAGCTTCTCCCTGACTCTTGGTTCCTGTCTAAATCCTTTGGCTCCTGACTCTCTACCTGGCTTGATCCCTGGTGTGTTTCTGTCTGCCCCAGTCCCAGGTTTGAACTTGCACCAGGGATGTGCACAAATCAAGGTTTGAGCACGGACTTGAAGCTGAACTGGTTTGTGGGGCCGCCAAACTGATTCAACTGGTGGAGAGTGGCAGCAACGAGCGGCACCTTTTAAAAATGAAGAGAGCAGGTCCTTAGCTCCTCCAATGCCGGTCCACGCAGCTTCCTGCTGTGGTGGCACACCCCCCCAGCAGCCCATGTACGCCAGTGGTGCTCTCCCCAGCAGCCCTCGCACGGTGGCGGCAAGGCAGTGGTGCACACATGCACGGGAGCTGCGCAGGGGCTGCTGCCACAGGACACTGAACCTGCTCTACAGGTGTCACTCACTGCCGCCCCCAGTGCCACGCTCAACCAGTTGCATCGGTTTGGTGGCCCCACAAACCAGTTTGGCTTGGAATCAATGCTTGAACCTCGATTTGTGCACATCCCTAACTTGCAGCCTCTAGTGACTACTGCTCATGAGTCAGCTTCTTGAAACATGTTCCAGTTGGGGGGAAGCTTCTGGCTACATTAAGATCAGCTTCTCCACTGTGCGTCACAGTTGCTGCTGTATCCTTGCTTTGTTAGTCAATATATCAGTCTTAGTACTCATTTATTTTCTCTTGTGAACTGACCTCTTACATTTCCAATCTGGATTTATTTTGCACAGTGACTGTGACTTTATAGTGCATTCCTATAGCTTTGATTTCTAGACAGTAAACTGAGGCTCCCACCAGTAATTAACTTTTAACTAGTTATTTATTTTAAAAAAATATGAACTACAAACATAACACATTACACATATTACTTACTATAACAATTATACTATAGAGTTTAAAAAATATATATAAACACATTGTACCAACATGAAAGTGTATATATATTCTAGATATAAATATCAGTATAAAAATACAGGAATTAAATAAATCCAATAATAATGATATTAATTAATCAAAATGACAGTCTTCTCAAATCAATGGAAATATCGGCAGCGTTTTAGACTAAGTATCGTGTAGATTATAGCTATTAAAACTTCATCTCAACAGTTCAGTGATTTCAGATACATCTAACTTTTTTAAAAAGAAAAGAAAATCATCTGCATACATTAATTTCTATATTATAGATTATTCTCCAATAACCAATGACTAGCTTCCAGTGCAACACCAGTATATAATTTTGTCTCATTTCAGGACTCTTCTTTTGATTTTAACCCTTCACCTGGAAGTAAAATCCCACTTGTGACATTGTTGCCAGCACTCTGACTTCCACACCCTGGCAGAACATTTATAAGGTTCCTATGTGCTGGCCACATCTGCTGTTTGCAAACTGCTACACTGTAGAGCCACAATGATAAGCCATGGTTAGTAAGCAGTGTGTGGCTGCCAGGTAAGTCACATGTGGTTCTTTATTCCCTGATGCATTTAAAGTGAAGGAAGCCGGGGTGGCGGTGGAATAAATGAACTTGTCTTTGCTAAGAAGCTCCAGGTGACTGGGGGGGAGGGGGGTGAACAGTGGCACAACTTTATTCAGCAATGCCATCTCTTGCCTGCGTGTCGGTTTTGGGAAGCCAGTTGTGCTGCCTCCTAGCAGAACATTGCTTTTGCCGTGAGATTGAAAATAAAATAAAATAGAAACCCAGATACTAAAATGCAGATCCTAGCTGCCACATATACTCCTATCCTGTAAAGTACATGTGAACATAACATCAGAATATAAGAAGAGGCCCACACCTATCTAGTCCACCGACCTGTGACCCAACAGATGCCTCTGGGAAGTCCACAACCAGGAGATGAAGGCATGCCCCCTCTCCGGCTGTTACTTCCCTGCAACTGGTATTCAGAGGCATCCTGCCACCGGCTAGATGAATTGTTTGGAAGCTTCCATTTCTCAGTGAATGTTCAATGTAATCCACATTCATTGTTCCCAGTAATTAGAGGATTTTAACCTAAACCAATTTGAACTGCAAGGGGAAAGTAGTAGTCCTATTGTTGGTCAACTTGAGAGACAAAAGCCTGGGGGCAGGGGGAAGCAAAAAAAGGGGGGGAGCAGGGCTTTCTCACTTTTTTGGGGGGGATGCCCCCCCCAGTTCTTTTTCAGACTTTCACATCTCTAGTCCTGACAAGTGCCAAGCCCCACCGCAACCCCAGCTCGTTTTGTGGAGATAATGTCAGGCAATTTTTCCAGATGCTGGAAACAAGCTGCAGCAGCGTTCTCAAACTTGGGTCCCCAGACGTTGCTGGACTACAGCTCCCATCATCTCCAGCCACAATGGCCTTTGGCCATAAATTTCACTCGGTATGAGTGGATACTCATACAATGGCCATAAAAAGTCATTGGGGCTGCAGATGATGGGTGTTGTAGTCCAGCAACATCTGGGGACCCCTGAGCTACAGAAAATGGCTATCTGCATGGTGCCCTGCTTGTCAGCCTCCTGAGTAAATGACGCGCTAGGTTTCTGGTCTGATCCAGCCAGACTTAGGCATGGGGGCAGCATCCTGAAGGAAGAGCTGAGCTAATAAACTAACCTCAATGGTAAACTAACTAGGGGTTAGGGATGTGCACGGACCTTTTTGGAGGCCCTTTTACAGGCCTCTGAACAGTTTCAAACACTGGGCAGTTTGAAGTGTTTGACTGGTGGGTGGGGTATAACTTTAAAGAGAGGGGAGGGTGCACTTTCTACCCTACGCCACCCCCACCGCGCACATCCCTAATAGGGGTGGATGGGTGGTGGTGGTAAAGACACGTTTCACCCAGGACACTATTTATCCCTGGGCCACCCCTGAATGAAGCCAGGCACTGCAGTTACGTTCATATGATTGTGTATAAGGAAGCAGCGTTTTAAACAAACAAAAAATCCAATCTGAACTAAATATAGCTGCTCACTGCAATCTGTAAGATTAACTGCATTATATCACAGCCTCTAGTACATGGCAGTTATTTTTATTATTGCAAGAATGAACAGCTGTAGCATAAATTAAGGTCTATGACCTTAATTGTTGTGATGCTGTGCCTGAGGAAATATTCTTTTTTAGAAATATCCCTAATGAGAACACCATTTCATCCTTAGATTATTATTGATAGCAATACTAATAACCTATAAAAACCTAACAATAATATTTTGAGAGGTTTTGTATGGGAAACCACAAAAAGAAGACCACAAAATTTCCTCAGGCTTACCTTATCTCACTTAAAGATGGGTTATTTGGATGAAGGACCTTTTCCTGTGTCATCTTCAGTATGTAGAATTAGCAACTTCCCTTACATCAGACTTATGTGTTACTCTCCAGCTGTCCCAATTTAACTGGGACGGGCACAATTTCCTGCTCTGATCAATACAGCCATCCTCCCAATTATCCCAATCTTCAAAAAGTAGCTTCTCAGGCCTATGTTAGCTATAGCTTTTGCTTATGGAGTTGGCATTACAAAGGAATTTGTAGGCAAACTCATGGAGGTCAGGCCTATCGATGGCTACAAGGCTTGATGGCTATAGGCTACCTCCACGTAGCTCTGCTCTGAATACAGTTGCAGGGAAGCAACTGCAGGAGAGGGGGGATCTCTTCATCTCTTGCTTGGGGGCTTCCTAGATGCATCCAGTGGGCCACAGTGGGAAACAGAATACTGGATTAGATAGCCTTGTACCTAGGATATTCTTATGGTCTTAATTACCTACCAAAGGGATTACAAAGGAGCTGCCAACCAAAGTTCTATATAAATTTATCTTATTCATTTTAATTAATTTTAAAAGATATTTACCCCACATTTTCCTGAAGATTCAGGGCAACTACATAACACAATAAAAACACAATTCACAGCAATTGATTAAAAACCCAAAACTACAAACTTTTATACACTTTACCATTATGGTGATAGAAAAAACTATAACTCTTGATCTGCCTTTCTGGGGGTTTTCTGAGTGTAGGACACTGGGTGAGGGTACAACTCATTGTTATTTATGCACTAACAGCAAAATTGCCTCACCATGACAGGTTCAGTTAGCTTTCATGTCTCAGTTGTTGTGCCTAATAAAACGCTGTTCAGTGTGGAGCCTTTAGTTTGCTAGTCACTCTGGGGTGAATGCTGCTTTTAGGTGCCTAAAGAGATGCCATGTGGGGCCCCAAGTTACACAACGTTATGAATTCATTTTTGGATTTTTCTTTCTCCTAGACTTAATATAGTGCTGTCCCTTTTAAAAATACTATTTTCAGCCAAGCCAGTTCCGCAGAAGCAAGCCACTTCCTAAACAATAAAGCAAAATAACAGCAGTTTCAGCAATACATCATAAATTCCCATAAATACACCAATTCCCCAAGCATCAGCAAGTCTGAGCATAGATAGCCAAGTTTCGCAACCTATCTTGTGTGCTCAGTGGATTCTGCCCTGAGTAACATGTGCATCTTCTACTTCCTCATTTATGGCAATATCTTATCACTTACTGAGGAAACGGTCATCCTCATTCCAGGCTCAACCTGCTGACGAAGGCCTTTTGTCAAACTACTTACAAATAGCTTTTGCCCCAATAAGTGGTTAAACTCTGTGCCTCCTTACAGCAAGACCCATGCCATCCAGACCCCCAACTCCTATGGAGACCTCATCCAGTACATTAAAAAAAAATGCAGAAGCCAGATTCTTTTATATGTCAGTGCTGACTCTACCCCACCTCCCATTCTCTAATCTCTGTTGTAAATGCAGCACATAGGTTACTTAGGGAGCTCTCTTATACTGTATACTGTCTTATACAGACCATTGGTCCATCTGGCTCAGGGCTGCTCAACTTGGCCCTCCTGCAGATGTTGGCCTACAACTCCCATAACCCCTGGCTATTGGTCACTGTGGCTGGGAATTACAGGAGTTGTAGTCCAAAAACAGCTGGGGTGGGGGGAAAGTTGAGCAGGCCTGATTGAGCTCAGTGTTATCTACACTGATTGGCAGCAGCCCTCCAAGGGTTCAGATAGATCTTTCCCAGCCCTGAAACCTTCTGCATACAAAGGAGATGCTCTTCCATGGAGCTACAGTTTTTCCCTAAAAGTAGATGCTTTTATTATTGGCTAGTTCTCTTGGCTTCTCCCATTCCATTGATATTGGGGAGGAATGGAGAACAAGACCGTGGAGGAGGGAGAATAAAAGACTGGCTAGCTCAGTCAGTCAGAGCTGCCACTGACAATTATATGGGGGAGATAGAGGCCAGAGGAGTTTGAGAAGGGGAAGCGCTTAGCTTAGCCCTCCGCTAACTCCCTTGGTTTATTAATACATTACATGTGTTTGACAGATGTCTCTTAGCATTTTTTTTTAATGCCGTCTTCCATTGTGCTAGTGAGCAAGAAAAAACATCTATTTTGTGAATTAGGCTGCAGTATTGAAGGAAGCTGAGATAGGGAGGACAGGGAATCGGGGTGAATTTTTTGGATAGAGGAAGGGCTGTGGTCTCAGCCCTTAGATAGACCACTCTTGGGGAAGAGCTGGTCTTGTGGTAGTGAATTGCCCCCTTTGGTTGCATTTGAATGGGTGATTACATGTGAGCACTGTGAGAGATTCCCCTTAATGACTGGAACTGTAGCAGAGTGGAAGAGCAGCTGCTTGCATGCAGAAGGTCCCAGGTTACCTGGCATCTCCAGGCAGGACTGGGAAAGATTCCTGCCTGAAACCTTGGAGAGCTGCTGCCAGTCTATGTAGACAATACTGAGCTAGATGGACCCAATGGTCTGACTCAATTATAAGTCAGCTTACTGTGTTCCTATATGCAGAGGCGCTCTAAACCCCAGACCTTGGGGCCCCAGTCCGTGGCCTCTAAGGTCTGGGGGGGTCTCCAAATGGCTGGGGAGGCTCCTACAGCCACCCCGTGCCTGCCTGCCACGCCACGGCTAACCTATGTGCCATTTTTTAAAAACAAAGCCACCGCGCAGCTGAGGGAGGCCTGCGGGGGGAGGGAGCTGAGTAGTCAACCTCCACCACACCTGGCAGCGGCAATGGGGGGAGCGACTGCTGGACGCATCCACTCTGCCCAGCTATTGCTGTGCACTGCACAGGCACGCCTTGCAGTTCACAGCAGCCGCTGGGCAGAGAGGACATGCCCAGCAGTCTCTCCCCTCATTGCCGCTGCCACTGCAGGGGGAGGAGGAGGTGGTCGACTACTCGGCTCACGCAGCCACCGCTTGGCTGCATGGCAGCTTTGTTCTTCTAAAAAAAACCAGCATGTAGGTTAGCCATAGCAGGATGCCCCCCCCCCAGGTAGGTCTTGGGGGTCTCGCAGTGGGTGGGTGGCTCGTGGAAGGGCCGTTCCAGGCACCAAAATCATCTAGGTGCACCCCTGCCTATATGAATATGGCAAATATTTATATACTGTTTTTCAATAAAAATCCCCCCATGTGCTCAGAGGCAACCTACTGAATTGTTTCTAAGGGACTTTCCATACAAATGTGGGTGGGGTGGGGATTACCAGTTTTTGTGGAGAGATTTTGGAAGTAAAATTAGATAAGAAACTAAGAATGTGAAAGGGAACACTCTCGCTTAGAGACTGGCAAGTAAGGAGGAAGTCCTGCCCCGGAACTGTCACTCACCCTCTCAAGTCAGGCACTCAGTTAACAGCTCTACTTGTCTGAAGGGGAAGCGCCATAACTGTGATGGCTGGCGCTTCCATGAGCAGCAACCTGGATGCAAAGCGCCAGCCATCCTGGTTATGGTGCTTCCCTCTTCAGACAAACAGCACCTTAACTGTGAGAGGCTGGCTCAAGGGAGTGAGTGTATAAAATTGTGCATAGAGTAGAGAGAGTGGACAGAGAGAAGTTTTTCTCCCTCTCTCAGAACACTAGAACCAGGGATCACCCATGAAACTGATGACCAAGACGTTTAGGACCAACAAAAGGAAGTACTTTTTCGCACAGCGCATACTTAATCTATGGAATTCTCTGTGATGAAATTTGGTAAAAGCCATTAGCTTGGATGGTTTTAAAAGAGGCTTAGACAATTTCATGGAGGACAGGTCTATCAATGGCTACTAGTCTGGTGCTAAGGCCATCTCCAGCCTCAGAGGCAAGATGCCTGTAAATACCAGTTGCAGGAGAGCAACAGGATTTTGGACTATATAGGCCTTGGGCCTGATCCAGCAGGTTTGTTTTTATATTTTTATGTTCATCTGTGAAATCTTAGTAGAAGCAGATAGGTGGATTTGTAGGGGCCTGAGTAATACTGTAATATGAGCTCAGCTGGGAGTGGAATCTGGAGGGCCAGGAAGCAGAATGCACATCTGGGCAATAGCTCCCCTCCCACACCATTAAAATGTGCCAAAGGCGCATGTCCACTTGTAGCAAGCACCAGTTGTCTTAGATGCAGAGTGAATTACAAGTTGTAAACTTTTTTCTCTTTAATTTGGGCCTCCAAAGGTCCAACTAAAGATTTCCCATTGAAACTGAAGGACACCTTCCAAGATGGTGCTGAAGCTCAACAGGGCTGTTTCTCTTACAGCAAACCCACCCCCCGCCCCCAGTGCTGGGTAAAGTGCAACACTGCGCAGTGAGAATTGTCACTTCTGTGTGTGCCAGGGGATCTGCGCAAGAGTATTTGGGTTTGGCTGAAGTATAATAAATGATTAGTGAACCACACTTAGGATTGATAAGAGCCGTCACTGGCTAGTGGAATTTGTAGTGCAGAGCACTGATTCAGGGGCTTGGTTGCATGCAATCTGCGCCCCTCCGTTTCAGCTCTGCTCTCTGCTACTGGGTCCTGGAGAGAATTCTTCTCGGCCAATGCTGCAGATGTCAGCCCAAACACAGTACCACCTAATGGCCCTTCTGCCTCTATACACTGCTGAATATTGCTGACTGTTGTTACTTCCAGCATTTCCCCATGTCTGTTTTGCAGCTATGCTGTGTATGATTTAAAAAAAAAAATCCAATAAAGTTTGTGAGAAGGTGTTCTTACTAAATCTAATGATAGCTGCCCGTTTAGGGCCTGGCTTCAGTGAGTCAATTTAGGTACAAAATCAGTGGCTGATATCCTGACTAATGCAGGTGTACAAGGACATTATGCCCACACATTATGCACTAGCTTATTGTGCCAAGTCTGGAGCTTGTGTTCCAGATTAGCGTTGTTGTAATGCAAGCATGTCTGTTAGTGTCATTGTTTGCGGCTGTTGAAATAGGCAAATTGTACAAAAATTTGGCTCTTTTTACATGCCACGGTTAAATGAAGTGGATATATGGGTGAAAGCAGATCTTGAAAACAAATCAGAAACTAGTTAATCTGGAAGGTTATTTCAGTATCTAGTCATCTTTATCAGTGTTTAAAACAAATTTCAGCTTTGTTCCTTTGTGCTATAAGTTGCACTTAGCATTAATCATCCATATGTCCTGTTCTCTATAAATAGGATCACTTTATAGCAAAAATTACACTACTTGCTGTGCAGTTTTTTTGTCATACTATATAAAATTGAATTAAATATTCTTTTAACTTTAGTCTATATTTTTATACTCAAATATTTTTAAATTTTGCATTTGCTGTTATTAATAATGATTTCTGTTAGATATAAGATAGGAAGAAAAGAGTAGGACCATATTTGTTATGTCCTATCTGGGGACATTTTATAATATAAGGTAATTTTATGCCACACTATCTAGTGTGTGTGTGTGTGTGTGTGTGTGTGTGTGTGTGTGTAAAACACAAAATACTTTTCAAATATACAGTATAATTAAGTATGTACTGCAGAAATATGTTGCATGCATTTGTCCAGCTCATTATATATACACCCACTTAATGCTTTTCTAAATTAATTGCACTCACCGTACCATTTTTAATACCCTCATTAGTGGATAAATCAAGCAATGCTTTAGAGGAAATGTGTTTTGTTAGCCTTATTCCCACAATTTTAAAATGATCCTCACCATATGAAATTCTTAAAGAAATGGTGATGTCAGAACAATGTTCTGGAATTCCTATCTAGAAGAGTCTACTGTCTAATAAAAAGGCATGAGAAGCAGCAGCACAGAACTGCACTTTCCTGGAAGCGTAGTTAGTGAGCTGTTGCCATAGCTGCAGTGCTTCGAGGAACATATGGCCTTTTAGGAATCACTGGAGACATTCCCACTTTGCTCCATTAACAAACAGTTGCTATAGTGCAGGCATAACCTCTGCAGCAGCCTGCTTATATGCTCCTGTGCCTTGCTTGTGGAAATCGCTATCTTCATCACTAGAGGTTTGAACTCGAACTGAACTGACCTAAAAAAAAAAAAGGCAGCCAGTCTGAGTTAGAACTGGGCCAACAATTCGAGGGGCGATGCTTGTAAAGAGGAATCCAGTGAGGATTCACCTTTACAAGCAAAGGGGAATCTTGCTTTTAAAAGGTTTCTTTTAAAACCTTTTTTAAAACTGGCAGGAGGTGGGGTGAGAGGGCACCTTAATGCCACCAGTTAAACCCTGGTGCTCTCCCCAGCAGCGTGGCCTGTTCTTTAAATGCTTTAGAGAAGCATTTCCAGTTTCTCTAAACCCTGGTGCAACCCCCAGCAGCGTGACTTGCATGTTGGTGGCGTGGTTCCAGCCTTCACAGATGCGCAGAGACCATTTGCATGACCTTCACGTATGCCCAGGTGCTATTTGTGTGACCACGCAAAATTGTGTCGTACAAATTGCCTTCGTGCATGTGCGGATGTCATGCAAATGGCTTCCGCACATCCGCGGAGGCCAAAACCACGCTGCCACCATGCTGCTGGGGGTTGTGCCAGGGTTTACAGAAGCCGCCGCTGCCAGTAAGGTGCCCTTTTGCCACCGCTGTCCCCCCGCTCAGTCACTCTGGGAAACCTTTTAAAGGCAGGATTCCCCTTTGCTTGTAGAGGTGAATCCTCACCGGATTCTCCTTTATAAGAATAGCTTCTCAAACTGGTTGAACCTGTTTAATGGAACAGACTGGACCGCTGGCCAGTTTGACCAAGCTGGTTCATGGACTGGCGGTTCCATGCACACGCCTATCACCACAAGCAGGAAGCTAGCAATACATGCTCAGAGATAGGCAGAAGGGTTTTCCCTAGGCAGAAATATCTTTATGGAACTAGATCTATTATGGAACTAGATCTAGATCTTCCTATGTCCCTATGTTACCTCCCCTCACACCCGGTTTATATCTCTCTACATTCCTGTTAATATTATTTTTTATGCAGGACAAACCTTATTAAGGAACTGCTAAGGAGCCAGAAAAGAACATGCCTTTCTTTCTCCCTACAAAGCCCCCTGAAATGACACACATGCCTTAAATATACTACTGTTTTAATAGGGCAGACAGTATTCATTGCTGCTTCTGTGTCAGGTTATTGTTAGTCTGAGTGGTGGACATGTTTACAGTTAAAGGGCTTTTTGATCCCTACTGCAAATGCTGCTTGCCACATGCAATTCACTTGTACTTCTTATTTTTGAGACACATAGAAGGCCTTGTCAGCTGTGTTTTCAGCTTAAAAAAAAATCTTAAAGGGATGTCCACACCATTGCCTTAATACGTAAACTGGAAGAATCTGTTTTGGTCTTGAGTGGGTTGTCAGTGGGGTTAGAACCCCAAACAACTTTTTCTTGCCTTACAAGAAAATCTCTCTCAAAGATGCAGTTTTAAAGAAGGAGAAAGAAATAGTAAATTTGCACAATACATTTCTTATCTAAAAGCAAAAGAAAAGAGCAAGCAAAACATACATTATTGACAGATAATATGTTATTGTAAGCCCTGTTCAGTTATTATATTGTAATACAGGTATCTGTACACATATAATTCTGTTTGAATTGTGTTCACACAAACACAATAGCACAGTCACTATGCATGCATAGGTAAGCCTGTGTAGAGGCCCCCGTCAAATGCAGGATACAGATAGGAAGTATGCTACTCTATGTGCACTGGACATAATGGGTAGAAAACGGAATGTGTTTACAGATTTGTACATTCATACATTGTATACCGATTGTACATGCATTGAAAAGGTATGAATAGGGATATAGTTAAGTCTTTTGACTGTGTTGATAGATTATTGCTAACCATTTCTACAGCAATTGTGGTATACAGGGTGCTTTGGGATTGTTTCCTCATTCTTTCTTGTTTAGATTAAGAACTTAGAGGCGGTGATGACCAAAGCTAGCCATCTGGGTACAGACTCACGTGTCCAAGCACATTACTCTTACTTCCTAGATCACATGGGGCTTCTGTGAACCACTTTGCTTTCCAGCTGATCAGTGGTGTCTCTTTCATATAGTACAATAAGTGTGACGCTGTATGAGAATTGTAACCATAGCATAAGAAGCCATAGTTTTGCTACTAAAATCATCTCTCAGAAACCTTGTAAACAATATTTTCCTTTTCTCCTGTATAGATCCCTTTTCTCTGACTGACTGCTTCATTAAAGCTTTATTATCTTAGGGCTCTATTATCAGTCAAGCAAACACACACACACACCCCTCTACCTTTAGCATGAGAGGGGGATCTGTGTGCAGGTGTTATTACCCACTTGAACACATGATGAGGCATAAGTGCATGGAAGTTGCACTAAATAAATGTTGCACTGCCCCACCACCATATGATCACATGAGTATGAAATGTCTGAACTACCCCTGAAAGTGCCATTTAACTACTACTTTAAAGTAAATTGTGTCGTGAAAGTGATTAAATCGAACAGAAGCTGACTTGTGCTGTGTCCGACCATTAGTGCATCTAGCTCAGTACTGTCTACAGTGACTCTCCAGGGTTTCAGATTGATATTTCCCAGCCCCACCTGGAGATGCCAGGGATTGAACCTGGGACCTTCTGCATCCACAGCAAATGCTCTTCTACTGAGCTACAACCCTTCCCCAGTTCAGACATCCCACCCTCCACCCCTGTTATTTTCCAATGGCGGAGCAGCATGCTAGGTGTGGGGAGATGTTTGTGCACACACTCCTCCCATTTATGATTCAGTGGGCCACTAGGTAGTATTGCCCAAACTACCTCATTGACAGTCAAATGTGTAGATAATTGGCCTAATCCAATTTTTTAAGCCATTGAGGCAAGTGCCACATTTTGTGGCAGTGAATTTCATGTTAATTACACATTGTGTGAAAACATACTTAGAATAAATGTGTGTGTGTGGTGGGGTTTACAGCCTTGAGACATTAGCTTTAAAAAAAAATGCTGCTGTAAATACTCTCAGTGTGGGTCGAGCAGTGGCAAGCAACATTACAGCTTCCACTCATGGCAGATTAATCTGGTTTCCCATAAGCAGGGAGCAGCTGCCAGAAGCAGAAAAAACAACCACTTCTGCTATGGGCAGCAAAGACATGTATGTTCTGTGCAACACTCCCTGGAGACACCCACCAGGCTTTCTCCCCGATGATCTTTTAAAAGGCCATCAAAATTTCCTGTGCCGCAAGGCTTTTAACTGAAACTTCTCTTGACTTTAACGGCTCCTGTTATATTGTTTTGTCTTTGTTCTAATGCGAGTTTATCTTTGAGATGTTTTTAATTAAATTGTACTTGTGTTTTTAACATTACTTTGCCACTTATTTGTAAGCTGCCCTGTGAGGCCCTTGTGAGGCCCTTGTGCCTGAAAGGGAGCTTATTAAATAAATTAAAATTAAATATTAAACCTTAAATAATAAATGCTTCTAGCCCTAAAGGCATTGTATTTCCCAGTCTGATTCAGGGTATTTTGAAAGTGCAGACAAGATTAAAATCACCAGTTTAGGTTTGCATAATTATGGCTTCCTGCTTCTTCCTGACTTGGGTGCAGAACAGGAAGGATATGTCTAGATCCTGCTGCCAGCTCTAGAACCAGTACTTTATGTTGAGTACTGAAAGAGAGGAAGCATGAAAGGCTGCAGCTACTAAAATAAAAAAAAAATAAGAATAACCAATCAGAGACAGGGCTTGGTGCAATACAGTCTTAAAAGTAGCTACCTGGTTCTTCTAAAGAGCTCCTTGTAATGAGCATGTATAATCTGCTTCAAATGGCTGGAACCATATGCTAAGCCTTGCCTATACTTGTGAAAAAGTTCTCTCTCAAAAAAGTTCAGGGCTGACTAGCGAGTTGAATTTTGTTTACGACTATCATGCTGCCTGGATGGGAGCTATGGACATGATGCTGGAGCTGTGAAGTCTGTTTCACAATGATGTTGTTTGTAGGGAGCTGCCTAATTATTGTTCTTCAGTGTTCATATCGTGCAGTTATAATTAGCACATATTAAGGTTGCACACACAACAGGGGCGTAGCAAGGTTGGAGTGGGCCCAGAGACAAAATTTTAAAATGCGCCCCCCCTCACTGAAGCTCAGCTCATGAAGTAAAGAAATCTTAAATGAGGCTGAATAGTGGTAACACAAAGCATAGTAGTGTGTGTGTGTGTGTGTGTGTGTGTGTGTGTGTACGTACGTACGTACGTACGATGCAAGTCATTTAATGGTACTAGAGAAAGACATACTGTTCTGGTAGCTCCAGAAGGAAGCCTGGGTGGGTGCGCGGTTGGGGGAGTCAGTCATGTGACTTGCCTCTGTGGGGCCACCCAAGGCAGTGGGCCCCCAGACAACTGTCTCCCCTTGCCCTAGTATAGTTACGCCCCTGACACACAACCAAATAAGCATGCATGGCAGAGGTACGCACGATCGATTGGACACACAATTGATTTTGGTCTCTTGGCTCTGCCACTCACCAACACACGATCGGTACCACAGTGGTCACAGGAGGCGGAAGTCATCCAGCATCCCTCAATGCACTGAACCAGGAGTGCAGTACATTGAGGGATCCTCCCTCAGTCAGGCATGCTTGCCTCCTGGCTTTGTGTGTGCGTGGTCTGCCAGCAGCACACCCACCCACATGACCCCAAACCTGAGGTTAAGGGTGCACTTGCACCCTTAAATCCAGGTTAAAGCCTGTGGTAAATTCCCGGGCTTGGGGCCGAGGCAGAGCCGGGATTGAGATGAAGAGCCTCATTGAATGGCATTTATCTCCCTTTTTGATACAATTGTCAAGGCAGCAGAACTGAAGGACCAGTTCCAAACTGCACTAGTCTTGTCATCTTTAGAGATACGGAAACCAATTCTAAAATTACTTTTTGAAACTCTGAACTTACAATTTCTGCCAGTGGTATCCATGGAATTTCAGTGGGCTCTCTTTGTATCCTCCCAAAACACTGGGTGGGGAGATTCCTTTATTTACTCTGAAGGCTCCTTCCCCTTTGCTGTCACTACTAATGTGCCCATGAGGGATATGGATAAAACATTTGGTGGTTGCCTAATTGCCTAGTGAACTTCTTGATCAGCTCAAACCAGAAACAGTTGGGGAAGTGGCTCAAGTGATTGATAGGCAGCTTCGTGCATACAGAGGAATTTCTTGGGCTCTATTTTGGGCCCCTAGTTAGTTCTGCAACCTAAGAACTTGGAACAAACAGATCTTTTTGCTTCTTAAGTGGTTACAGTGAGATTTATGTATAAAGTTTACATAGTGAACATTGCTAACATATTGTCCCCAACATTGGTTCAGAGTTCTACTCTAAAGTTACCCTTTTCCTTTCAGTACCAAAGCTCCAGGTTGCATGAAAAGTTGCTATCACTTTTCATAGTGATGGGTCTATTTTTTTCTTTCTTTTAGATGATGAGATCCCTGGAATTTCACAACATGTTTTGAAGAATCCACCAACAGATCAGCAAATTAACAAGCTTGCTAGAAGACTTGGACCTGAATGGGAGCACATTGTGTTGTCCATGGGCTTGACACAAAATGACATTTACCGTTGCAAAGTCAATCACCCATACAATGTTCAGTCGCAGATTGTGAGCGCATTCATCTTATGGAGGCAACGCTTTGGGAAGAAAGCTTCTGTTGAGACTCTGTGTGCCAGTTTGAGGTCAGGAGAAGTGGACTCTTCTGTGATCCAACAGATGTTTCAGTGAGCCTCTACTGTGATGGGAGGCTCTTGAGCACCGTCTGAAATGAAGTCCAATAGATGCACTGAGCTGTTATTGGTCTGTGTGCTCACTTCAGCAGCACATATACTAAAATTGGAATGTTATCAGAGTGTAATCCCAAAAAAGTCAGGGATGCCTCAGTCCCTTTAAGATGTCCCTTTAAGCATGCAGTTGAGTGTCTAAGGGAACAATCCTGTAAATGCTCACTTACTCAGGGTAAGCCTTACTGAACTCAGCAGGGCTTATGAGTAAACTTGCCTAGTTTAACTGCATGACTACAATCCATGTTCAGAGTTCTTTAGGAGTAAGGACCAAGCCACACATTACATTAAACATGTAGTTTGGCCCTGTGTGCTTCTTTAAAAAAACCTTAAATAGCAGCCAAGGAAGGGGGGGCTCAAGATCAGGACCACAGTACATGGGGAGAGGTATTTAACTTTTTCCTACCGCACATCAGTCTTGACAGAAATTACACCCCCAAAGCTGCTACTTGGTAATTATGGAAGCTTCCATTCCAGCGCTAATAGCAACTTCAGGTCGAGGGTAGTAGGAAAGCATTAAACACTGCATCTATGTGCTGTGGTCGTGATCCCAATTGTCCACTCCCTGCAGCTGCTATTTCATTTTTTTTTAATATGCAGGCTCAAACTATGCTTTTAATCTAATATGTAGTTTGGTCCATTGAAATCAGTGGGACTTGCTTCTGAGTAAACTTGTAGGGTTGGGATCATCCCTTTCATGGGGATTCCCAGATGTTGCTGACTACAACTCCCAGAATCCCCAAGCAAAAGTCATTGCAGCTGGGAATTCTGGGAGTTGTAGTCAGCAACATCTGGGAATCCCTGTTAGAGGGAAGACTGGTTGGGATCTTAGTCTCATTAAGGTTATTGGAACTTAAGAGTACCTAACTTTCTCTGGATTGCATCCCAATTTTGTAATAGCTTTTAATTTAATAATATAATAGTAAATCAGAACTATGAGCCAAGGTTCAAAGAACCTCACAGTCAGCCCCAAAAGGCTTGGGACTTGAAAAGAGTCCTGCTGGGACAGACTATAGGCCCTCCACGTCCAGCATCCAGACTAACGCTGCACTAGTGCAGCTATCAAAGAAACACCCATGAAAGAAAGTCACGTAGCTGAGGGATGCTCAAAGTTGCTCAGTCTCTTGCACTTGTTGTCTACTGACGCAACAAGGACAGGGGATAGCTTTGCGTCATTCCCTGCAACATAGATGGACTGAGGAAGAAGTCTCACAGCAAGAAGTGTACCACAGGTTGTGCAAGTGCACCGTTATACAGGGCAACACACTAGACTGGAATACAGGCTCCCAAATTAGCAGAACTAGCTAGTGCAACATTCTTGCACTAGTGCAATGTGAGTCTGGATGCCAACCTCTGTTTCTGACAGAGCCCCCTCTGCTGTTTGTAGGGGTGTGCACAAACCAAAATTCATGGTTCAGCTCAAATTCAAATCAACCGCTGAACCAGTTCAGCAGCAAGCAGTTTGTGCAAATCCCTAAATGCTGGTCTCCCAGCAACTATAATCCAAATCTGGCAGTTCCATTTTGCTCTCATGGCTAATAGCCTTGAATCTGTCTGGTCCCCTTTTGAATCCATCCAAGACTTGCATTTAGAGCTCTCATGTTACATTATCAGAACCACCTAGGGAACTATGATTTTCAGAAGCAGTTTGTGATACAGAATGGGAGCCTCCTAGTTGAATGGGCGGAAGTAAAACAAACCCCATTGGGTACATACAAGCAGTTCTTTAGTTCTTGTCCTTCATTGTTTTTATACGCAGCAGGGAGAAGGGAGGAGTAGAAAGAGGTTGCTACTGCTAAGCAGCAGAAGAGCCTCCACCAGCCTCAGAACAGAGGCAGACATGGGGTGACTGGAGTTAGCACTGCGTGAGGCACTCCTAACCAGTCAACAACCCCAACAGCACAATGCTGATGGCAGGTGCCCTGCCTCACATCTCCTGCTACTGAGGTTATGGATGCTGCCCTTTATTTTGAGCTGATGCTCAGCAACACTATTACAGCATCTGTCCATTGTGCCACCTCCCCATCTGCTGCTGATTAGTCTTATTTTCTAACTTTCTACAGAAAAAGCTCATTTTTCTTTGAATTGCAAAATATCTCTCTGTATATTTTTAAGGCTTCCCCATTCTTGTTTGTGTCTTATTCATTTCAGTATTTTTTGAAGATGGAAAACAATACAGCATATAGGTGCCAATCTATTACAATCTCTGGTCTGTATTGTACTGGAAGTTTTGGAAGTTTTCTAAGTTTCAGGACTGGGGATCACGCTACCATTTTATTTTATTATATTTTACTGGCTGACATCCTGACTTATGAAGCATGTGCTCTGAGGGACTGTGGGAATGCACCAGCTGCCCTCTCACAACTCCCCAAGTCTCCTCGTGCATGCGCTGATGCAAAAGAGCCCTTAGAGCTCAAAGTATTGCTCATGCTCTGGAGGCACTCTGTAAGATCAGGAACACATTAGATCCTCAGCAACATGATCCAGTCTTACAGAACACTACTGGAATGCGGGCAGTGCTTTGAACTCTAAGGGCTCCTGCAGAACAGTGCATGCATAGGGAGACTGGGGGAATTGTGTAAGGGCTCCTGCCCCCTACAGTCTCTCAAAGCGCATTGGCTTCGATAGTTAGTGAAGATGCTAGCCACAGAGCTTAAGAAAGCAATTCTGTGCTGTCCATTCAAAAATAAGGATGCTGGGAGATCTTATGAACATATTACATGATTACTGACCCTGATGAAGGGAAACGAAACTAAATGTTGATGTATGCATTGTACCAGATTTATTTATGTGTTGATCAGTGTTCCCTCTAATTTTATCATCAGTGAGCAGAAAGAGTTTTGTTCTGGGTGGCGGCAGTATCAAGGCAGTGTGCACACATCCCTCTCTCTCTCTCACTCACTCTTTCACACACACGCACACAGAATTAATGTATGCAATTTTTTCAATCTCCCCCCTGCCCCCAAGCCCCCACCTCAGCATTCTGCCAGCACCCCATTTCCCCCTTTCCCCAGCTGGGAAGCATTGCCCCGTTTTCCCCTCTCCCCAGCCAGGCCAGCCAGGCACAACAGGCTTTGCCCCCTCTTTTTACCTCTGAAAGCCCGCTGTGCAGTGTGATGGGATGGGGGCGGCGGCAAGCTCCTTCCACCTCACCTCCTTTCTAGTGACTGAAAGGGCTCTGCTGTCTGCAGCCTGTTTCTAGCTTTCCGCCCTGTGGGGGAGGGAGACGGCGGCAGCCCAGCCAGGGAGAGGGGGGGAATGGGGCAATGCTTCTCACCCTGGGAGAGAGGGAAATGGGGGTACCAGGCAGTTGGGCAGCAGTGGCAGGCACAGCAGACTGTGTGCCCGCCAGAAACTGCTGTGTGGGGGCCTGGGGGGTTTGTGTGCACATGTGCACACCTTAGGGGGAACAGTGGTATTGATTAATAAATTGGGTTTAGCCTTGATGTTTTGCACTGCAGTTGTTATACTTTGAGATCGGCTGTTATGGACCCCAGTATGATAGTACTGATGTGTGAGGTCTCATGCAGGTTGATCCTATGAAGAATTGGGTATATCTGCAAACTGAGCAAAGTTCCCTAATTCCTCTGATAATTGAGCAAAGAGGCACCTTTTTAAAATGGCGATTCTCTTTATTGAGCAAGGGGAGAACAACTGACTCTACTCAACCCCCACACAGCATCCCTCCAGTGGCTTTTGCGGGTGTCTATCTTATGTTTCTTTTTAGAATGTGAGCCTTTTGGGGACAGGGATCCATCTTTATTTATTTTATTTCTCCATGTAAACCGCTTTGGGAACTTTTGTGGAAAAACGATATATACATATTCATCTAAGCTCATTAAAATCAATGGGATTAAGTGCCACTACCTCTGAATAGGATTGCCGCCTTCTCCCAGAAGGTTATGTGCTACGTAAAAGCTAGCAAACATCTAGCAAATTGTAATGCAAAACATAGCTCTGTATTTTAAGTTTTCTTTTAATTTGTTTTTATTATGTTTTATTAATCATGGTACAAACACTTCAATCCATAAAATTTAGTTTTAAACATCTTATGTCTATTTTTCATAATTAATTCCCCAGCGTCCCATCTCCACATTCCCTTCAGCACAGTCCCTGCAATTTCAAATTCTCCAAAAGGGTTCTACTACTTAATCAGTATACATTTTTATGAGCCTTTTACAATCCTGCCACCTCTGATCCCAGCCTGCTGTTCTTTGTTCTTTATATTCCAGATAGCTGCAATGTATTCTAATACTAATACTTTGAAAGACCATATTTCTCAGACCAAAGTACTACATTTCCCCACCTCTTCCAAGAATCCAGCAATTAATGAATATTCCCAATATGCTCTAAAGTGGCCCCACAACTCCTGCACTTGAACAAGTGTTGGCAGTATTCCAGAATGTATTAAACATTCTACAGGAGCCGAGTGTATTTTCTGAACAACATCTTGCTAAATCAGCCTTGGATTCAAATATAGAAGACTTAATACTTGCCAATGCTGTCTCCAATAATGCTGGGGGTGAAGTTACCCTTCAGTTCTAGGGCTGCAACATTTATTTAATCAGATTAACTGATTTAAAACATTTTAACTAACTAAAAAAGTGCCCAAGATTCATCAATGGGTGGTAGATGCAGAAGCAATGTGTTTTCTAAGATGATGCCTGGTACAACACTTACATGCATCTTTCAAAAACAAAGGCCTACATATCGCGTAGCCTAACGCAAGCAATCCTGATCCACCCAAGCTCCTGCAGGCTCCTACCAAAACAGTGGCACTTTTCCACAAGAGTGAAATACTTCAAGTAGCATACTCGCAGCCAGAAGTAAGTGATGTGTTTTCAATCTACATAGCACTTCTGGAGTGCAGTCATGCTGCTGTAAGTATTCGTGCAAGACCACTGGCACTTTGCTAGGAGACTGTAACAGCCTACGCAGATAAGCCCGTAACAGCCTGGGCAGATCAGCGCAATATGTGAGTGAAAGATTATTTGCTTGGGAAAGGGCTGTAGTTCAGTGATAGTGCACCTGCTTTGCATGCAGAAGGTCCAAGGTAGTGTCTGCATGTAGGGACTGGGCAAAACTCCTGTCTGAAAGCCTGCTGGAATGCCAGTGTGCACAACGCTGAGCTAAATGGACAAATAGTCAAACTTCCTTCCTAAGGCAGCTTCTGATATTCAAAAGCAATATGCTTCTTACTTCAGAAGTATTAATTTACCCATATGCAGACTTATATCAACGTAATCAACCAATTAATTGATTCATGATTTGGTGACTAAGATTTTATGTTAGGTGACTGCCCCTATTCAGTTCCTTATTCTGTTTTCCTCCCAATTGTTTCGGTACTCTGTTTCCCCCTGTTCTTTCTAATACTTAGAAATAATTTTCATTAATTGGGGAAGATAAACCACCTCCCTTAGTACCTTTAATAAGTAGGGGGTTCAGGTGTTGCAAATACTCCAAGTTGATGACAGAGAATCCCTATAATTCTTGCCTCTGCACAAGATAACTAGGCTTTTGTAGATTTTTAAAAAAACGTCTCTTTTAGTTCAGGGGTGTTATAGGGGAAGAAGAAGAAGAAGAAGAAGAAACAACTTATCAAAGAGCAAAATATTACAATATTACAAAATATTACACAAAATATTAGTGCCCAATATTTCCCAGTGAAGCTTGTGGCTGACTCTAGATTTGAACCAGGTCTCACTAGTCCTAGTCCAACACTAGCATGCTAACTATACTGGTGCAATGGGTTTTAACACCTATGAAGTATTAGTAGAAATGTTTTAAACTGAAGATCAGCAATGGAACAAGCTGCCAAGGTGGTGAGAAGCTGCTCAAGTCTGGAGAGGCATCTATTTATTTTATTTATTTAACTTATTTTTATACCGCCCAAAACACATGTCTCTGGGCAGTTAACAACAAAATAAAAACATCTATTGTAGATGTTTTAAATAGGCTATTTGGCTAGGTGGTATGCACTGACACTCACTGGACAACAATTCAAATGCTATGAAAATAGAGGACAAGGAGTCCTCCCTTCTGTTAGTAATCACAATTACAGCTTCTTGGAAAACAATGTTTAGTTTTTCCATCCCAAATCAGGAAGAAAACTTAGGCTTGATTCATGCTTCCCTGTGACTTCTTCCTGTACTGCTGCAGCATTATCCAAATGGAAATAGCATTGGAATGCTCTAGCCCAGGGATTCTCAATGTTGGGTCCCCAGATGTTGGGACTTCAATTCCCATAATTCCTAGCCCCAGTGGCCTTTGGTTGGGAATTATGGGAGTTGAAGTCCAATAACATCTGGGGCCCCAATGCTGAGAATCTCTGCTTAAATCAGTGGTTCTTAACGTGGGGTCCACCAGATGTTACTGGACTACAACTCCCAGCAGCCCCATCACAATTTATTTTGCTGGATGCTGAGAGAGCTGTAGTTCAGCAACATCTGGCGGATCCCACGTTAAGAACCACCACTTAAATGCCCCTAGGGAGGCTAGCCTCCCTCTTTGAAAACCACAGTTATAATAGGCCCATGTATATTAAACTTCTATCTAACTAATTTCTAAAGCATTGAACTGAGTGCTTTAATAATTGTTGCTAGAGTTACACAGATAATGGCATAAAAAGCTTATTGTTTTCCCTTTAGTACAATCTTTTTAACAGTCAGATAATAATAGCATAACCATGTTTTAAAACCTAAGGACAAGTACAGTGGTGACAACAGCAACTTCTCTTCCATGGTAGTGTTGGTGGGGAAGGATTTGCATTGGGGGAAGAGAGTTAAACCCTTCTTTGCCCCTGCTGCAGTCCCATTCTTATTTTTATTCAGGCCCCCCCAAAGCTAGCTAGCTAGCGCTCTCTCTCATCACACACACACCCCCATGGAGCAACAGGTAGCTTGCTGTTTAAACAGGGCTGCCACCAAAATTCAATATTATTTTAATGGTATTTCATTTTAATGGATTTTAATGGTAGATCATTTGGTTTAGAAGTGGGCTAAGTATCCCACATTTCCTACATTTACTGAGCTCTGCTATTTTTCTGCAGTTCTATAAACTGCTAGACTACCACTTTTTCTAACATGTTCAAAAGCCTAAAGCACCAACATCTCAACATCTTTGCAGCTCAACATCTAAGCACTTTTCATTCCACCAAGCACATTATGTTTCCATCCCTGGGCAGGATCCAGACTAAGTCCCATTGAAATGAATTGAGATTTAATTCATGACTAACTTGTCTCATTCATTTTAATAGTGCTTAGTCATGTTTAATTCAATTTGGATCCTGCCCATGGTGTTTAAATACCTTTGTTCCCTCCATGTTTGCTCAACAAAGGCTGTTCTTTACAACTTAAACTATTCCTTTGGTAGTCCAATTGCTGCCACCACGCCCACTCTTTAACAGAGTTTATCCCCCCCCCCTTCCCATTGTGGGCGAAATTCCAGAGAAACTCTCCTTCCAATGGAAAAATACAAAAACCCCTCCACGTGCAGCTTCCACATGGTGAGAAAACTTGGTAGATTGTAGCAATTAACAATGAGGCATGTTAGCACCAGAGTAAAACCCCCTTTTCAGAATAAAACCCCAGCTTCAGACAATCTTGGAGGAAACTGATTATCTAGACCTATTTCAAACTGGCTTTTGGGTGGGCTATAGTGTGGAGACTTCCTTGGTCGGTTTGGATCCAGTTAACGATGATCTCCAGTTAGGAACTGACATTGGGAGTGTGACTCTCTTAGTCAGTGTTCCCTCTAACAAGAATTCCCAGATGTTGTTGACTACAACTCCCATAATTCCCAGCCAACAGCCATTGCAGCTGGGGATGCTGGGAGTTAAAGTGAACAACATCTGGGAATCCCTGTTAGAGGGGACGCTGTTCTTGGTCCTTTTGGATATCTCAGCAGTTTTTGATTCTATCAACCATAATATTTTTCTGGAGCATCTGAGGGGGTTGTGGGTGTGAGTCACTGCTTTGCAATGGTTCTGCTCCTACCTGTTGCTTTTCAAAATGAGAAATTTTATATTATTTTGATTGATTGATTGATTGATTCATTCATTCATTTAATGTGTATACCACCTGACTCCAAAGGCTCCAGGCGGTTCACAAAAATGGCGACCCCCATTTGGTGATCCCCCCCACCAAGGACTCCATACTGTCTCCAATGCTTTTTAACATCAACATGAAACCACTGGGAGAGATCATCAGGAGATTTGGTGCAGGGTGTTATCAATATACTGATGATACCCCAATCTATTTATCCATGTCAGCAGCATCAGCAGCATCTCTCTAAATGCCTGCCTTTAGGCAGTGATGGGCTTGATGAGGGATAGCAAATGGAAACTGAATCCAAATAAGACAGAGATACTCATTGTGCAGGGTTGGAATCAGGAGACAATTTTGATCTGCCAGTTCTGGATGGGGTCAATACTTCCCCAGAAGGAACAGGTATGAAATCTGGGAGTGCTTCTGCATCCAAACCTCTCCCTGATGTCCCAGGTGGGGTGTGCACTACCTGTTTCACAGTGGTTTGGGTTGGTTTGATGGTTCAGTCGTGAACTGAACCGGCCTCCAAGAGAGACGGGCTGGTTCGTGATCGAACCAACCGAGCCCAGTCTGTGACGGACTGGTTCTCCCCAGTTTGAGGGGCTATGCTTGTAAAGGGGAATCAAATGAAGATTCCCTTTTACAAGCAAAGGGGAATCCTGGCTTGAAAATACTTCTAAAGGCTAGCTGAGAAGGCAGTGAGAAGGTGCCTTTAAAAGTAGATATAAAGTGCTTACCAGTCCTCAAAACTTCGGCACTTTCCCAGCAGCCTGCCCAAGCGGCAGCGGCACAGATCCAGAACCAAGCCTCTGCGGCCTAACCGTAACCAGGCCTCCATGGATGCATGGAGACCATTTGTGTGACCTCTGCACATCCACAGATGCCAGGACAGTTCCAGAACTGTGCTGCCTCCTTACAGGCAGGATGTTGGGGGGAGCACCAGGGTTTCAGACTGGTAAGCACCTTACATCTACTTTTAAAGATGCCCTTTTGCTGGCCAGATGGCCACCCTTTAGAAGTGTTTTCAAGCCATGATTCCCCTTTGCTTGTAAAGGGGAATCCACACTGTATTATAAAGAGGAATTCTCTCTGCTTGTCCTGTTCGAAATCCTGCGGTCCGGTTTGAAATTCAGTCTGAATTTGAACCAAACCGCAAATATCAGTCTGTGCACACCCCTAGTCCTGGGTTGAGGTGGTGGCCAGAGGTGCTTTCTATCAGCTCCAGCTGTGTCCATTTATTGAGATAAATTTATTTATTTATCTCTTTGATTTGATTTATATACTGCCCTTCCAAAAATGGCTCAGGGTGGTTTACATCAAAATAAAAAACAAAACAATTAAAATCAAAACTAAATCAATTAAACAATTAAAATCATTTAAACATTAAACATTAAAATCATTTAACACCAACATTGAAATAAATGACCTAAGAGCTGTGATACATATGCTGGTAACCTCCAGACTTGACTACTGCAATGTGCTCTATGGGGGGCTGACTTTGTACATAGTCCGGGAATTGCAGTTGGTACAGAATGCTGCAGCCAGGTTGGTCTCTGGTCAACTCAGAAAGACCATTTTACTCCTATACTAAAAGAACTACACTGGCTACTAATAGGTTTCCGGGCAAAGTCTAACAGTAACTTGTGCAGCCATGGGGCTTCTTGACATGCTTGGCCTGCTGATACATACTTGGCTTCTGGGGATGTAAAGTGCAACAATTGACAGTTTTTGGCTTGTCCATCTGATGGCTCTGCCTCCATAGAAAAACAAATTTCTGCTTGTGGACTTGTGATTTGTTCGGTTATTTGTTTTGTCCTCGGCCCAATCTGTGTCCATGCATCCCACTAGTCTGGGTCTGCTTGCTGGTATCAAGAGTTTCAAGTGTGCTGTACCCTTCAGGTACAGTATGTTCCCAGCTTTTTGACTGCAGTACAGTCACTCTTGGCTAGTGCACTTACTCTTCTGCTCAGAATTCCCACTCCTGCAGCTGTGTCTGGCCTTGTGATGATTGCTATGTATAGAAATTTCCCAATTGCACTTCTGTATAGACGTCTGGCAATGGCTCACTGTCCTGATCTTGCTTCAGGAAGTTTGTGTCCATTGTATACTGATCGCTTTGGCCTCTGTCCATTTCAGGGATTCTAGGAGACCCTTTATCTTCTATTTCTGATTTAGGAGGCAATTTCCATCCTCTTCTCTTTCTGTTTGAATGCTAAGATAATAGGAAATGCTTCCTAGTTCTTTCACTTCTTGTGAAACACAGTGCCTCCAGTGACTGTTGCTGGTGTCTCTCTTATGTTTCTTTTTAGATTGTGAGCCCTTTGGGGACAGGGATCCATCTTATTCATTTACTATTTCTCAGTGTAAAACACCCTGAGACATTTTTGGAAGGACGGTATAGAAGTCGAATGAATAACAACAGCAACAACCCTACTCGATAGCCTCTGCATGTGCCATATTTGGCTGAAATTAAACTGCTTTCAAGTTCAGGGACATAAAGAGCTTCCTCAATTCTCAAAGTTATTCTCCTTCCCTTTGGCAGCTTGCATCTGATTTTTTTCTTTCCCTCTGCATCTTTCTGCCATCTGCCATGCTTATTGAGGTTTTATAATTTAAGTCCAGCTCACTAAATAGTTCCTTGTCTTTAATCAGATTTGCAATTGTACCACTATCAACAATTAGATTCCCATAGTCATTTTCAACATTATTTTCAGCAGATTCAGAAGTTTCAAAAATTGCTCCAAACCCCTTTTCTGTCCTTTTCTTTGAATCCCTGTTAGCCCTGTTTTACTGGTTTGGAGAGATTCTGGGTGATGAATCATCCCTCCTAGAATTACTTTCAGCAGAGCCACTGTGGCTGGAGCCTGAGAATAATTCACCTGCAAATGGCCTGGCTTCCTGCACAGCCGACACTTCCTGCACTTGCTTTTTTGTTTGATCTGAAACGCTGTAACCTGACTCTTTGGGGCGCTTTGCAGATTAGCTGTGCAACAGCAGCAAAATGCTTCTGTTCAAGCAAATTGCATTCAAAACGTAAACAGCAGGGGAAGCAGTCTCACGAAAACTAACAACCTGAAACAACAGCAACTTCTTTACGCCAGGTATATGACATCATAGCACTATATTGCAGTGATTACATTCGAAACAAGGCATTGGAAATACGAATTGCACCCTGCTGTCAGCATAGGGACTGTGGTGTCACAACACAGGAAGTGCGGAAACTCACTTCAGAGATACAGCCTGACCCAATTGCAGGGTCTAATCTGGAAAGCGCCTTGGTCAGAGACTCCACTAGGGATTGCATCTGATCTTAAATCAAAATCCTGAAGTCTAGAAATCTAAAATTCCAAATCAATCTGTTCTCTTGATTCCAAAACATGACACATCACTTGAAATCCCTCTAGCAGACTATTTAAAAAAATAATCAAATAATTACTTGATCTGGTAATTTTACATTTTCCCTTTCACATCTTCTTGAAATGTCCAGAATTTCATAAACATGCTAAGTTAAATTCTGTCCTTCTCTGAGTTTCATATTACACTATCTCACAATCAGTTCAACTCTAGTATTAGTTGTCTTTCCAGCATACAGGTGATTTAAAATCTCCCAAGCTTCCTTAGCGCTCCTGGTCTTTCTCAAATGCATAATGATTGAATCGCTTACATGCAATTCGATGAGTCCATAGACTCTTCTGTTTTTGGCATCCCGTGCTGCTTGTTCTCTAGTTACTTCAAGTCTGTCTTCTTGAAGCTTTCCAGTCCCTGAGCCATGAGAAAAGACTCCATCCTGAATGACCACATTTCAAAATTAAATCCATCCAGACTCAGGATTGTTGCCTGTCCCTATGCTTCAGTCTCCATGGTAAAAAGGTTCCCTGCCATTTCTCTGGAACGTCTTTCCAATCAAGCAGGCTTTCCACTTACTGTGCCTCTGCTTGCTTTCTATAGGTTGTCTGAATTCATAACCCTGTTAGAGAGCTCAGGAGGGAAGCTTTCTTTATCTGCCCCAGCTACAGCAGCAGTGCACAGGTAAGGGAGCACTGCTAATTAATATTGTCTGTAGTTTATTTTGGAAATCCATCAGGGTCAGAGAAACATATTAAGACCTACATGTCTCATTGCCAGCCATATGCAGGAAGGGGGGAGAATAAGGAAGTCTTTCTCAGATGATAGAATGAAACATGAGACTATCAGTCTAACAAAGGGAGAGTAGAGAAAGCATAGTCAGACGGGGAATGTCCTTTCTAGCTATCTCTACCCCTAATGCCCCTAGTGGTCAGTAGGGTTGCTGGTGCTAAGAGTAGATGCCATCAGGAGCTGCATCTCCAACAAGAAGTCCTGGTGAGAAGTTCCAAGGATTTGCAGCATGCCTTGGGTTCTGGTTTTCCTTGGAAGGAGAGTCATTGCAGACTTATAGTGACTTTATGGTTTATTTACACAAAGGCTTTGTGGAAATGATGGTTTTTGAGAATGATTAAGGAAGGTGACATCACACAGCTGTTCTTATTCAATCTAGCACAAGACCATGCAGCTGTTCTGGGATGCATCATGCAACTGTTCTGGAAAGCAGTTCCAGCACAGAAGGAAACAGGTGAGAAAGGGTAGACCTATCTGAGGACCAGGGGCCTCCAGATGTTCAGAGCAACATCACAGGCTAGAACAGGGTTTATCAACATATGGGTCCACAGATGTTATTGGACTTCAACTTTCATAATCCCCAGCTCCAGTGGCCTTTGGTAAGAATTATGGGAGTTGAAGTCCACTTACATCTGGGGACTCACACGTTGAGAATCCCTGGACTAGAATGTACTAGATTATAAATGCTGAGAGCTTAAGGAGACTGAGAATGTGGAGAGTTTGGGGTACCAAAGTCATTGTGAGCTTTGAAAATAAAGACAAAAAGCCTGTGCAGGAACAGACAGGAAGACAGGGAAGGAATTTAAAGACAACTCCCTTAAGTCCAACAAATCTATTATAGAGGGCATTGGAGCCATAGCTAGAAAGAAGACAAAATAGCAGCCCCCCTCCCACCATGCATGTTAGCAAATGCAATTAACCCAAAGAATAAATTATCTTACTTAATTATTATTTCTCTGTGTAAACTGCCCTGAGCCACTTTTGGAAGGGTGGTATAGAAATCGAATAGAATAAATACATAAGAAATAAATTGGCACACTGCCTGTAAATTAGATCTCACTACTGAATCATTGCTATTTATACTGTCAGCCACTAGACTGCATAAAACTGTGGCGTGGTGACTTATAATGACATTTGCCGGGATTCTTATAATGTATGAAGTGTGCTACTGTCTGTCGCATCAGATTTTTAATCTGAAGTGTAGCCAAAACACTGCTGGGCTGTTTGCCCGTCACTCCCTAAGCATGATCTCTACATTCTTCGTTCTGCACAATCCTACTGTTTTGATAACTTACTCACAAAATGTCATTGCACCTAATGGGGAAGCAACTGTGCTGGCAATGTCAAGAATCTGTCCCACCTTGTTTGTATTCTTAGAACGTCAGGGCACAGAGTGAATATTTTGGTATAGCGTGTGCGTCAGTGTTTGTTTCTCTGAGCACTGAGTGAGATGAGCACCAGAATCTCAGCCACCAGCTGCATAAACCAAAGGGAGACACAGATAAAGCCTAAATAAGGCAATTTCTAAACAGATTAAAGATTCCAGTTGCTGCACCCTGGCAGTTAAATATCAACTGATGCTGAGCTATAAGGAAAATAAATGTAGCAAAGGGGGAAACGTAGGCAATTATTAACTCAGTGTGACTCAAAATGGTTTATGACAAATCCATGCTAGACAAATTTGACAAAATCACAGGACAGGTTGCAACCAGCTTTTGTAATGCTGTATATGCACAGTTAATAGAATTCAAACAGTACCCTTTGGGGTAGGGACCATAGCTTAGCCGTAGAGCATTTGTTTTGCATACAGAAGGTCCCAGGGTCAATCCCTGGCATATCCAGTGAAATCTATTCTACCTTTTGAAGAGGTGTATAAATTTGTGTGAATAAAGTCATACTTCCCAATGACCAGGGACAGAGGGAGCTTACCTGTGGCTGGAGGACAAAGTCCTGCTGCCCACCCTTTTGATTTTTAATCATATGCACAAAGCATGTGCATGCCCCAAACTGAGGTCAGATGCAGGGGGTGTGGCCAATACTGGTCAGTCAGCCCCTTCGGTTTTCCCAGTCAGTGGTTTGTTGAATCACTGACTGGGAGCTCCTTTCCCTGCCTCTGCATGGGGAAAACATGCAGCTGGGGGGAAACATTTTTGCCCAGCCAGGGTTTCAATGAAACACTGGCTGGGGAGGAGAGGGGTGCTCCTCACACTCCCAGCTGGTGAGCGTTTTGTTCGCCAGCTGGGTGGGGGAGGGGCAAAGGGATGCCCTGGCCAAGGGTGAATAGGTGCCTTGGAGGAACCTCAGACCCTGATGGCCAAGGGACAGTCATTTCCTCTTGCTCTGTTGTCCGCACGCTCCTGCCAATGACCTACAGATACCAAATTTTCCATGAACAATCTACCACTTACATTAGCTGAGTGCACCACCTTAAAATTGGAATCTGCTTGGTGAAGATTTAAGAGTGTGTGTGTGTGTGTGTATGCAGAATTTCTGAATTAATCACCATATTTTAACTTATTGTTCTTAACAGACTTTTAACACTCAGTAATCAGATAAATAATTTCAAAATGCCATCATGCCCAGGAAAAGCAGAAAATAAGAGCATAAGTATAGTCTAGCTGGATCTAGCCCAAGGCCTATCTAGTCTTGCATTCTGTTTCACATAGTGGCCCACCAGATGCCTCTGAGAAGCCCACAAGCAAGAGGTGAGGGCAGAGGAGTATCTAGGGAAAATAGCGCCTAGGGCAAGCACTGAAATTGCGCCCCCTGTCCAAACATCTGACACCCATCTTTCAGATAACTTTACCATAATATCAGCTCAAAAATTCAAGTCAAGCTCGTTAATCTTTTAATATTTCAAAAACTATTTCCAGACCAAAAAATGCTGGAAAACTAATAATTTCAGTATGCTGGGTCTCATGAAATACCCAAATACTATGTGAAGGTGTACTTGGAAAACAAAACAGAAGTAGCTGTCTAATTCTCTACTATGCATTGTAGCATCACTATTACATAAGTTTCAAAAATAAATGGAGAATATGACTTTCCCCAGATACTCTGAAAATAATTAAAGGATACGCAGAGTAAACTGTGTCACTGCTTGGAATATATTCTAGCATTTCAGAAAGACAGTTAAAATGAGAGAAAGAGAGAACGAAACTCCCTGTGGGCCTTAATACTAAGGATTTCACACTGATTCAAAGACAAACTCACCATTAATAGCCATATTATTAAGGCATCACATTTAACTCACTTATCACAAGAAGCAAAGTAAGAGCAAATGAATACAATCCTAGCTCATAAGCTTCAGCTCAGTATTCACAAGCCCTGATTCTCTGTACATAGTGCCAATTTTTTAAAAACGTTTTTTACCTGTACCCCTTTGGGGGGCTTCCTAAAGGCTGGGGGGGGGGTCTGCAAAGGTTTCCCCTCCCCCGCTGGCCTCTAGGGCCTCGCAGGGACCATTTGAGCATGTGTGGTGGCGATTATTTTAAAAAAAATTTTTTTAAGGCAGCTGAAAACAAAATGGACACCGCATGCTCAAATGGCCTCTGTGAGGCCTGGCATGGCCTATTAGCCAGCACATTTTTTATTTTAATTTTTAATTTTTAAAAATAGCACCCCCTTCAAGTGGCGCCCAGGGCAGGTAACCTGCCTGCCTCACCATAGATACGCCCCTGGGCGAGGGCATCAGAGGCATCATGTCTCTGAGGCTGGAGGTGGCCAATAGTCACCAGACTAGTAGCCATTAAAAAAACCTGACCTTGTGGCAAAGGATTCCATAGATTAACTATGTGTGGTGTGAAAAAAGTACTTTCTTTTGTCAGTCCTAAATTTCCTGTCCACCTTCTCTACTTTATGCATAATTTTATTTAGCAGGGGGAGAGTAACTGTCCCTATCTACCCACAGCACAGTACTTCCAGTAACTGTTGCTGGTGTCTATCTTATGTTTCTTTTTAGTTTGTGAGCCCTTTGGGGACAGGGAGCCATCTTATTTATTTGTTATTTATCTGTGTAAACCACCCTGAGCCATTTTTGGATGGGCGGTATAGAAAATGAATGAAGAAAGAAAGAAAGAAAGAAAGAAAGAAAGAAAGAAAGAAAGAAAGAAAGAAGGTGCTCCAGGCTCCTGATCATCTTGCTTACCTTCTTCTGCACCTTCCAGTTCTACAAAATCCTTCCTAAGATAGTGACCAGAACTGTATGCAGTACTCCAAATGTGTCTACATCATAGATTTGTATAAGGGCATTTTAATATTATTATTTTTTTATTTTCAACCCCCTTCCTAATGATCCCTAGTATGGAATTGGGTTTTTTTTTTTACAGATGCTGGGCACTGAGTCAACACTTTCAATGAGCTGTCCACCATGATGCCAAGATCCCTCTCCTGGTCAGATCCCATCAGTGTATAGTTAGGAGGTCCCCCCCACAATTTGCATCACTTTACATTCTGAGTACCCAGAATGTTGGGGGCAATATGCTAAATCATTGTAAACCGCTTAGAGAGCTTCGGCTATAGAGCGGTATATACATGTAAGTGCTATTGCTATTGCTATTGCTATTTACACTTGCCTACATTGATCTGCATTTGCTATTTTGTCTCCCACTCACTCAGAGAGATCCTTTTGGAGCTCCTCACAATACGTTTTGGATTTCATTATCCTAAATAGTTTAGTGTAATCTTCAAATCTGACCAATTTGCTGCTTACCCCAACTTTTAGATCATTTATCAGCCAAACAACATTGCTCCCAGTACAGATCAAATTTCAAACTGTTCTTTTAGTTCCCTTTTGTAAGTACATAGCTAGCTAGCTAGCTAGCTAGATAGATAGATAGATAGATAGATAGAACTTTCCTAACAGTGTAATCTTTACTAAATGGCTTTGCCTTTGCCTAGTCAACAAGCTAGTCATTGAGACATACATGTGTGTGTATAATCAGATATTATCATTATCATCATCATCATCATCATCATCATCATCATCAGCAGTTCAATTTATATATGCTCAGGGCGGTTTATAAAAACACACACAATAAAACATTAAAAAAATTTTAAATTTAAAACCCATTAACATTGAAATTAATACTAGATACCATAGCAGGAGAAGGTAGAAAACACACCTCTGCCTGAAACTCATAAGATCTACTATCAGTCAGAGTAGATAATTCTGGTCAGCATGGAACAATGGTCCAGCACAATAGAAGGCAGCTTCATATGTTCACTAAAAGTATCAACTCCTGTTTGTTGTGTCTGTTATTATTAGCTACCAGTGCCAGTAAGGGACAGAGAAGTGGAAGGAAAGGCAACAGAATGAGCAGCACACGAACAAAAGCCGTTGTATAGACTTAGACTTTGTTTCCATTAGGAATGAGAACTAAATCTATCAAAATGCTTCACAGAAAAGGTGGGTTTTGATAAAGGGTTTTAATGGAAGCAGAGAGAAATAGCATCACGAAGGTGGTCTTAGTGGAGGGGGCAGGTATATGGAAGCAAGGGAGAAAAAACCATAACTGTTAAAGAGCCAAATCACAGTTTAAAAGCTGTTTTGAGACAGTGCTGAGAGCTGAAGACATCTTGAGTTGCAGGGACTTTCTCTGTGGAGCAGCAGATCTATTGCCTTGCAAGAACATACATGCCTCTACATATGCTTGCCTCTGTATTTGTAAATAACTCAAGTATTATGGAGATGTCATAAGTCTCCAGCAAGCTCTCCTCCTGAGGAGGCCAGGTAGTCATGCCCCTGGAACTTCTTATTTCTCATGGAAGTAGACAGCATATAATAACACTATGTCCTCAGATAGTAACCTAGCACTAATCTTTCGGACTGACTGACCTACATTTCCTAGAAGTCTTCAAACACATATAACGCTTTGCAGTATTCTGTTCAACAGATTACCAGCAGTGTTCCCTGTAACAGGGATTCCTAGATGTTGTTGACTACAACTCCTAGCATCTCCAGCTGCAATGATTTTGTCTGGGAATTATGGGAGTTGTAGTCAATAACATCTGGGAATCCCCATCACAGGGAACACTGGTTACCTGTGTATGGATAATTGTGGCCAGGAGATAAAAAGTACTTCATGCCCTGCTAAGGCCAAGTGGTAAGCCCTAAGTGGTGTTTACCACTTGTCCAATTGAGTCTTCAGTGACAAAGCTGGATTCATCAGCAGCCCTAGACTGCAGATCTGATTCCTTAGGCCCAGGGCTGACAAATATCAGAGGCTTGCATTTTCAGGAATCTGTTGAAGCCCCTCAAAAGGGCCCACAACTGATCCTTGAGACCACCTCTGTGCCTATAGCCTTCATGTGCTGGTGGTGGAACAACTCAGCCAAGTGAGTCACTCTTCTCTTACATTCCATCTGCCATGGTAAGCCCCACCACAAACCTTAGGGTGTCCCATGGAGGACTGAGGAACCCAAGAAACCTGGAGCCAGCCCTGTTTAGGGGAAGTTGTTGGCAGGTCTGCTCTCAAGTGTGGTAGTAACCACCCTTCGTAACTATGCTTGGCTCAAAGTGGGAGAATTAGCTTCACATTGTTGCAGACCAGCCCACAGCTATGGGGAACTTTAAAGTACCTGGGGAAGTTGATTGTGGTGGTGTTGTATTGGAAAAGACAAAGAGCGTAGACATGTGCCTTGAAAGTAGGGTTGCTTTATTGAGGGGTAATAGGGTACAGAAAGCGAAAAGAGGGTGGTTAAGAGATAAGCACCTAGTAAACTTGTGAACAGCAGTCTTCCTGTAAGGGGTCGACAGACTCTCTGGAGATGGCTTAGGTTACTCCTAATATACATTCACCATGACATAATGCTAGAATTGTCCTTGAAGACTTATCAGCAAAGGCTCATAGTGGAGGAAGGAAGCCAGGCTTCCATTGCCTTTTTGTCCCTTTTGTGCCTCTGATTTGGTCTGCCCTGAATCACTGCATATGTTCAGATGCCATCAGAGGGAATCTCCCTAGCCCATTTGCAGTCCTACAATGACCTTGGGGCACCAGGAAAATGCCGTATCAGTACGACCTGTCATTTCTGGAATGCAGCCAGCTAAAGTTTCTCTTTCAAACAGGCTAAGAAAATGGCTATGTTTCTAGTTTGTGGGGTGCATTGAAGCACACAAAATGGTGCACTGAGCAAGCCTGGTAACAAAGTAAAAATACAGTCCCATGAACACTCTGAAATACAGCCATGAAATACAGCCTGAACACTCTGTCCCCAAGCAGATCAACCACCCACGAAAAGTACCACTGTCTTTTCAAGAGTATGCTTCAGTTTATTGCTGCCAGCATATTCTCATTTTGCCACAGTTCCACAGCTATGCTATTCTCCCATACCTTTTAATATCTGTTAGTAGAATAAAATACCTTTCCACCGTGAATACTTTTGGATACTGATTTCAAATAAAATAAAAGTGTTTTATAACATGCTGTTAACAATCCATCATGCTTTGTTTGCATATTGAAAACATTTGAAATAAAAAGGGGTAATTAAGGCACAAGAAGCCTAGACAGTCTGTATTATTCTGTAGACCTCTTGTACAGTTTTATTGCAGGGCTGATGGTACTTTATTAATTTCAGGTAATTTTGATAAAATGAATGATTTTCAGCATACATATGCTAGGCCAGAGTCTCCAGATTGCCTAACAGTAGATTAGAATTCAAGGACATGCTCACAGCCATTTGTTTTATTCCCCAAGAAAATGTGATTCCTTTAAAAACAAAATACTGTTGTTTTAATTTAGCCTTTAGATTTTGTTCAGCTGAGTGTGTCACTCTGTTTCCAGATGCATACCATGGACATTTTAACCCATCCACCTCTCTATTATTTCATCAGGGTTCCATGGGTGCCCTTGCGGTAGGGCGATGGGGGCAGTCTCCCCGCCCCCCGCCATTCATGGCCAGATTAATGTGGAAGAACATTGCTTTTTATTTAGATATTTGTACTATGCTTTTATCCACCTTGGAAGAATTATTGAGGAAACACATGCATGGTTGGAACAAAATACAGGCAAGCTGATTGAAACTGAATCCAGACAAGCCCGAGAAAACAACAGTCAGCAGGTCTTGTGAGGGACAAAAGAGACAAAAGGCAATAGAAAGCTGGCTTCCTTCCTCCACTATGAGCCTTCGCGGATAAGAAGTCCTCAAGGACGATTTTCTCAGTACCATTTGTTCTTCCCCTTTTCCGTTTTATTAAGATTTGGTGAGTAATGCCAGAGAGAGATTCTCCCACTCCCATTTCTATTGAAAGTGCTACTTTCAGCAGCCAACCTGCACTGTGAATACTTTGTTTATGGAGCACACAGGAGGCAACACCCAGGACATAACCTAATGAATACCAGAAATGTATACCTTATAAGCAGCAAGCATTCCAAAACACTAGGGGGTTTGCGGGGAGAGCGGGCTTAGCCCACTCTCCCCGCAGAGGAGCAGACAGTCTGCTCTGGGCGGCCGCAGTGGCCGCCCACATGTCTGCCGGCTCTGTCATGGAGCTGACTGGGGCTGGGGAATTTAGGGGCTGCATGGCCCCCGGAAGCTCCAGCACGCCCTGTGCAGGCGTGCAGGACATGCTGGAGAGTCCCCTGAGCCGGGAGGCTGCTTTTCAGCCTCCAGGTCAGGGGTCTACTTGTGAGTAACCGCTGCACAGAGCCGCAGCACGGCTACTCATGATTTTAAAAACCAGCTTTGTGGAGTGCTCGCTCTGTGAACCCAGTTTAAGGGGTGGGCTACTGAAGTGGGCTAGCGGCTTGTAAGCGAGCCTGGTGGTTTACACGAGCAGCAAAAATCAGGCTAGGTTCTCCTAGCCCGATTTTTGCTGCTCGTGGTAATAGCCCCTTTTAGGGATGTGCGAATTGATTTGGATACAAATCAATTTGTACCCGAATCTAGCTGATTCGGGTGATTTGGAGACAAAACGAATCACCCATGTGGTCCATTGGCTAGATTCAGGTACAAATCAAATCGCGGCTGATTCGATTCGAATCGATTTGGGTTTTGGATCTGTCCTATTAATTTCCCCAGATTCCCAGCTTTCATTTAAAAAGAAAAGCTAAGCTCTAGCCCTTATAGAAGTGGAGTTATGGAGCAAAATGTGTGGTCACTATTTTTTAAGTGTTCGGATTCTTTGGTGTATAATAACTTTCACTCAGTGAATCCTTATGAGGATTCATTACACACCTTCATTTCTTCTGTTCATTTTGACTGTCTTTTAGACAGTGCCAATTGTCAACTGCCATGTGCCAACTACACCCCACCCTCACCCACAAGGCAGTGAGGTACTACTCAGTTTAAGTTAAGTGCCTAATGGGTGGAGGCTACCACCCAAATTGCAGAGGGATTGGGCAAAGGGCTGGTTTTTGGTGAATTGTTGAAGTTTTCCATAGGAAATCATGTAGGTTTCAGCAGCCCCATAACTGCACTTGGGGGGTGCTGGGGTGGCCCAGAGTGAGTGGTGGTGTAGTGAACAGAGGGTGCCAGCCACCCCCATGGGTTTCTAGCCCATGGGGTTCAGGGTTCAGTTGTTTCTGAGGTGTTCTGAGTGTAGATTCTCTGGTAGCAAATGAGATTTTCAATACAAACCATGAATCCACTCTCATTTGCTACCATAGAATCTACACTCAGACCACCTCAGAAACAACAGAACCCTGTACCCCATGGGTTAGCAACCCCATGGGAGTGGCTGGCACCCTATGTGCACTACACCACCACTCACTCTGGGCCACCCCAGCACCCTCCAAGTGCACTTATGGGGCTGCTGAAACCTCCATTATACCTTATAGGGGAAAACCTTAAAGATGAGTAAACTTCAACTATTCACCAAAAACCAGCCCTTTGCCCAATCCCTCTGCAATTTGGGTGGTAGCCTCCACCCATTAGGCACTACCACCTCACCACACTCTTCCACCCCAGATCCCACTTTATGCCCCAAATCTTCCTCAAAGACACTAAACCTTCAACTATTCACCAAAAACTAGCCCTTTGCCCAATCCCTCTGCAATTAGAGAACCAGCATGGTGTAGTGGTTAGAGTGCTGGACTAGGACCGGGGAGACCCGAGTTCAAATCCCCATTCATCCATGAAACTAGCTGGGTGACTCTGGGCCAGTCACTTCTCTCTCAGCCTAACCTACTCCACAGGGTTGTTGTGAAACAGAAACTCAAGTTTGTAGTACATCGCTCTGGGCTCCTTGGAGGAAGAGCGGGATATAAATGTAAATAATAATAATAATAATAATAATAATAATAATAATAATAATAATAATAATGCCCCTTTATGCCCCAAATCTGCCTCAAAGACACTAAACCTTCAACAATTCACCAAAAATCAGCCCTTTGTCCAATCCCTCTGCAATTTGGGTGGTAGCCTCCACCCGTTAGGCACTTAACTTAAACTGAGTAGTACCTCACTGCCTTGCGGGTGGGAGTGGGGTGTAGTTGGCACATGGCAGTTGATAATTGGCACTGTCTAAAAGACAGTCAAAATGAATAGAAGAAATGAAGGTGTGTAATGAATCCTCATAAAGATTCATTGAGTGAAAGTTATTATACATCAAAGAATCCGAACACTTAAAAAATAGTGACCACACATTTTGCTCCATAACTCCACTTCTATAAGGGCTAGAGCTTAGCTTTTTTTAAAAATGAAAGCTGGGAATCTGGGGAAATTAATAGGACAGATCCAAAACCCGAATCGATTCGATTCGGATCAGCCGCGATTCGGATCTGAATTGGATTTGTGGTGATTCGGATGGGTCAGATTCTGATCCAAATCGAATCAGGGCTGTTTTGATTTGGTTACAAATCAAAACACAGAAAATCTAAATTGCACACCCCTAGCCCCTTTATCTTTCCAAATTCTATCAATCATTCCCCCAAGGGACAAAAATCATGCCTCCAGGCTATATTTTGACTATAAATATCTCTTTCAAGAGGGCAACAATCTCATGCACTTGTGCATCCTCCCTACATTACTCTCATGCACTTCTCACCCCGTGTTTGAGCCAGCTGGAAAGAAAGACGCCATCTAGATCAGGTAGATGTGAAAAATGTCACTACTCTCTTTCTTTCATCCACCTGCAAATCTCTATCCCCCTTCCTAGCACTGACATGGAGCATTCCCAGATGGTGAGATTACTTTGCTCCCCCGTGGAAGGGCAGGTGTGCATTCACATATCCGCCAGATTTACCTCGAAGTCCCTGCAAGCTATTGGGGAGCACACCATACATGATTCAGGTTTTTCGTTGCATATTAAAGCTTAGCCTGATTTATGTCCAAGGTTAAAAAAAATCCACTTTTTGCATTGCTTTTTGGGGGGAAATCTGAACTCACAGTAAAGCCTTGCAGTGAACCCATGGTAAAGCCTGCTGTCTGGGAAAGCTCATGGTGAGTGAATGTGCATCTATATATTTAATTTGCTTAGCCGGCATACGTGCCCAGGATTTGGCGGCGCAACTCTTGCGACACGTTGCAAGAGTTCTGCCGCCAAAAGGTGAGAGGCCTGGCCATGGGGAGTGGGAGGCGGCGCCATCGGCAGGATGGCCAGAGTAGGCGCCGGCAAGAGGGGTGAGTGGGAAACAGGTGACGGCGCGAAGCCCTGGGCTCCCATTGGAGGCCGGAGTGGGAGGGAAACGGGTGGTGGAACTTCGCTGCCTGGGAGAAGGTTCCCTGTTCGCCACCCACTGAGTGGGGGGGGAGGAGAGGAATAGAAGGGGAGGGAGGACAAGAGAGAGGGGAGCAGGAGGGAGGGCAAGAGAGTGTGAGGCAGGAGGGGGGAAAGAGAGAGGGAACAGGAGGGAGGGGGAGAGGGAAGGGAGGGAGAGGGGTGGGAGGGAGGGGGGAGGGCAGGGAGCAAGAGAGAGGGTAGCAGAAGGGAAGGGGCAAAGGAGAGAGGGCAAGAAAGTGTGGGGCAGGAGGGAAGGGGAGGGAGGGCAAGAGAGAGTGGGTCAGGAGGAAGGGCAAGAGAGAGGGGATGGAGAGGGAGGGCAAGAAAGTGTGGGGCAGGAGGGAGGGGGAGGGAAGGCAAGAGAGTGTGTGGCAGGAGGGAGGGGGAGGGAGGGCAGGAGAGAGTGCGGCAGGAGGGAGCAGCCGGCCCCAAAGAGTGCACAGATGCTCTGTGCGGGTAGGCTAGTTAGGAGTAATACACATCTAGAGATTAAGCCATCTCTAGATAGCCTATCTAGAGACTAAGCCATTTCTAGATAGGAATCCACCATTGATGATTTCGCCTTCTTCTAATTACATGAATTTGCAGTCTTAGGATATTCTTGGATATTTCACTGTGTTTGGCCATTTATTGTTCACCAATGACTTGAAGCTCTTTTTCTGATCTAGCCTGATGAAGCTGAAATCCTTTCTTTCATATTCAGTGTTACAGAATATCTAACAACACCCTTCATGCCTTGCTAACGTTGAGGTTAGACAACTGACACTCATTTATCACATTTCTTTTTGACATGGCAAAGCCCCTATGAATTATTTTACCTCATCATGGTCTGTAAATACTTTATTTGAATGTTTTGTCAACTAGTCTACAATCCAGTGCCGAGTTAGATGTGCTCAAACCCACTGAAATAAATTAAAAGCTCAAGAAAAGCAATTGCCATCTTTGACTTCTCTGTCAGATACATAATTAATGTAATGACTGGATGTTCAGCCAGCAATTTAGACCAAGTGAAGATAATTTGCAGGCAGTCTAAATTCTACATTTATAATATTTAGAAAAGGTTATCTGGAAGCAAAGATAAAGGGGATGTAGATAGACGGGACCACAGAGCTGGGAACCTAGCCAGTTTCCCGTGGTGAGCTGCCTCTATGGTTTATTAATTCAAAGGACAAAAAGTAACAGTCCGTTCCAAGAAATCCCAGACATCCTCCTCAGGAGGGTGTTTTATTCCATAGTTCATGCCTTTTCTACCAATACAAAATGTAGGGTAGGGCATGTCAGGCTTCTTCCAGGAGGAAGAAATGTGTTTGGATTTTTCTCATGGGGCATCAGCATTCAGGATTAGAAATAAGTTAAAAATAATTATCTTTCTCTTTACCGTCCTAACTTCAGGAACAAGTACATTGCATTCTTCTTTTGTCACTGGAGTCTCCTAGTTTATAAAAGCACATTTAGAGCTTAGTAAGAATGATACCCTTAAGGTATTCTAACAGTTTCCTTGTTTAACATCCACTAATTCATCAGAGCAAAATGTTTTTTATCTGTGATCAAAGGGGCAGGCAACTCAGGTGGCTACCTGGAGTCTGAGTGCACATATCACTGTCATTCATGGAAGAGGAACTGTGCATCCACCACAGCCATGCTGTGATTGGCTATTGCAGATATAAAGTTGAGGGGAAATAAAGTGAGATCCTGTGGTTGCAATATCATGTACTATTGAATCATGAAAATGGACAAGCATTTTATAATTGAAAGAATGTGAAAAGCAGAACTGTGAGGAGTGAACTCAGTATTTACTCTGTCTATACAAATTTAGACATAAGCAGGCCAGAACCATTTTCACCACAACTCCAATGCTAGCAAATCTATTTACTTAATTAACTTCTGATTTCACCTTGTCAATACAATATTACATGAAACATTACATTAGTCATTTCTAACTCATGCAACTGTATCAGATTTTGTAACAATTATCCATGCAAATAATCCATCACAAAAGGTATTCAAATGGTAATTGAGTAGCGATTAGCAGACAAGAGGAAGAGGATTCTCATCTGGGGCGCCATTTAATCTAGGACCAGACTTGATCACATTGATTACATTTCCAAAGCTAGCAGCTCTATTTTTGCCTCAAATCTTTAGAATGAAGCAGACTAAATGTTTCAAAGGAACGGAAGAGCTTCTCTAAAGTGAACATATGCAGCTATTCAGTGGAAATTGTTTGGTGTGAAATGAAAGCACTTTTTGCAGAAGACTTTTCTATGTAACAGCACTTAAATTTCTAGTAGGTGTCAGGAAAAACAATGAATACAATTTTGCTTGTGTTTTCAGTGCTTCACATTTTACCCATGCCGCTTGCGCAGGAGATATTCCTGATAAATAAAATGTCCTGTTATTTGTTCAAAGGCAGAAAGATTCACCTTGTGAATTCCTTTTAATTTTGCAAAATTAAATGGCCCATCCAAGTCCTAGCTATTAAATGTAAATTCAAATTATATTTCCCAGCTCATTCTTTCATATTTAAAAATAATAATGAAATATTGTAACAAAAAACCCCACCCCAATTTGGCTCTTTTGTACTTAATCGGGGAAGTTTCCAGGTCACTCTGATGAATTTTATTTAGAGTTTTTGTTATCTAACTTTTGTAAAGAGATCACCTTCAATGTGGCTAGGTTTAGCTACATTGTTTGTATTATACGCTCTAGTCTTATGTAATGTTTTTCTTGTACTGTCTGATCTACAATTGTAATAAAGTTTATCTATCTACTTAATCGGTAATTTAGTTGGGAGGATTATCTTGCAACTTGATATTTATAAGAGTAAGTCACTTTCAGATATATTATTGACGGACAAAGTTTCCGTTTAAAAAAAGGTATAATTTGGTATGATCCTGGACAAGCAAGAGATGTTTAACTGCCAGAAGAAAGCAGCCAGAACTGCTTAAAGAAAAACCAAAACCAAAACCTCATACACCTGCAGAATGGTTGCCCTATGTTAATACAGTGCTGCCCATAGTTCTCCTAGGGCACAAGCAGGTTTGCTGTGCTGTGCTAGTGATATGTCCTAATCACTTAGACATTGCCAACATGACTCACTGAGTTATCAAGTCCCACATCTCTCACAACCATATCTCAGTGGCAAGAATGTATGTTTTATATACACACATTCTCAGGTTCAGTCTATTACATTTCCAGTTTTAAAGAATCGTATGTAGTAGGCTGGGAAGGATCTCTGCCTGAAACCTTGGAGGGCCACTGCCGGTCAGAATAGACTAGGATGAATAGCTGAGCCCAATACTCTGGCACATTATAAGACAGGTTCATGTGTCCATGCTGCCCTATTTGAACATATAAAATAGACCTTATATGTGTCTGATCATTGGTCCAGCTAATTCTGATCATTGGTCCAGCTAATTCTATGCAAGGGGTGTCAAACTGCCAGCATGTGGGCTGCATCTGGCCTGCGGAGATCCATTTTCTGGCCCTTGAGCAGAGGCCAATACCTCTCTCCTCCCCTTTCCGCACTCTGGAGCGAAAGCAGAAGCATTTATCTTTCCTCCCCCGCTGCCATCCAGGTGGAGAACAAGGTAGTGAGTGGAGGGCAACGGAAGGAGGAAGGAGGGAAAGGAAGAAAGGAAGGTAGAGGGTGAGAGAAAGAGGTACCTTCTCTCCATAGGAGTGAGTGGAGGGTAAGGTGGAGGGAAGACAGCTTCTGTTTCTCTTGGGCATGATGTTGTTTTGGAATCATTGACAGTAATCTGATCATTGAGTGTTCAAATTCTGTTGAGATCAATACATTAGAATATAATGACTGTATTCAGAATTTCTTCTTTAAAAAATACCCCCCCATGGCAATTTTTCCCAGAGCATATTTTGGTGTAAAAAGTAGTAAATGCAGTTAATTTAAGTGGCAGGGCAAGGGATGGAGAAAGAGAGTGTGAGAAAGGTGGTGTGAACGGGGGGGGGGGGCAAAGTGACAGGAGGAGGCATGAGGCTATGTGTAGCCCCCCAGAGGTGTATTGGAATAAAATCTGACCCACCACCCGATTGAGTTTGACACCTCTGGTCTATACTGACTGGCAGTGACTCTTCAGGGTTTCGGACTGAGATATTTCCCAGCCTTACTTGGAGATTCCAGGGGCTGAACCAGGGACCTTCTGCATGAAAAGCACATGTTCTACCATGGATCTATAATCCCTTCCCAGAACTTCAACTTACTACTTCAGCTATGATGTTAGTTATGTTATGGTTTTCAACATTCTCTGACATAAAATCTGAGCATTTATTTCTTATTCCTTCATCAGTCATCATTCCTTCATTCCATATCACAACATTTTGCTCTAATAAAAGCCTCTTATTAGCCTCATTTAGGTCCATTTAAAATCAATGAAACTTAAGTGTAAGCCCGTGTGTAACTCATTATTTTAAGCACGATCCTCTTTATTAAATTTCCTCTACTTTCCACTCTCCTAGCCCCCATGCTGCAGCTGTACCAGTCTTCTGTTTGGTGAGTAGTGTACAGAGATCCTTGCACACAGTGGTGTGCAGTTTGAGATGTGAAGGCTTTAGTCCTATCGCAATTGTTTCAATGGGACTTTGTACTCAAGATTAAAAAAGGAATAAAGAGCTGAAGGAAGGTGTGCCAGGAGGAGCTGCCTGGACTGAGGCATCAGACTATAGACTATTTGTACAGCTCTACTGCCTCCTCTGGTCCACCACTGAGCTGAAATTGTCTTACCAGAGCATAGCATTCTCAGGCCCTGGGCTGGCTCTGCCAGCTAGGCAGGCCATGGGATTCTTCCAGAATAGGAAGGACTATCAAGGTCCCTTGGTTTTGGTGGGTTGTTGGCTTTAATCCCTCATTTGTCTGCTTGGCTTTGACCCCTAGCTTCAGTTCTCATTCTCAGCATGAACACAGGAATGTAGGAAGCTGCCTTATATCAAGTCAGACCAATGGTCCATCTAGCTCAACATTGTCTAACCACAGAATGGCTGTGGCTTCTCCAAAGTTACAGGCAGGAATCTCTCCCAGCCCTATCTAGATATGCCAGGGAGGGAATTTGGGACCTTTTGCAAGCAACATGCAAATGCTCTTTCCAGAGTGGCCCCATCCCCTCAGGGGAATATCTTACAGTGCTCACGTGTAGTCTCCCATTCAAATGCAAACCAGGGTGGACCCTGCTTAGTAAAGCAGACAATTCATACTTGCTACCACAAGACCAGCATGATTCCCAGTCATAGATCCTTGTTTCTCTGCTTGACTTTGACCCCTGACTCCCAGTTCCTGATTGGTTCACCCTACTTCCTGATCCTGGTTAGTTCTCCTGGATCCTTCCTTGGCCCTCCCAGTCCCAACTTCTGACCCCAAACTATTCTGTGGTGGTTGTCTGTGCTCCAGGTGTGTCAAGGTGTTTGCTCAAGGTGTTAGGCTCACCAGACAGGGGAGAACTCATTCATGCATCCATGAACTTTACATGTAAGAACATAAGAACAGCCCTGCTGCATCATGCCCAAGTCTATCTAGTCCAGCATCCTGTTTCACACAGTGGCCCACCAGATGCCTCTGGGAAGCCAACAGGCAAAAGCTGAGGGCATGTCCACTCTCCTGCTGTTACTCCCCTGCAATTGGTATTTAGAGGCATCTTGGTTCTGAGCCTGGAGGTGGCATATAGCCACCAGACTAGCAGTCAGGGTGTTGGCTGTCACCACATCTAATGAAGCATCTCTCTATCATGTTTGATCTGTGGTTATTTCACAAATGCAACTCATCACTCATGATGTGGCAGACATTGAGTATTACATGTATTACAGTATTACAAATGCATTACAGATCTGGGTCAGTAGGGAAGGGACAAAAATTACAGGGTAAGAACACACAGCTGTCTCACAGATGTAAGAGACATATAAGCTTCCCAAGTGAGTTGGTGGGTCAGATGTATGTTCAAGCATAACAGTTAAACTTTAAAACAGGTTAAATGGAAAGCCATCTCTCCCCCAACAGGAGATGAGGTGACACATCCTTTTTACCTAAAAAGGGAAGGAGGAACTTGTACCTGCTTAACAAACTGAAGTGATGTAGTTGCTCTAAAATATTCTTTATGAGAACTTAAGCATTCCCCTTATGGTTCTTTCTTAACTAATGCTGTAACTGACACTTTTGTATACTGATCCTAAACAAAAATTCTCAATGGAACTAAGTTCCAAGCAATGTGCTTATGATCTTTTGCTGTAGGCAGTTGGTTTTCACTTAGTAGTGTGAGTGTTGGCAAGAGCCGTGCAGTTGTAGCTGAGCTGCCAGAAGGGAAACAGGACTTAAGGAATGCTGATTGGTGTGGGCCAATTCCTGCAGATTGTCTGTTGTGTAAGATTGTTATGTGGCCAAACCTGGGGGAATGAGCTGTACTAGAGGTTGTGAGTATTGTGTGGAATGGAGAACAAGATCTGTTCAGTTCTATCAGTCAACACTCTCTTCCAGAAGATGACCTATTTAACATTTCCAGGAATAGCTATGCCAAGCTTGTCAATTGCTTTCTTGGAAATACACTCAAGAAAAATGGCTTCAGGCCAACAGCGACATACAGAAATCCTGGACTGGATCACGGCCTATACTTAGATAGGGAGATGGATGCCTTCACAGCTGCTGTTTCAGGATTCCGGTCTGTGAGCTTTATAAGGAGTAATGCCTTTATTGGGAGTAAGTATGTTTTAAATCTTTTTGTAAAAAAGAACAGAAAATTCGGAACTACTGATGATGAATGTAGAAAAAAAATGTCGTAGTTACATGTACACTTGTTTAATGCACATTGCTTGGTTTGTTTATTGTAAGGATTTATTGGCATGGGCTTAAGAATAGGGTGATTGGTTTGTTATTTCCAAGCTCTAGAGGGGCATTGATCCTTCATGCCACCCTAAATGTAGTCAGGGAAAGAGTCTATTTAAGGATTTTCTGAAATATGGGGAAACATTGCAGCTTAGTAATCAAAAGTAATATCTATCTATGAAGAAGCAAAGAAATAAAGAGACAAGGGGTCTACTCTATCCAGGACAAAGATGAGCTTGAAAATATATTGGGGACCAACACTGAACCATATTCTGCATTTCAGTACCTGTCTGACCTGTAGAACTGCATTCAGACATACAAACAAGGTCACACAGATAACTCTTCACGTTACAAAATGCCACAATAATTATGGCACAGTAACGTATGACCAGCAAGGAGTTGCTCCCCCTTCTTATCCCATTCTTCATGAGTATTGAAAAGGCAAGGGGGGAGAACAAAGTTCCCCCACACTTCCTCCTGCACTTCCTCCATGTCCCACCCCCTCTCTTTCAGGGAGAGCAGGACTCAGGAGTAGGGTGGTGGCAACAGTGTGAGGGAACTCCCACCACCTGCTTGCTAATGGGAAAGTCAGAGAGACGGGCAGGAGGCTGGCAGAGATGGCTAGCTCATCATCTCCACCATTCTGTCTTCTAAAGCAGCTGCCTCACTGGGTCTCATTAGCAAGCAAGCCGTGTTAAGAAAACGATTGAGAAAGGTTGTATCTACAAAATGATTCCTGCCGCCCTGTTGGGCCCTGGAGCCTGCCTGGACAAGGTTGAACTAATGGCTTTAAAAACCAAACAACCCCTGTTTTAATGTCACTCGATGAAATTAAAGGCAAACCAAGAAGGAGTGCTTGTCCCAGCCCAGGGTGCAGTCCATACAGCCCCTTAAGGCTCCTGAGATATGGGCTCTACAGAAAATCTGTTCCAGAGAAGTCATCATAATTGAAAAGCCATATACATAACTTTCAATCAACATGATGCTTACCATATTATATTATTTCACAGTAATCATGCCAAAGTGGAGAAAGGTGCTTAGAGAAATGGAAAGCAGAGGGTTTGAGAAGTTCTTGGGAAGGGTGGACTAAAGGGTAGGTTTCTATTTTCTAGAGGCTTAGCAATGAGAGTTTGGGAACCGCTTTCAAAATGCTTTTACATCTTCAGACAATACAGAAATTGAATGTGTGGTTATTTCAGACAGCAGCCTCTGGGTACAAAAGTCTGTTTCCTATTACAGATTAGCACAGTTCATGTAGTTTGACGTTTTGAAAAAAAAAATCCCAAAAGCATTGTGAAGAGGGGGACAAAAAATGCTGGGTACATGAAAATCTTGGTTTGATCCATCTTTGCCAGATGCAGTTATAACAATCAGACCATGCATTCTTAGAAATGAAACTCCAACATTATATTTGTTTTTGGCTATCCATGGTCTTTTCAAAGAAAAGTTGCAGGACTCCCATTTTCATAAATCATGTGTTTTGCAGTGAGGTTATTTGAATAAAAGGGATTCTGTTAATATCCAATCCTTGCCAGATGTTAACAGCCAAAGGCAGATAGAGGTGAATAAACAACACTCCAGCCTGGAAGGAGAAATTGCTTCCATTTGTGCACTTCTCTTCCCCTCTCCTTATGATCAAGAGAAGGGGGGGAAAGGAAAACTCTTACTTTTGCTTTGAAATAATCTACAGTCCAGTGCACTCAGTGTTTTGTACAAGCTGTTTTGGTTTACTTCATAGTTTGATCCTAATTTTTGTGTGCTTTAAATTAAACCACAGCCCCCAGTTCATATGTAATACAGAATAGTAGTTTGGTGAAAAAATGAAAGTAAATGTTTCCCCTCTCCATCTCCCATGCTGTAAAGAGAAGGAGAGTAGATAGGAGAACACCTGAATCTGTAGCTCACAGGTTTCACAGAGTGGGAACCCATCGTTTCCTGTTATGCCTGAACCAGGCCTCTGTTTCTGTGGACTGCATGGTATATGACCAGCTGTCACCACATGAGAGCATGCGTGATGAGACAGGGTTACTCCATGCTTTCCTAGGATCTACCCTCAGTCGAGAGATTGCTCTGATCCCAGTTTTAGGAGCATGCCTCTCCTTCGTGGTAGGCTGCCACCAGATAGAACTGTCTGTCTTCAAGAACAGATATAAGCATGCATTCAGAAAGCTTAACATCCACATAAAGAAAAACCATTATATGAGGTTCAGCAACACATTTTTCTTCATAAGCGATACCTGAAAGAAAAGTCACAGAGTTAAGACAGATTTCTAGCACACCAAAGGTGTTTTGGTGAAACAGAGGTCTCCATGTTGGGTTTAAGGCTTTCTCCTGGAATGTCTCTGAGGGAAGCAAAGTCTGTGACATACAGGTGAAACTCGGAAAATTAGAATATCGTGCAAAAGTCCATTAATTTCAGTAATGCAAATTAAAAGGTGAAACTGATATATGAGACAGACGCATTACATGCAAAGCGAAATAAGTCAAGCCTTAATTTGTTATAATTGTGATGATCATGGCGTACAGCTCATGAAAACCCTAAATCCACAATCTCAGAAAATTAGAATATTACATGGAACCAAGAAGACAAGGATTGAAGAATAGAACAATATCGGACCTCTGAAAAGTATAAGCATGCATATGTATTCAGTACTTGGTTTGGGCCCCTTTTGCAGCAATTACTGCCTCAATGCGGCGTGGCATGGATGCTATCAGCCTGTGGCACTGATGAGGTATTATGGAAGACCAGGATGCTTCATTACCGGCCTTCAGCAATTCTGCATTGTTTGGTCTCATGTCTCTCATCCTTCTCTTGGCAATGCCCCATAGATTCTCTATGGGGTCAGGTCAGGCGAGTTTGCTGGCCAATCAAGCACAGTACACTGTATATTTTTCAGAGGTCCGATATTGTTCTATTCTTCAATCCTTGTCTTCTTGGTTCCGTGTAATATTCTAATTTTCTGAGATGGTGGATTTGGGGTTTTCATGAGCTGTACGCCATGATCATCACAATTATAACAAATTAAGGCTTGACTTATCTCGCTTTGCATGTAATGCGTCTGTCTCATATATCAGTTTCACCTTTTAATTTGCATTACTGAAATTAATGGACTTTTGCACGATATTCTAATTTTCCGAGTTTCTCCTGTACTGCCTTCTAGCATTCTCAGATTCCAACATCAGTTCACGTTTCAGAGAGATACTGACTGAATGGGGAGGTCCATCAAGTTGAGCTCCTCCTGAGTCAAAATACAAGACTCTCTCTAGTGCAAAGGAAACACTGGGGGCCATCTTTGGTTGCTTCCTGACTAGAAGTGAAAACATTTGATCCTCACTGGATCTTTCTGCAGCAGAGACTTTTCTTTTCATAGGAGCAGTAAAAGTTTTTGTTTCAGTCCATTGCATCACAGCAATCTCCTTACTGTCTCTGGCAATGCTTAAATCTATAGTACACAGAGTTCTTTGTCTGGAGCATGTACAAATAAATCACAAGCTGTTAGGGTGCTAACTTTTCCTCCAGGGCTAGCACATGGCTTGTTTGGAAACTCAGCGTGGGCCTTGCATTCTTCCCTGTTCTCCAGACTAGGGAGAGATGCACACTGCAAGGTAACTGCTAACTAAGCAAAGAAGCACCTTTTAAAAGTGATTATTCTCTTTATTTAGCAGGGGGAGAGCAACTGGCCGTATCCATCCACAACACAGCATCCCTCCAGTGGCTGTTGCTGGTATCTATCTTATATTTCTTTTTAAGATTGTGAGCCCTTTAGGGACAGGGAGCCACTTTATCTATTTATTTTTTATTTCTCTGTGTAAACTGCTTTGGGAACTTTTGTTGAAAAGTGGTATATAAATATTCATTGTAATAGTGGTAACACAGGGCCCCGTGGCTGGAGCTTTACTTGTTTCAAGAAACTGCTGAAATAAACTTGCATCCAATAATTCTGGTTCTGGGTCCACTAGCCCTCAAAAGGATCTTAGATCCATCCTCTCTCTCTTTCTTGCATTCGGCTAACAACAGTTTTGCTGAAGGCATTTGCAAAATTTTGCTCCTGAAACTCCTCCTTCCGTGGTTCCACAGTCTACAAGGATCTGGGAGGCCTTTGGGCTTTAACAGCAGCATTTTCCTCATTCCTTGCCTAATCCAAGGCATCAGTATCAAGTTCAAAAGATCCTGAGACAGCTGTGCATTCTGGGAGAGTCTTGTCTTCTGGATAATTCCAGTCGCCTCTTTCCTTAGGGTCTGGAGTTGCACTACCATTTTTGAGCTGCTCTGGGGCTTTCTGGCAGGGGCGTAACTATAATAGGGCAAGGGGAGACAGTTGTCTGGGGGCCCACTGCCTTGGGGGGGCCCCCAGAGGCAAGTCACATGACTGACTCCCCCAGCCGCACACCTGCCCGGGCTTCCTTCAGTTGTATTCATCCTCCGAATTTGATGAGAGTGTTAAGACCTGGAGCTACCAGAACGGCATGTCTTTCTCTAGTACCATTAAATGACTTGCATCATCCAGAATTTACAAAACCTTAAAAAAAAATTTAGGATGATGTTCTATTGTGACATATATATCCTTTTTGTTACCACTATCAGAGCCTTGTCTGCAGGCTCCCATTCCCTCACATGATCAGGCTGAATGCCTGAAAAGAATTTTGATGTCCTGGAGGTGCAACACGGTGTGTGACAGAGGTTTTTCTGTAGCAGCACCCAAGCTTTAGAATTCCCTCCCTAGGAATAACCATCTGTTGCCCACTCTGCAGATTGTCTAAAGCTTGTTTAAAAACTGTTTTATTTCGACAAGCATTTGGTTTAGATTAATTTTTCTTTCCTGAACTGTGCTGGTTATTATATACCTCTCGCTCCATTTTTAGTCTTGCTGGAATGCTGCTGATTTTATAACATTTTGCTTTAATTTATATGTATTATGATGCTTTTAAATTTTTGTTGTGGGCTGCTTTGGGATCCTTTTATGGTCAAACAGCAGCCTAAAAGTATCATAGCATATATAAGTTGCAGAATATTTTTAAAAATCAAATACATGGTTCCGAAGTCCGAAGTCTTTTTCTGATTTAGATATTTGCTCCGCTGTTCTTGAATTCCACACATATTCTGAAAACCACCTCTTTTATTGCTAGACTGACTCCAGACAGTGGCTTTTGAGATACTGCAAAAACTGTATGATTAATTGTTCTGGAAGCCAATGCAGGTTTAAAAAAATTATCTCATTATGACTCACAAAGAAAGAAAATTCAGCTGTGGAAAATGAATAATCACTAAAGTGCTATCCAATTACAATTTATTCCAGAAATCATGAATTTTCCTGAACAAGTTATGTTATGGTTAAGGTAGATGAGAAAACTAAGGGCTGTTTTTTGTTTTGTTTACAAAGACAGTCTCATTAATCTTTGGTACCAAAAAAAATAATGTAATTTTCTGATGTACTTAGAAGAGGAAAGAGATTCACAGGCTGAAAGAAAACAGCTACAATTGTCATATTATGGGAGTATCCATTGGACTGTGATTAAGCGAAGTTGGGCAGAATAATATCAGATCTTAGTTGTGAACTAATTAAAAGCAAAAAGAGAGAGAGAGAGAAGAAGATAATTGCTTTGCACAAGATGAATGTTGCTCTGTGGATCCACCCATGTAGAAAGTTACATGTATTCCATATGATGAAAACGTGTTTATTTTGCCATGTGGACATGTATAGTGAAAACTCACGGCAAAACTGATATATATTTTCATCATATACAACAGGGTGCTCAGAAAGCATGCAGTTTCCACATGTAAGCTATAAGTGTGAATCTGAGGCCTATAGCATGAGCCTCAACTGACACCCACTCTGCACAAAAGAACTTAAGCTAGTCTCTGTGATAGGAACAGTGGCTAACATCTAAATAAAAGTGCTATTCAAATTAACAGGATAAGTCAGGCATGGTTAACCTGTTCTTTTAACTTTAAATGAACTTCCTTGAGGAAATTTAGTCAGGATGTCAACCACCATCTTTTATGCCACATGACTGCATAAATTTACTTAGGCAATTAAGCTGGGATGATGCAGTATTATCACCCTACTGGCAGCTGCCTAAAGACTGGTTATCATGTTACTTTTCAGGTCTGCATGGGGAATATATATTTTAACATGCCGTGATGAGACAGGGCTTCATTGAAGCCTACCCTCAGTAAAGAGATTGCTCTGATCCCAATTTTAGGAGCATGCCGCTCCTTCAAGAGGCTGCCACCAATTGAAGACTGATCTAAAGCCACTGACCAGGCTGAGACGCAGCTTCAGCAACCTAGAACTCTCTGGCTTGGGACTTACAGGCACTGTTCAGCCGGAGTCCACACAACCCAGCTCTAGACAAACAGTATATTCATTTTAAAAACAATTCATCAGTAGCACATGACCTTACAAGGCACATGGGGAAGAGTTTTGCAAATAACCCTCCAGAACCTTTTAAACCAGTTGGAAGCCACTTCTAAGTATATGAAATTTATTAAGAAAAGGACTGCATACAGAATAAGGAATTGGGGGAAGTAAAGGAAACTGGGAGTAAAGAAAGGCACACAGGAATTCCAAACAGACAAACAAACATTAATTAACTAGCACTGCATTTTACCTTAGTCTAGCAGAAGGCAGGTTCTTGGCTGAGAGAGCATTAATCTCTACAGTTTCTCCCTTTCAGCTGGTGACATGATGCCTGGTCGCTAGCAACTCATTGACTGTACTGGTGACAAATTGGTGAGTGACTGGGCCCAGGGGCCTAGTAACTATAATAGGGGAGACAGTTGTCTGGGGGCACACAGCCTTGGGGGCCCCCCCCAGAGGCAAGTCACATGACTGACTCCCCCAGCCGCACACCTGCCCGGGCTTCCTTCAGTTGTATTCATCCTCCAAAATTGATGTGGGTGTTAAGACCTGGAGCTACCAGAACAGCATGTCTTTCTCTAGTACCATTAAATGACTTGCATCATCCACAATTTTAAAAACCTTTAAAAACATAATTTAAGATGATGTTCTATTGTGGCACATAGGTTTCTTTCTTTCTTTCTTTCTTTCTTTCTTTCTTTCTTTCTTTCTTTCTTTCTTTCTTTCCACACATTTTACTATGCTTTTTGTTACCATTATTCAGCCTCATTTAAGATTTCTTTACTTCACGGGCTGAGTTTCAGTGAGGGGGTGCATTTTAAAATCTTGTCTCTGGGCCCACTCCAACCTTGCTACGCCCCTTACTGGGCCCCTATTTTATTGTGACTGAAGAGCGGGAAGGTTTTCCTACTCTTTTAGAGATAGACAGTTCTGGGATCCAATGGAAAGAACCCATCTCTGCTGTAATGCTGGCCTGAGATTTTCCCTCCAAACTGGAGGCTTCTCCGTCTTAAAGGGTCTGAACGTACAGTACATGTCTTAAGGCAGGTCTGGTTTGAGCTGGTCTTCTGTTGTGGAAAAGGGTTTAGGACTATAGCTTGATGGATCTGTCCCTTCAATGACAAAATAAAGGATTGCCATTATGTCACATTTCTCCCCTCTTAGCTTCAGATTGGGGCGCTGTTCTTTTCAGAACATGACAACTGAGTTGAAAAGGAAGTTCAAAGTCTTGCTATCATGGTACACTACCGCAAAGAATATACAGGTGAAACTCATACATCACAATTATAACAAATTAAGGCTTGACTTATCTCGCTTTGCATGTAATGCGTCTATCTCATATATCAGTTTCACCTTTTAATTTGCATTACTGAAATTAATGAACTTTTGCACGATATTCTAATTTTTCGAGTTTCACCTGTACAACAACAAGCTACAATTCAGCAATCACTAGAATACAAAACATACACAGGGTGTGGAGCTGCAAATCATTTCAAAACAATGATCCCTAAATTTGCTATATAAACAAGCAAAGAAACATATAACTAAGCAAAGAAAGTAATTCCAATATAGCACTGAAAATGTAGACGAATCAAGAAATGCAACAACAAATATTCAAATATACAAAGTTCTAAAATCTTCTTAGCTGAGCAAGAGAGAGCTCAGCATGAAAAGGAAATGGCACATGGTTAGAAAAACTCCATCTGGAAATCAAGATTGCTTGCCTGAAACAGCCCAAACTGCACCAGTGGAGCAGCTGCCTACAAAGGATCCAGCAAGCAGACCTATGAGTGTGTGAGAGAAGGTGCACCATGATAAGGGAATGGTGCAGCTGAAGTTAAAAAAACTGTCTGCCAGTTGAGAGTCAACAAGGAAAGTATGTGCCTGCAAAGGCCCAGACTACACCAGTGGAATAGCCACCAGCAAGGAGTCTAGCAGCAACCAGATCCAGATCCACCTACAGCCCAGATCCACCTACAGCTGTTCCAGAGACCCAGATAAGTAACTCTTCACTTGCCTGTGGTTATTTTGCCTGTAAGCACGAGTACTAGTGGGGCAGGCAGCCAAAACCCCTTACTACCAGGAAATGGAGGAGTGCAGGAAAATGACTCTTATTAGGACTATGCAAGGGATCCCTTGCAAGCAGGGGCATAGCTATAACTGAGTGAAGGGGTTCAAAGAACCCAGGCCCCCCAGCTCCTGAGGGCCCTCCAGCTTCACCCCTCCCTATTTTCTCCATTATCTCCCTCACTCGGAGGGGCTGCCAGAGAGAGGGGTGAACACAGGCCCCTTCTCCCCTAGCTATGCCCCTGCTTGCAAGGGATCCCCTGATCAAAGAGACTGACTGCTTCAAGACCCAAGAGATGTTTTACATGTAAAGGGTTGAGACACTTTAAGAGCAATTATCCCTAGAAAAGGAATCTTCCTAAGTTGGAGTTCCAAGCTGGTGAACCAAGTATTGCAGTCATTGAGAAACCTCCCCACAAAGAAACTGTCTCTGACATGTTGGCACACCCCACTAATGTGCAGGGAGAAGAAAAGTGTTTGGGGACTTCTGCTACTAATGTAGAGGTGCCAGAGGGCCAGGGCTCTCTGGGAAATGTGAAGTCAGAAAACCACAAGCAGTGGGAGAGGAGATGGACCAGCACCAGTTTGCCCCCTGTGCAGGTGTGGCTGAGCCAGTTCAAAAGGAAGGTGTGTCCCTGAAGGAACAACAGGTGCCCAAAGTTAACCCAGAGACCAATCCAATAGTTGGGCAAGATCTTACTGCCCAGATCTTGCCAGATTGGAACTCAGTGCACCCTGCCCAGAAAATGCACAGAAGCAGATTGTTGTGGCCCTGTGGAAAAAGCAAGTCCTGGGCATGAGTATTAGTACCATTGCCTTGTCTTGTGAGGAAGATGAAGAGAGTCATCAGAGACTCATCCATGATCCAGAGTGGTGTCCTGAATCTGAGGTGTGCCAGAAAGCAGGGGCGTAGCAAGGTTGGAGTGGGCCCAGAGACAAGATTTTAAAATGGGCCCCAGACAAGGGTTGAACCTGAGAATAGCAGAGGTGTGGCTAGAGGGGCACATTGGCACAAGGGCATGGCTAGTTGGAAACTCCCATCTGCCCTCCATATGTTCAAGCTAAACATGCCTACAGTAAAGCTTCTCCTAACACCCCTGGGCTCATGGGTGGTGTTGGAGATGAACTTCCAGTGCATCGACCTTTTGCACCAACTGTCCTAATGACCACTAGGGGCATTGGGAGTAGAGACAGTAAGTCAGGGTCTCCCTATCTGTCCCTATTCTATGACCCCTGAACTGACTCTGCAGCACTTCCTGTGCTGAGTCACAATCCTTTCTTTCCTCCTAGAGAGCAGATGGAAACATCTCTCTCTCTCCTTACCTATCCACTATGCAGTCCTTTAGATTAGAGATAGGTCTTTCCTATCTAAGTGTATTTAACCAATAAATGTTTAGTGTTTAGTCATACAAGGATCTCTATGTGTTTTTCTCTAAACAGCTGCAATATCCAAACCATCCTCTGCTACCTACTCTGTAACTGGAGTGTGTGTTCATTCCTTAGTGCTCTGCTGTTTTACCTATTGTGGGTAAAAATCAACAACCTCTAACAGGTGGAGCCACCATCGAACAGACAGCTTCAAAGAACCTGGGCCATCGCCCCACAGGGGCCACGCCAGGCGGCCCCGACACACCACCTGTGTCTGGTGTCAGACGCGGGAGGAGTGATGTAGCTAAAAAACGGGGCTGCACAACCCCATTTTTGAGCTAAAAATTGGCCAGTGCTGCCTTTGTCTCCCTGCCTTTAAAAGGCAGGGAGAGTCACTCTGGCTGCACTGCAAATGCGGTGCCGGCCAGGGCCAGACTGGGAGCACTGAGAGGGCGGTGGAATGTACTGTATGTGGGGAGGGCGCCGGGTTTTGAGCAGAATGGGTGCTTAAGGGTGAGAGTATTCACTTCTGCCAAGTGCGGCGGGGCACAGGGGTGCCCTGTGGATGGGGCGCTCTGGGAATATGCCCTGTTGCCCTGTGGGCCAGTCCAAGCTAGGAATGTGCACGGACTGGTTCGGAGGCCATTCTACTGGCCTCCGGACTGGTCCGGACATGGGCGGTTCGGGGTTCGGAAGGGTAGGGTGGGGGGTTCCATTAAGGGCAGGGGGGGCTTTACTTACCCCTCCCACGCTTTCCACGTTTGGCGCTGTAATTATTGTAAAAATCCCAGCAGCAGGATCCCTCGCCGCCCGCTTCAATCGACGACGATGGCTCCTCCGTGGTACTTCCCTGCCGCCCCTTTAAAGCCTCCTTGAATACCCTGCTGCTGCCGCCCCCTTGAATCCCCCTGCCGCCCCCTTAAATCTCACCCCGGACCCAACCGCTCGCTCTCTAGAAACGGGCGGGCAGCAGGGGGATGTCCTCCTGCCCCCTTCCCTGCTGTCTGCAAAAGTCTTTAGGAAGCCTTCTGCGCGTGCGCGCACAGAAGGCTTCCTAAAGACTTTTGCAGCCCGGCAGGGAAGGGGGAGGGAGGACATCCCCCTGCTGCCCGTTTCCCTGCCGGTCTGCAAAAGTCTTCAGGCTTCCTTTAACTCCCAAATGGGAGCAGCCCCATTGGGAAGCTAAACCACGCCCCAGCATCTGATATCAGTTGTGGGGGCGTGGCTAGACGCTCCCTGTGTCTGATGGCAGATGCAGGGGTCAAGGCTAGGGGGCTGTGGCAGTGACAGAACCCAGGCTGCCGCTGGCTTCCCTCTGCCCCTGCCTGGGCCTTTATTTTAATGCCTCATAATGTTTGGACTGGGAGCCAGAGCCATCTCTAACACAAAGTTTATTTTTAAACATCATAAAGCTAAAAAACAGTTCTGAAACTCTTCCTGTTTAATTAGTAAACACAGGCAACTGTCAGGGACAGGTGTCAAGGGCCCAGAGCTCCAGCAGGGCCCACTGCCAACTCCTGAAGAGGAAGAGAAGCAGTAGTCACTGCTGTTTGCCGTCCCTTAATGGGCTCCAAGAACTGGGCCTCCTCTGCTTGGGCCTGCCCACTCCCTCATAAACCAGGAGAGCAAGAGGGAGCAACTATTGTTGCTCTTTCAGCCAACTACTGATCCTTTGCTTTTGCTCCAAATATGATGCGGGGGGGGGGGGGAGAGAAGGAACTGCTGGTAGAAAGGCCCACTGAAATGTATTTTACTGAGGGGCCTATCAAATCTGGAGCCAGCCCTGCATGAAGGAAAGATGTTGCTAGTGGTGACAATAACTCTGACCCTGACCTTTGACTTTTTCTGCTATTGTGTATGGTGTTGCAGAGTTTTCATTGTCTCCTATTATGAGTCTCTCACTACTGCCATAAATGGTGGCGAGCCATTAGTACTTTAGTGCTTCTTTTCTTTATAATAGTTGCTCCGTGTGATCTTCATAACCCTTCCCCATAATTTAGTCATGCGTGAAATGAGTTTCCTTTGAGGCCCTATAAATGCACTTCTGCAGCCATTTTGTTGAAAAGCATATAGCACTTCACAACCATACTGAAAATCTACGAAGTATTTGTACAGTTAGACAACATGAGGTGTACAGGGTCCACGAAACAGAAGCTAAACAGAAACTGTTGTTGCTTTGTTGCCAACTTGCTGATTCTTTTTGTTTAGTTGGTATCAAGACAGCCCAGAGTGTTGCCTCTAGACTCCACACTGATTGGTGAAAGTCATTTCCTTACTGCTTCTTCTAGAAGCCGATCCTTGTGCCCATGCCTAATGAGAAATGAATTCCTAATCTGCCTGTGGGCTTCATGTATATTAAAACTGGAGGGGAAACATTTTTCTGATTCATGCCAGCAGGAACCTAGTGACTTCAAATAAACAATTTTTCAGCCTACTTTAGAGATAGAGATATTTTAGATACTTTAGAGATATTTGGAGATATTCCTTAAGTTTGCAGATATTCCTTAAGTAAGCTTATGATATCTTCCAGCTGTGTGTGTGTCCTCATGTCCGTCCTTTTGTCAATTTCACAATGCCTGGGCTGATTTGAAATTTTTTTAGTACAGTTGTAGGGACAGCGATGACATATATTTATATACTGCTTTTCAACAAAAGTTCTTAAAGCGGTTTAGGTAAGGTAAAGTGCTGTCAAGTCAATTTCGACTCCTGGCACCCACAGAACCCTGTGGTTTTATTTTGGTAGAATACAGGAGGGCTTTACCATTGCCGCCTCCTGCGCAGTGAGATGATGCCTTTCAGCATCTTCCTATATTGCTGCTGCCCGATATAGGTGTTTCCCATAGTCTGGGAAACATACCAGAGGGGACTCGAACTGGCAACCTTGTGCTTGCTAGTCAAGCATTTCCCTACTGTGCCACTTAAGGTGGTTTACATGGATATAAATGTCACACACTTGCTTGTGGCCACAGTCTCCAGCTACCTCCCTTTGTCTGCTCCTGTTCAAAGTCTATTGAAGTGACCTCAGAAGTACTGGGAAGGAGGTTAATTGTCACCCCATTCCTCTGCCAGCCGTCAGGGAGAGGGGTCCTCGCTGAGAGCGTCTAGGGCTAAGTCACTCTGCTCTGTCCTGCCCTCCTCTTCCCTGGCCATCCAAATTTTAAATAAAGTCCTCCAATCACCCTCTCCAATCTAGCTTCCTCCCTCCTTCAGCTGTTCGTCTTGCCAGCAGTTGAGGCTGTGCCTTCTCTTGCCACCAGGAGGTGACCTGCTGGCCCATGTTGGCCCACCCACAGGCTATTGGTTCCCAGGTCTCCTGGCTCTCCTCGGCAACCGGGGAAGGTTCCGACTGGCTTTGACTGTACCTAGGAGTGATGCAGCTTTCATCTTCTCAGCCCTGTGACTGGGTGAGTAATCGGGCCCTCCTAAAGTCAGCGGGAAGGCCCAACAATAAGTAAATAGATAGATAAATAGATAGAATGGCTCCCTGTCGCTCAGTTGCACTCCCCCTGCTAAATAAAGAGAATCACCACTTTTAAAAGGTGCCTCTTTGCTCAGTTAGCAGGGGACATATAGGGACACCTCAACAGCATAGTTAGTGGTAATTCATCAATTCCAAGTCAAGATGGCAGACACATGACCATTTGAGGTGCAAATGGGATCCAATTTGGACCAAATTTAGTACATTTGTAGGGACACCTCAATGGTGCAGTTTGTGATGATGTCATCCATCTCAATTCAAGATGGTGGATGTATGAACGTTTGAGGCTGAAGTAGGCTAACTTGTGAAGATGGTAATTATCAATTAAGATTATAATGAAAGAAAAGTAGACAGATTAGTTGTTACCAGAACTTCTTATTTATTTAATGCTTCTGGAAATAAAACCAAAATGTGGAGGAACCTCAACAATGCATCCATGAAAAAATTTGAAGTGGAAACATGCTTACATGGAACACTCACTCTACATAAAACTCAGGAAGTCAACAGATTACTGAAGAGGGCAGTCTTGCAGCCAGGGAGCATCTCAGTGAAGGAGCTGTTGAACCAGCAAGGTAAGTCTTTGAATGGAGGGTTATGAAGGAGTTCCACCTCTTCCTGACCTGGACCTTAAATGCATTGGGAGGGAGGCCTCAAGCTGACAGGTGAGCACTTCATCTCTGGTACTGAAGCTTGGCTCTGGTTTGGCATTGCCTCCACTCCTGAAGTCCTGGGGATTATAGAAGGGAACATAGGAACATAGGAAACTGCCATATACTGAGTCAGACCATTGGTCCATCTAGCTCAGTATTGTCTACACAGACTGGCAGCGGCTTCTCCAAGGTTGCAGGCAGGAATCTCTCTCAGCCCTATCTTGGAAATGCCAGGGAAGGAACTTGGATCCTAGATGCTCTTCCCAGAGCGGCTCCATCCCTTAAGGGGAATATCTTACAGTGCTCACACTTCTAGTCTCCCTTTCGTATGCAACCAGGGCGGATCCTGCTTAGCTTAAGGGGACAAGTCATGCTTGCTACCACAAGACCAGCTCTCTGCCCCAAGGGGATGTGGGGATGGGATGGGAGTCAGGCTGGGAAACACTGGATCCCCAGGACTCCTCTGAGGGAGCCTGTATGGGTGATAAGCTCTGGCTGTTAAGAATGTTAGATTCAAGGGGCTTTCTTTGAGGCCAGGGCCAGAGGTTACAGCTAGGGCATCTCCTCCTCGAGATGAGCTCAAAGTCTAGGTGGGACCTGACAATTGGTATTTGGATGCTGTTGAGCACATGAGTATGAAAGTATTTGCAATTAGTAAAGGCAGAGTTTCTGTCTGATTTCTCTGTGTCCCCCTGCCACTTGCTTTAATTTTTATTTTCACTTCCTGCCTGCCTAACCACATATATCACATATATACCCATTCTTTCTCTTTGCAACATGTTTCCCCTTCCCTGTCCCTTCTTTTTAAAATTGGTGGCCTTGGTCATTGTGAACCAGCACTGGAAACATTTCATACTGGAGCAGCCTTTTATGGAGTACTGTTAAAAAAAAAAAAAAAGGCTCCTGCCTTGACCCAAAATGATTGCTAGCGGGTGAGATTTGTGGCTTTATCAAATTACAGAAATGTGCTCCGGAAAACAAAGAGCATCCATTCTGGGAAGCCCAAGTAAGAGCAAGTCTAGCTTCTTTCACAGGATTTCATGGCCAAAGAGAAGGTGCATCCAATAAATCTTTACCATATGGATTGTTATTCAGACTTCATTAGAAAATTCCTGCATACACATTCAGGCACCCTTGCCTAGTACTATAACACTCTGTTGCCAGATTTGGCTTTCGGCCCATTTGACTCATGAGTATACCCCTTAGGTTCTGGCCTACTAAGTAACAAAACTCAATACTTGCATGCATTCAGCACTGGTAATTGTCCAGTGGCAACACAGTATAAGCTTCTGTGGACCACAACACACTTCATCAGATGCATGAAGTGATCTCCTAAGCAGACAGATTTATATATAGACTGATACAAACTGGTGCCAAAAAGTCCAACCAAACTTGCTGCCTTCATTATTAAGCCTTGCAATACATGCATTCTGTTGCATTCTCTTAATGCACTGACCTAAAGTATTTCCTTACCACAGTTCTTTTCCTTGCTTTCTATAATTTGAGCTAGCATGGTATAGTGGTTAGAGTGCTGGACTAGGACCAGGGAGACCCGAGTTCAAATCCCCATTCAGCCATGAGACTAGCTGGGTGACTCTGGGCCAGTCACTTCTCTCTCAGCCTAACCTACTTCACAGGGTTGTTGTGAAAGAGAAACTCAAGTATGTAGTACACCGCTCTGGGCTCCTTGGAGGAAGAGTGGGATATAAATGTAAAATAATAATAATAATAATTTGCATCCATCACTGCTTGTTTTACCATATGCTATACTACAGAAATTGCTGTACCATAGCAGGACAGAGCTAAAGTATACCAACACGGGAAAGAGCAAGGGGAATCACTCTGCATTGACTTGATAGCACAATATATCAATGCTATAAATAGTTTCAGGATCATGTCTATAAATATCTCCAAACAGGTGCAAGATATTATGAAGGTAATGATCTTTAAATCATTTTCTGTTCCTATGAAATGGCTATGTATGGGAGAGACAAGGAGGCCGACTTTACCTATCATTTTATTAATCTGAAGTAGAGATATATTATGATGTTTTGTAAGCAACTCAGTTCTCTTTGAATCTTTATCCCAGTTCTTGGAACAGGCAGGGGAGCAGGAAGGGCTGAAGGCTTCCACAGGATTTTTAAACTCTTAACAGCAGGGCTAGCCCAAGATATTTTGCTGTCTGAGACAAATGACAATATGATGCCCCACATCTTTGGGTGGGTGCTCAGCATTCTCAGGCTGTGCGGCTGAGGCAGTGGTGGTGACACACAAGCAGTCTCAGACTATGCCAAGTCAGGCAGTAACAATAGTAATGTTCCTAACTTGCATTGGATTGGGAAGGGGGAAGAGGAGAAAGAAGAGGTGCACTCAGCAGGGTGATGAGGGGAAAATGAACAGCACGCTCCAGTGGGGTGAGGATGATTGGTGGCAGCAGGTGACAATGAAGTCTGTGGGGTAGCATCTGTGGTAGGCTGGTGCTTGCTGCTCCCTCCGTGCCCCTACGCCTGAGGCAACTGCCTCGCCTTGACCCATGGAAGGGCCTCCCAAGGGAAGGCCATAACAAAGTGGAGAGAAGGCTTGGAGAGGAAAGGCAGTGAGGCAACCTTGGTGGGTAAGTCTATACAAACATTTTTTCTACATCGAGCCTCAGCATTACAAAAAGGAATTGCTAGATGAACTTGGTGACAAGTTCACCTATTTATTTACTTACTTTTTATTTTATGTATTCAATTTCTGTACCGCCCTTCCAAAAGTGGCTCAGGGCAGTTTACACAGAGAAATAATAAATAAGATAAAAAATAGATCCCTGTCCCCAAAGGGCTCACAATCTAAAAAGAAACTTAAGATAGACACCAGCAACAGTCACTGGAAATACTGTGCTGGGGGTGGATAGGGCCAGGTACTCTCCCCCTGCTAAATAAAGAGAATCACCACGTTAAAAGGTTCCTCTTTGCCAAGTTAGCAGGGGTAACTTAGTCACCACTGCTGCAACCTGAACTTCTGTGTGCAAAGTATTCAGGAGTATCTTGTGAGCTATGTCTTTCCTAAGGAAATAAATTCTATTTTTTTTGTTTACTTTATTCAATTGACACAGAGAGAGAGAGAGTTGTGATCCCCCCCCGCCCTGTTCCTACTTTTATTTTGTCGTTCTCATTCAAAGACTACCTGCCAAGTCATCTTCAGTAAACTCTATTATGTTCTGCATGGGCCAGTTTCAAACATGTGCCTTGCATGTGCTTTGTCAAGATGTATCAAATACAATAATTTCTGACATCCTAACAATGATGTCCGTGCAACAGGAGAAGCACTGGTGTTCAGTGCTGGTTCAGTGGTTGGGGGAAAATTTCAACAACCCCCACTTCCCAAAGTAGTGCTGTATGCCACCCAAAAATATGCCCCTGAGGGCTTTGCTATCCTCAGGGACAAATTTTCAAGTGATACACAGCACTTCCAGGGGAAGGGTGGTAATTGAAATTCCTCCCCATACACACTTGCACCAATGCAGTGTTAATCGGGAACTTTTCAGAAACACTGGTGCTAGACCAATGTTTATCCCGTTGCACCAGTGCTTCATTAGTCACAACAGCCAATGGCTGTAAATTCGAGTGCATGGCTGGCAAATGAGAAATAACATTAATTCTTTTTTGTATCAAATGATTGCTCCTAAAAAAATGTTTAGTTTGAAAAGCTAATTAAGAAGATACCATCTCTAAAAATTGTATGCTGCAAGTTGGCCATGGTTTAATAATAATGATAATCATTAATAGTATATGCCTGAAGGTCTTTTGATCTGGAAAAGAGTCCCCCCCCCGCCTTTTTTTAATGACATCTCTTCCTAGAATGGATTAAATCTCTTAAAGGCTGCCCACAGTAAGTGAATGGCTTGTGCTCTTTACAGTAATAGTGCTTCTAGGCATGTTCCGTTGCTAGAATTAAAACCATGCACAATATTTTTAGATAAGCTCTCTGCACCCATTGCCCTCCACTGTTTATTTTGGTTGTTAATGAGCTGGTGTAAAAAAGAGATTGAGCTGAGTAGTCCCCCATTCAAACTTCATTTCAGCCATTAACTCATTAGGATGTCTTAGGCAACCCATTGTTTTCCAGCCCTCCATTTATACAAGGAGATCTTCATACTGGTTTATCCGTAGGGCAGTTGTCAGGATTACTGAGATAATAAATGGCAGGATAAATTTTGAAATGTACTGTATAGATTATAAGTTTTGCTATGAAACTTTTAATTTTTGTGTGTGTACACCTCCCACTGAAATGAACCTTGTATGGTGGTTATACAGAGGATCCCACTGATTTTGATGATACCCGAAGATAATTTACTAGGTAGACATACATTTGGAGTCATCCAGCCATAGAATTTGAGTGGCCCTGTGTAAGCTGCCTTAAACTAAATCAGGCCATTGTTCCATCATGTATTGCCTACACTAATTAGGGGAATGCTAAAGATTGAACCTGGAACCTTCTGCATGCAAAGCATGTGCTATACCAGGGATTCTCAAACTTGGGTCCTCAGGTGTTATTGGGCTTCAACTCCCATAATCCCCAGCCTCAATGGCCTTTGGTTGGGGATTATGGGAGTTGAAGTCCAATAACACCTGAGGACCCAAGTTTGAGAATCACTGTGCTATATACCATTGAGCTTTGGACCCCCAGGCTGCTACATCTATAAGCTTGCATTGATGTAAGTTCATGGGGAAGTGGAGGAGTGACAGAGATGAGGATCAGGAGGACCTGGCTGGACTGCTGAATTTTATGCCACACTCCTCCTTGCAGATAAGAAACCTTCTACCACCTACCAGGTTGCCAAATTTTGTGCAGCTGCTGTTAAGATCCATCAACAGCTAACCTCCAGCCTTTCTTTTTAGATGTTGTTGCACGAGGCTTCTATGTTGGTGTATTCTCTATGATTTACTTCTTAACTGAATGTAGTATCTGTTTGTATATATAACTGATCATTGATCGTAATAAAGCTATTCATTCATTCATTCAAATGCATCCTCAACCCTTGCCCTTCATGGTTGGTGAAGGCTTCTAGAGAGGGACTGGGTCCATGGGTGGTGGAGGTGGTGAATGCCTCTCTAAAGCAGGGGGTGGTCCCCCCTTGAAAAAGGCCCCTCCTTAAAAAGCCCTCTTTGGACCCAGATGACTTAAATAACTTTTGACCAGTTTCAAACCTCCCTTTCTTTGGCAAGGTGTTGGAAAGTGTTGTGGCATCTCAGCTTCAGACCATCCTGGATGAATCTGATTACTTAGATCCTTTCCAGTCTGGCTTCTGACTTGGATATGGGACTGAAACTGCCTTGGTTGCCCTGGTGGATGACCTACTCCAGGAGATAGACAGAGGGAGTGTGACTCTGTTGATCCTCCTGGACCTCTCAGTGGCTTTGGATACCATTGACCATGGTATCCTTCTGGGATGTCTATCTGGGTTGAGACTTGGGGGCACAGTTATATGGTGGCTCTGCTCCTACCTGGAGGGTCATACTCAGGAGGTGGTGCTGGGGGATGCCTGCTCCACCCCTTGGCCTTTGGCCTATGGGGTGCCACAAGGATCTATTATGTCCCCCATGCTGTTTAACATTTGCATGAAACCCCTGGGAGAGGTCATCCATAGGTGTGGGCTGCGGTGCCATCAATATACTGATGACACCCAGATCTACCTGTCTTTTAAGTCAACAGACATCAGGGAGGCAGTGGATGCTCTGAACCGGGGCTTGTAGGCTGTTCTGGACTGGATGGGGGCAAACAAGCTGAAAGTTAATCCAGATAAGAAGGAAGTCCTCTGGGTTGGTAGAACTGATCATCCAAGTAATGAGGTAAATCTGGTCTTGGACGGGGTCATACTACCTCTGAAAGACAAACTCTGCAGCTTGGGGGTGCTTCTGGACCTGATGTTGTCTTTGGAGGAGCAGGTGCAGGAGTGCCTTTTACCAACTACAGCTGGTATGCCAGCTGCGACCCTACTTGGAGAAGTTGGACCTTTCCTCAGTCACTCATGTGTTGGTAACATCCAGATTGGACTACTGCAATGCACTCTACATGGGGCTGCCCTTGAAGACTGGTTAGAAGCTTCAGCTGGTCCAGAATGCTGCTGCAAGGATGCTTGTGGGTGCAAGTCATTTCATGAGTATCACACTGATCTTGTGGCAGCTCCATTGGTTACCGGTCCACTTCCGGGCTAGATTCAAGGTGCTGGTCTTGACCTTTAAAGCTCTACACGGCTTGGGGCTGAGGTACCTGTCGGACTGCATTCTCCCATATGAATCTGCCTGGGCCCTCTATTCATCGTCTCAGGCCCTGCTCATGGCCCCGCTACTAACAGAGATCCGGTTGGTGGGGACTAGAGACAGGGCCTTTTCGGCTGTGGCCCTTTGGCTTTGGAACGCTCTCCCTGAAGAGCTTTGTCACGCCCCCTCCCTCAGTGTTTTTAAAAAACAACTAAAAATACACCTTTTAAGGAGGCTTTTTAATGCTCCATCTTTGGTTATATCTGGTAGGTTCTTAAGTGTTTAGTTTTTATAATTCTTAGTTTTTCACTATTAAAACAACTTTTAATTTGAACTTAATACTGATTGTGGGTTTTAACTTGACTTTTAACTAGTTTACTTAATTTGTTTAATTTTATTACATTTATTATATACTGTATATATTTTATTGTTGTGAGCCACCCCAAGCAGTAGTATCCTGGAGGGGCGGGGGTATAAATAAACAAATATATGGAATTTCCTAATGGAAATAAAGTCTTTGTTAGGTTTTCAGACCACCTAGAAACACCTAAATCAGGCAGCAGCGATACAGGAAGATGCTCAAAGGCATCATCTCATACTGCGTGGAGGAGGCAATGGTAAACCCCTCCTGTATTCTACCAAAGACAAACACAGGGCTCTATGGGCGCCAGGCAGAGGCGTAACTAGGGAAAACAGCGCCCGGGGCAAGCACTGAAATGGCGCCCCCCCCCACCGTGCCCCCCCACCGCCCCCCCAACATACTACATTATACTTAGGTTTTTCCTCACAAGCGCCCGCCGCTGCCGCCAAGCCAGGCCACTGACTGGCCGCCAGGCGCCAGCAAAGCAATGGGGGGGGGCGCAGGCAGCGCAGAAGGGACCACTCGTGGGGAAGGGGGCACCGACGCGCTCCCTTGACTGCTGCAGCGCTGCTGCACTGAGCAGGAAACATTTGTATTAACAAAAAATTAAAAAAAAATAAAGATTTGGTCATGGCGGCGCCCCCCCACGTGACCAGAAAAGATGGCGCCCGGGGCACGTGCCCCCCCTGCCCTCCCTATAGTTACGCCTCTGGCGCCAGGAGTTGGCATCAACTCGACGGCACACTTTACATCATGTTAGCCAATCACTTTTTCTCCTTCCAGTTTCTCTTGTAGTAAAGTTAGGTTGTAATCCATCAGATATTCCCCCCCCCTCCGTATTCCTTATGTATTAAAGTTGCCCTTGGAGGACACTGAGAAGCATCCAAAGTGGTTAGTCATGACTAAGCACCATTGACATAAATGCAACAAGGTGGTCCATAACTAAATTATGTCCCATTAATATCAGTAGCTGACATGATGAGGAAAACTAAATTGTCCTTTTAATTTCAGTGAGAGTACTTTGAGCAATTTCCTCAAGTCAACTAATGGGACTTAGCCACAGTTAACTTAGTCTGGATACTCACCATTGTTCTTGGAACACAGTTCCTGGAATACTTATTCAACTGTTATTCCCATTAATTAATTATCCCAATTAATTTAATCCCATTAATTAAGCTTCTACCCTGCAAGAGCTTTCAGATGTAGTTTTTCATCTAATATGGATCATAGCATAAAGTCTTTGTTAGGTTTTCAGACCACAATATTGGTTTCTTGCCATAAATGCTGGGTTTTTTTTGGTGAGACCAGTAATATCGTAGATGGTTGTGCCCACAACATCTAGCAATGAATAAAAATGGCCCTTTATTTTGAAATTGCTGCCCACAAGCAGCAACATATAGAGTGCTGAAGAAAAAAACTAAATGGAAAAAGAAAGGAACAAGTTTACACGTCCCCTCCCTCCCCCTTATATGTGAATTGAGCATTGTCTTTGAATTGGTGACTGCAGGACTATTGTTTACAATCTAAAATGCAATCGGCAGCTTGAATCGTCTGATGAAGCCATTTTCGATTAGAGAAAACATGCGTAAAATGCTTTTCTGCCCCTGGAGAGTACATGAATTGCCAAATGGTTGGTTTGATGTTTTTCTTTTTACAAAAATGGTAGGCTTTCTTAGAAGAGTCTGAAAAGAGTACAGTTGAATTGTCCTCATCCATTTTAAAGTCTTGGATTGATGGGAGAGCTCCATGCTGCGAATAATTGAATTAAAGCAGTTTGGGCTTACCTTGTCACCATCTCTGAGAAGTAAACCTGCCTGAGTACTGAGAAAGAATAAGGCATAGCACAGAAGGGTGCTGAGTATGACTCATGGGGCTCACTGGATAGCATACAATTGCTGCTTTGAAAGTCTGTTAGCATGGTAGAAAAATAATTGAATACACAGAAGGAGCACTCAGAGTTTACATTTGTGATCTGTTGCTTGGCTTTCCAAATATTGGTTGCTCATTAGTCTGTGGCTGGGGTCATAGGTATGGAGAGGAGTGAGTGAGATATCTAAAAATAATTCTTTGTGCTGAACAAGTCAATGCTGTAATTTTGCATTTTTCTTAGACAAGTACAAAGGCAAATCAAAGGGATTAGGCTGCCATGTGTAGACTTACATTCCCATTAAAGTTCTGATGTGATTTTTGTTAATCTTCTGAAAAACTCATGCAGCACAATGCTGAAATGTTTGTTTATTTTATTTAATTTAACATATTTATATACCACCCAAAACGCAAGTCTCTGGCAATTTTGAAATGTTAAATCATTTCTGTTTATTCCTTGGATTGGTACTGGTTGAAGGCAAATGAGAGCATCTGTGGGCTCTTCCATGCCAATCTGTGTTTCCATTTTGAAAGGAAGATACCTCAAAATACACAGGAAGGTGTGTGGGTGGTCCTCAGTGCTGCTGGCTACTTTAGTCAAATATGACTTTGATTCTTGTTTGCATTGCTTCTTGCCTCAGAAATTTAATTTCCTAGTTTTTTTCTCCAGGATTGAAAGGGCCACGTGATAAGTTCATCACAAGCTTCTGGGCTTCTGAGTCCTCACCTGCATTGCCTGACAAGCTGCTCCCAAAAGTCAAGTCAGCTTTACAGTTTTCATGAAGGTAATCAGATACAGCTTAAGGAGGAGCCTGAGGTGAGGAAAGGGATGAAAAACCCTGGTCCATGCTCAAAAAAGCTCTTCTGATTTGAACCTTCAGATTTATATGCTACCTGAATAAAACAAATCTCCTAATTAGGGGTGTGCACGGACCGGTCCGGGGCCATGCAAAAGGCCTCCGAACCGGTCCGGAATTCAGCCGGTCCAGCAGTTCGGGGCAGTGTGGCTTTAAGGGAGGGGGGGTAGAACTCCCCCCCCACCGCCGCTCTTCCCCCTCTGGCGCTGGACTTTTCTAAAACGTATTTGGGGCGACAGAGTTCCTCCCTGCCACCCCTGCCCCCGTCGTTGTCTTCAAAGTTTAGAAGAAGCTGGCGCCACGCATGTGCCCGTCATGGTGCGTGCGCGCCCGTCGCCGCCACACGCCGCATACATAATTGTGATGTCATTGTGACGTATGCGGCGCGCGAGCCACCGGCGGCAATGGGCATGCGCACACCGCGACGGGCGCATGCGTGGCGCCAGCGTGCCGCGCGTGCCGCGATGGGGGCAGGGGCGGCAGGGAGGAACTCTACTACCCCAAATACGTTTTAGAAAAGTCCAGCACTGGAGGAGAAAGAGCGGAGGGGTGGGGGTAAGTACTACCCCCCACCCTTAAAGCCACACTACCCCCAGTGCTGGACCATGCCTCCGTGGTTCCGTGCACATCCCTACTCCTAATCCAACTAGGGACTGTACACATGCCCAGAAGACACTAAATCTGATTGGTTGATTGATTGATTAAGTGCTGACAAGGCGGTGTTGGCTCTTAGTGACCAAATAGATTCTCTCCAGCATGATCTGTCTTCAACTTGGCCTTTAAGGTCTCTCCGTGGTGCATTCATTGCTGTCGTAATCGAGTCCATCCACCTTGCTGCTGGTCATCCTCTTCTTCTCTTTTCTTCAACTTTTCCCAGCATTATGGACTTCTCAAGGGAGCTGGATATTCGCATAATGTGTCCGAAGTATGATAGTTTGAGCCTGGTCATTTGTGCCTCAAGTGGAAATTCTGGATTGATTTGTTCTATGATCCATTTGTTTGTTTTCCTGGCTGTCCATGGTATCCTCAAAAGTCTTCTCCAGCACTAAAGTTCAAAAACGTTAATGCTTTTTCTATCTTGCTTCTTCAAAGTCCAGCTTTTGCATCCATAGAGTGTCACGTGGGGGAAACCACTGTCCGAACGATTCTAACCTTTGTACGTACAGACACATCACTGCATCTTTTCCAAGGCCTTCATTGCAACCCTACCAAGTGTTAGTCTGCAGCATATTTCTTGACTACTGGATCCTTTACTGTTTATTTTTTTAATTTATTTATTTTACATATTTTTATACCACCCAAAACATACGTCTCTGGGCAGTTTACAACTGTTGACGGTCGTTCGTAAAAGGCAGAAGCTATCTAACACTTCAATGTCTTCATTGTCAATTCTGAGGCTGGTTGCTGAACCCATTAGTTTAGTCTTCTTTACCTTTAGTTGTAGTCCCATTTTTCCACTGTGCTCCTTGACCTTCATTACTAGAGCTTGCAGATCATCCGCATTCTCAGCTATCAGAGTGGTGTCATCAATGTAGTGCAGGTAATTCATGTTTCTTCCTCCAACTGTAAAACCACGCTCATCTTCTTCCAATCCAGCTTCTCTCAGTATATGTTCAGCATAGAAGTTGAATAAAGAAGGTGAAAGTATACAACCTTGTCTTACTCCTTTGCCAATCTGGAACCAGTCTGTTTCACCATGTTCTGTCTGGACTGTGGCTTCCTGTCCTGTGTATAGGTTTGTCATGACAACAATGAGATGTTCTGGGGTGCCCATTTTCCTAAGGATATTTCACAATTTGACATGGTCGACGCAATTGAAGGCTTTTCTGTAGTCAATAAAGCACATATTGACTTCTTTGGGGTATTCTTTGGCTTTCTCAATTATCCAGCGTGCATCAGCAATGATGTCTCTTGTTCCTTGGCCTTTTCTGAAACCAGCTTGAACATCCAGGATTTCCCTTTCCGCATAGGGTTCTAATCTGCATTGGATGATCCTGAGCATTATTTTGCTAGCATGTGAAATTAAGGATATTGTGCGATGGTTTGCGCAATCTGTTATGTTTCCTTTCTTTGGTATGGGTATGTAGACTGACCTCTTCCAATCAGTTGGCCACTGTGGTGTTTTCCAAATTTGCTGGTATAGTTTGGTTAGAGGCTTGACTGATCCTTCTTCGGTTGCCTGCCATATTTCTGTAGCTATTCCATCAATTCCTGTAGCCTTCCCACTTGGTAATGACCGGAGTGCTGATCTAACTACATCTTCTTGTACTAGAGATTCTTGCAAGTAGGGAATATCTTCTAGAGTATCTTGGATGTCCCTACTGAACAGATTTTCAGTATACTCCTTCCATCTCTGTTTGATCTTCTCAGAATCATTTACTATCTGTCCTTTGGCATCCCTTAACATACCAATTCGAGGTTGGAACGTCCCTCTGAGTTGAGAGATCTTTTGGGAAACTTGCCTTGTTTGTCTGGTGGTGTCTTTATATATAGGCGCTGCTTTGGTTGTTTGAAGAATGTGTTAGCAATGAAGAGATAATTGGCTTGGCTGAAACTAATAAGTCGTTCTCCTACTTTGTTTCTGATTCCTAGGCCATAAAGGCCAACTGTGTTTTCCTCCTTACCTTATCTGACCTGAGGGGCCTATCATCCGGCACTACATCAACAGTCATTCCATTTTGTCTATCCATGTGGTTTTCTTGATAAAATACAGGAGTGGTTTACCATTACCTTCTCCCGCGCAGCATGAAATGATGCCTTTGTCATTGTCACTGAAGTGATCATCCGTCTCCAGCACCTTCCTATATCGCTGCTACCCAATATAGGTGTCTGCTTGCTTTAGCTGGTCAGCTGGGATGACATTGGCGCTTTGGGTGACCCTACTGTGAGTATACCTCCCAGTGTACTTTGCTCATCCTTCCCAGGAACACACATACACACAGACACACACACCCCATGCCATGATGAGGCAGCACAGCAGGACTTGGCCAAGGCTCTAAAATCAGGCTGTACCGGGCTCTAAAAGTTCTATTCTCAAAGTGTGGGGTAGGCCTTCCAAGGATGTAGGCAACTGCAGGGAAATAAAAATAAATGAGTGGTCCCTAGTTCCACACCACCCGCGCCCCCCCCCCATTGCTTTGCTGGCGGCCAGTCAGTGGCCTGGCTTGGCGGCGGGGGCGGGTGCCGCGGCGGGCGCCTTTCATGCTGCTCACTGCGCCTGCCCTTGGCTGAGGCTCGCTCGCTCGCTTAGTCTGGAACAGCCAGAAAGAGGCCCTCTAGTGGCCTGCCAGCCAGAGGGTCTCTAGTCAGTGACGCACACATGTGCGACTCGGCCGGCATGCCGAGTCGCGCTGCGCATGCGTGCGGTGCGTCCGTCCTCCTTTGCCTGCACGTGGTGGCGTGGTCGCCGTCGCGGAGGAAAGCGTCGTTGCTGGGGCTGGGGCTGCAGCAGGCACGCAGGCAGAACAACGAGGACACACACGGACACCTGACACGGAAGAAAGGATTCGGCCGGCGGGTGGAAGCAGACCAAGTGTCAGGGTGAGAATGAGTTGCAAAAACTACAGAAGCCACATGTGAAAAAAAAAACATATTAAAGAATCAGGCTTTTATTTAGCTGCCCAACTATGGTCTCAGGTGCCTAACAGGTGTTAATGTTTGCATTATACGCTCCTCTCTCTGCTCCAAAAGAAAGAAAAACAATCATAAAGATTCTTTGGCACTCAATCTTAAATGCATGCATGTATATGAAACTGAGAGTCAATTCCCACAGCCTGGGTAGTACAGCAGTGTGAGTTGACTCAAGCAGTGTAACATAGCTGCCTGTGCATTGTTACAAGGTGTTTCAAGAGAGTTTTACCATGAGTTCTGCTTGTTGGCATGCTCGTTTTTGCACTGTGAAAGCTTGCCTTGTGATCTCAGTTTACGCTGAAGTGCTCCTATAACAGCTCCATCTCAGAAAAACCTGCAGTGTTAGCTTTAACAAGTGCCTGTGGTATCCTGCTAAAGACACAAAGTTTGGCAAGAAAAATGGGGGAGGGGGTTATATGCCAGGACCTTTGGAGATTGTCTCTGCTGGCATACTTTTTCCTCAGTTAATTGTTGGGGAGGGGGAGGGGGCACAATGCCTCAGGCATCAACGTTAGATTGATCTAGGCTTGCTGTATATATGTTTATGGGGAATTTTTTTTTTTAAGGTCCTAAGGAATATATGGTTCTGAGTTAGAAATATTTTATTTCCTCTGTGAATGCTTGAATTTGTTTTTGGTGAATTCTAAATAGCCTCTATATTTAACCCCAAAATGGATATATGTATTTCTGTCTTCAAGGATTATGTTATATGGTTGGTTTTTAAATCCTGTGGTAGTCTCTGAATGTGTGGTGTGCACCTTCATGTTGTGTATGGTGTGTATACATATTGATGGAAGCATGTATTTAATCTTAGATTTACAAACCCACATTTAGCCATGGAAGTTTTGTTTACAAGTTGTGTTAAACATTGGAGTAAACAAATTGTTTTGCAGTTTTTATTTTTCTCTAAACTCAACAATAACAGCCATTATTGCTAGCTTGATGAACTGTGAATACTAATAAAATTATATCTGCTTTAATAGAATTACAATTAGTACATGGATTAAAAAGGATGGCATGAAGTGGAGCAGAATGGGTAAAAAATTGTCAATTTGGAGTTCAATTAGACATTTCTTTTTAAAAAAGAGATACGCAAATGCAGAATTACTAATGGGCTTTACTAATGGGAATTACTAATGGTGAGGAAAAAAACCTAAGTATAATGTAGTGTGTATCATCATTGCATCATAATTCTGTTGTTTGAGATACAGGCCAACTCCACAGGGTTGTTGCTTGTAAGGAAAAACCTAAGTATAATGTAGTATGTGGGGGGCGGGGCGGTGGGGGGGGCGCCATTTCAGTGCTTGCCCCGGGCGCCGTTTTCCCTAGTTACGCCTCTGTAATGCACCAATCACGCTACAGTCAACAACTTGCATAGCCCTTGACTAACTGTGCATGCCAGACCACTCTTATCAACCAATCAAGATCAGTTTAAGCCAGCCTGGAAGTTTCCTGTAAGCGTGGTCTCTCACTTATGTAGTTAAGATTGCTTTCTGCTTCATCACCAACCCCCACCCCCACCCTGCTGCAAGTTAAGCATTATCCCCCTACACACACACACACTATGGTTAATACATGGGTTCTTGAAGGAACAAACAGCAAGTGAATTCACAAGCATATAAGAATATAAAACAGGTATATTTATGCAGATATGCAGTAGCAGAAACATTTCATCAGACAACTTAGCATATTCTCACCCCACATATTTCTTTCCCCTCTCCCCACTGTGTTTCTAAAGCAGAGGCCACACTTATCTGCCCAGCGTAGGTCACAGTCACGTCCGGCACAATGCCGGCCAGCGGTGCAGCAACCACACCACCCAAGACAGACAGAAGAGGATTTGGGGGGGCCCGGGTTGCCAGAACCTAAGGGGTATACTTGTGAGTCAAATGGACCGTAAGCCAGAATTTGGCTTTTTAAAGCCAAATCTGGCCACCTAGTTTAACAGTGGAGGCCCTGAATTTCTGCTTGGAGGTCCAGGGGGTAAGAGCACCTCATGTCTGTGCCTGTTATGGGGTGGGGGAGTGCCTGCCAACCCATCTTCTCTTTAGGCCATACCATTCCAGTATGTATGGTTGTGCAGATATGGCTCCTCAGCTGTGAAGTCTGACCCTACTATGGGTCATTCAAACTCTCTGGAATCCTAGGGGTTAGAACATAAGAACAGCCCTGCTGGATCAGGCCCAAGGCCCATCTAGTCCAGCATCCTGTTTCACACAGTGGCCCACCAGATGCCATTGGAAGCCACAGACAGGAGTTGAGGGCGTGCCCTCTCTCCTGCCATTACTCCCCTGCAACTGGGTTCATGAAGCATAGTAAGGTCCTGCTCTGTTTTCCCTTTATTGTACTCTGTTTGCCCTGAAAGGGAATCCATGCTAAGTCACCATAAACACATGATGCGGCACAATTCACTACTGACTGAAGCTGCTGCCTATGAATTCTGGGAGCCTTCCCAAGATGTGCTGTTTGGAGCAACTTAAAATAACAGTTGCTCTTGGGGGATGGGGAGAGGGAGAAAAAAGACTGTTCATTTGATCAACATGTTGGGTTTTCCCAATATGATACTATTCAATTAAATGCAAAAGATGCAAAATCCCTGATTAAACAGAGGCTGAGAGATTGGCTAATCAGCAGGAATTTTAGCTTCATTGAAAAGCTCCTAATTAATATCTTGGCTTAAAACTGGAATGTGTTCAGCCTTTCAGTGATGAGGCTGTGATTCATTGCTGTTCTGCTCTTCAGTTTCTTCACTAACTGCCATACGTCTGATGCTGTGAAAATGATGGCTGTATGTTTTTAGAAACTGTATGTATTTGTGGAGAACTCGTGGCTGGGGCTTTTCTGGACTGCATGCTGGATTAATGTTGCCAGTTTCTAACTCATCAGTGGGCAATTCGAGGGGCGAATCAGTGGGTGTGGCCAGGGACAGTTTTTGATTGATCTACCGTTGGGAGGAGCCTGAGCCTCTGGTAAGTCAGGAAGTGGAGCTGGGCCAGGGCCCCATAACTTTTGAAGAATTACAGGAGGAAAGCCTTGTGGATCAGGATGTGTGATCAACAGAAACAAGAAAAACCCATCTGGCAAAAGGAAGAGATTTGGTTTTGTGGTAACAAGTATGAATTCCCCCCTTTGCTAAGCAGGGTTCACCCTGGTTTGCATCTGAATGGGAGACTACATGTGAGAACTGCCAGATATTCCACTCTGGGAAGAGCATCTGCATGCTTGTTTTCAGAAGGTTCCAAGTTCCCTTCCCGGCATCTCCAGACAAAGCTGAGAGAGAGTCCTGCCTATAACCTTGGAGAAGCCACTGCCAGTCTGTGTAGACAACACTGAGCTAGATGGACCAGTGGTCTGACTCAGTATAAAGCAGTGCCCTATGTTCCTATGTACCTGGTTTATTCAAAAATAACCTGATTATTCAGCAAAATACCTGAAACTGGCTGACAGCCAGACTAACAAAGTGCAGGTACAAAGTGCTGCTGAGTTCCTGACTAACTATGCAGCACCAGCACACATATGCACATACATATCCCTTTGCCCCTGGAAGCACTCTGTGCCACCCAAAAATATGTACTTGGTTGTAAGACCCTCAGGGATATATTTTCAAGTGGCACAGAGAACTTCCAGGGCAAGGAGAGGTTGTCAAAAATTACCCCCTTGAGACTGCTGGTGCTGTGTTAGTTGAAACCTTAGCAGCACCCACACTTTCATTGTCTGGATGTCAGCCACTGAATCTTAGGCAAACAAAATGCCATATGAGGAGGTATAATTCCTGCTACTGAGAGAGAGAAAGAGAGAATCTCAGTTACTTTGGAATATGATAATTCAGAGTGTTGACTTACTTGCTGAGCAAAATAAATGCAAAAACAAGATCAGATTGGTTCTGAAATGTGGCAAAAATCTGCCAAGCTTGTTTGATTAAAGTTGACAGATGTACACACCATGGGCAACAATGGCTCTTACCTTACCAGCTTCAGCTTTCTAGAAAATACTATTGCCTGCTTCCAGCCCAAGTCACTAAATCCCATGACATCATGAGGACTATGACATTTACAATGCCATGTCTGAAAAGGCTCTGGATGGTGAAACTAGACACAGGAAAGCCCAGTGAAATCAATTACCTGATGAACAAAACAACCCTGACCTTTCCCTCCCAGGTACTGCAATCATGGCGTTCAAGATGTCATCCTGCAATAGTGAAATATAAAAGCATTTCTATGAAAGGTGAGCCTCCGCAGGAAAGGACATTGGTGGGTAACTGTGCTCTGTTTACAAATGGGCATAATATTGTTTTTCCTGAGAGATTGCCAGTCTGTGCTATGCAAGTCAATATAATGCAGCCTTCCCCCACCTCATCCTGCATATGCTGGTGTCTTTACTAACCTATCGACCACTTCATTTATCTATTTTAACTCATGTTTTATCTTTTCTGTTTTTTGTTGTAAACTACCCAGAGACATACGTTTTTGGTGGTATAAAAATATGTTAGATAAATAAACAAATAAAATGGCTTCCTACTCCAAAGGGCTCACAATTTAAAAAAGAAACATGATAGGCACCAGCAACAGCCACTATAGGGATGTTGTGCTGGGGATGGATAGGCCGGTTGCTCTCCCCCTGCTAAATAAAGAATGTAAATCAATCTTTATTATGGTCTCAGACCAGAACAAGGTAAAAGGAGCATGTAATGTGTGGTATTAAAAGCCAACAAAGGAGATATAATTTGTGCCTATTAGCATAAAGACTGTAAGGCTACTATGAAATTACTATAAGATTAAAAACTACATATGTCTATAAAAAGCAATAAAGGCGCTATAAAATTGCCAAAACAGTAGCATGTGACTATAGAGTCATGGTAGGGCGAAAATCTATGAAATGGTGTTGAAAGATACATGCTATAAGCTATAAATTGCTGCAGTACTAAAATCTGTAAAAAATAATAAATGATAGATAAATTGAAACTTTAAAAGCAGTAAGGATGAATGATTGAAGAAATTATTGCTGACGATCAGGGCCTGGCATCCTGCCGTGCAGAACTTGGCAACATTGTATGTTACAGATGGATTATAGTCTGAGAGTAATATGGAGACATATTGGCCGTGCAGAATTTGGCAACATTGAATGTTATAGACATATAACATATTGGCCTGAGCATCCTGGCGACCTGTCAAGAAGTGGAAGAATAAAGGCATTTCATACATCTCTCTAAAACAGGCACTCAATAGTTTCAACTTGTCCTGAGTCACAGGGGCACAGACATTCTGGGAAAGGGGTCTTCCTTCAAGGACAGCCAAGGGAAGGACATCACAGTGAGCCAGGGTAAAGGCCCTTCTGTGATTAGGTACTTCTAGCTGTGTAAGGTGTCCAGCAGGTGTTGTTATGTACCTTAGATTTTCAGAGAGAAGAACATTCGGGGACCTATCTGGGTTGGTTTGATGTTCTGAACCAAGGGAAGTAGGTGGGAAGGGAAGAGTCCATGTAAGGACAGTTGTGCAGATAGAGGTCGCTTCCATGTGGACTGGAGATCTGCATCCACTATGCGCTGTTTGATAAGTGTTCTGGCCCACTCATAGCCATAGTTGAGAGGGGAGAGTCCAAGTAAGGATAGATTTGCA